>NC_072373.2:97288055-97620277 GCF_028885625.2 Pongo pygmaeus | reverse complement strand
ACAGCCCAGTGACTTGCCCTGACAATGGACTTTCCACAGGCTGAGCTCAGTCTTTCTTTCAGCCTCAACTTGTGCCTTGTTCTCTATCACATGCCCTGCATTCCAACCACAAAAGACCACCTGCCCCTCCTTCCCTGTACATATTGTCACACCCCTCACTTCTTCTCCACATACCTCCCTACTCCCTACCATCTCCATCTCTCTAAACTATCTAAATCTCACCACCCCTTAAAGCCTGTATCCTATCAGACACCCTTAACAAACCTTTCCCAGACACCCTCCCTCAGAATCCCTCTCTCTTCCACCAGTCTTCCAAGACTAATTCCACCAGTCTTCCAAGACTAATTCCACCAGTCTTCCAAGACTAATTAATTGGTATCCTCTTTCTGGACCTATAGTACCATTTATTGGCTTACTATGTATTTATCCTGCTTGGGATTTATTAGTTTCTTGGCCCTATAGGTTAATAATTTTCAACACTTTTGGAAAATTTTTGACCATTATTTAAAAATACGTTGTTTCCTCCTCCATTCTATTTATTTTTTTTTAATTATACTTTAAGTTTTAGGGTACATGTGCACAATGTGCAGGTTTGTTACATATGTATACATGTGCCATGTTGATGTGCTGCACCCATTAACTCGTCATTTAACATTAGGTATATCTCCTAATGCTATTCCTCCCCCCTCCCCCTACCCCACAACAGGCTCTGGTGTGTGATGTTCCCCTTCCTGTGTCCGTGTGTTCTCATTGTTCAATTCCCACCTATGAGTGAAAACATGCGGTGTTCAGTTTTTTGTCCTTGCGATAGTTTGCTGAGAATGATGGTTTCCAGCTTCATCCATGTCCCTACAAAGGACATGAACTCATCATTTTTTATGGCTGCACAGTATTCCATGGTGTATATGTGCCACATTTTCTTAACCCAGTCTATCATTGTTGGACATTTGGGTTGGTTCCAAGTCTTCGCTATTGTGAATAGTGCCACAATAAACATAACGTGTGCATGTGTCTTCATAGCAACATGTTTTATAGTCCTTTGGGTATATACCCAGTAATGGGATGGCTGGGTCAAATGGTATTTCTAGTTCTAGATCCCTGAGGAATTGCCACACTGACTTCCACAATGGTTGAACTAGTTTACAGTCCCACCAACAGTGTAAAAGTGTTCCTATTTCTCCACATCCTCCCAGCATCTGTTGTTTCCTGACTTTTTAATGATCACCATTCTAACTGGTGTGAGATGGTATCTCATTGTGGTTTTGATTTGCATTTCTCTGATGGCCAGTGATGATGAGCATTTTTTCATGTGTTTTTTCGCTGCATAAATGTCTTCTTTTAAGAAGTGTCTGTTCATATCCTTTGCCCACTTTTTGATGGGGTTGTTTGTTTTTTTCTTGTAAATTTATTTGAGTTATTTGTAGATTCTGGATATTAGCCCTTTGTCAGATGAGTAGATTGCAAAAATTTTCTCCCATGCTGTAGGTTGCCTATTCACTCTGATAGTAATTTCTTTTGCTATGCAGAAGCTCTTTAGTTTAATTAGATCCCATTTGTCAATTTTGGTTTTTGTTGCCATTGCTTTTGGTGTTTTAGACATGAAGTCCTTGCCCATGCCTATGTCCTGAATGGTATTGCCTAGGTTTTCTTCTAGGGTTTTTATGGTTTTAGGTCTAACATTTAAGTCTTTAATCCATCTTGAATTAATTTTTGTATAAGGTGTAAGGAAGGGATCCAGTTTCAGCTTTCTACATATGTCTAGCCAGTTTTCCCAGCACCATTTATTAAATAGGGAATCCTTTCCCCATTGCTTGTTTTTGTCAGGTTTGTCAAAGATCAGATAGTTGTAGATATGCGGCATTATTTCTGAGGGCTCTGTTCTGTTCCATTGATCTATATCTCTGTTTTGGTACCAGTACCGTGCTGTTTTGGTTACTGTAGCCTTGTAGTAGAGTTTAAAGTCAGGTAGTGTGATGCCTCCAGCTTTGTTCTTTTGGCTTAGAATTGACTTGGCGATGCGGGCTCTTTTTTGGTTCCATATGAACTTTAAAGTAGTTTTTTCCAATTCTGTGAAGAAAGTCATTGGTAGCTTGATGGGGATGGCATTGAATCTCTAAATTACTTTGGGCAGTATGGCCATTTTCACGTTATTGATTCTTCCTACCCATGAGCATGGAATGTTCTTCCATTTGTTTGTATCCTCTTTTATTTCATTGAGCAGTGGTTTGTAGTTCTCTTCCTGAAACTCTAAATACATGGGTGCTAGAATGTTTGATATTATTCAACTGGTCACTGATCATCTGTTCTTTCTTTTAATATTTTTCCCTTTCTTCAGTTCAGTTTGAACAATTTCTTCAAGTTCACCGATCTGTTCTTCTGCAACTTATAATCTGCTAAAACCATCCAATAGCTTTTTGATGTTATATATAATTTTGACCACATTTGTTTTTCAAATATTGATTTTTCACTTTTAGATTTTGCATTTGGTTGGTTTTGAGCATGGGAAACTGGGAAATTAAACCCAGGAAATGTACATTGCAACAAAGCCAATAATTTCAAATTAAATATTGACTATGTCTATTCTTGTCTATACCAACTACACCGCTCCAAGTCACAGTTCAAAACCACCACATTGGCTGTTCTCTTCTCTTCACCCTTCTCGTCTTTATTTTACCTCATCCCTTCAGCTTTTCCTTAGGAAACTGCAAATTCTTTTATGCTATAATTTGGGGCAATATACATCCTTTAGTCCTCTTTTCTTATATCCACTCTGGATCTACCTTCAGAAAGCCCAATTCACTGAGGTATGTAGGAGGAAAAAAAATGGCCTTTAGTTTTAATAAGAGCCACCTAACTTAAAAGGCACCTGTGTGCCTTTAATGTCCATTAAAATCTCAGGTTTGCCTCTATTTTTCTTTCTGTCTGTCTATCTATCTATCATCTATCTATCTATCTATCTATCTATCTATCTATCTATCTATCTTTCTATCTACCTATCCATCCATTTCCTGATTATAACCACATGCCACATACTATCTCAGCTACTTCCCCTTTGCTATCTTAATTAATTTGTAAATCCTGCAGAAAAGATATTTCTCTTATTATCCTCATTTAAAACATCAGAAAGCCAATGGCCAAAAATATTGAGTACTTTGCCAGGGTCTCCAAGGCCTCTTTTCTCAACTACTATGATGCACACACATGCGCATATGCGCATGGACAAACCCCACAATGCAGGCATGTGGATTTTTAACCAAGCTATCTGGACCCAAAGGTCTAGATAGAAAATTAGTGTCTAGGATAGAAGGAAAAAGTAGTTGTTTTTGCAGAATTCATAAGTGTGACTACAAGACTGTGAAGAGAGCCATCTTCATAGGAAATAGGCCACTGAGGACTCCAGGAACCATGATGTCCATTTTCACCCACCACAAGCAGCCCCCATTTCCACCAAGCTCTTTCCTAGCTGAGAGCAGCTCCCCTGAACACCAATGAAGGATGGTATGCGCAGAACTGCCAGTCACCACTCGTCACAAGACCTATGTGGGTGTCGGGAGGCAGGTCCTCTCATGCCCAGGCCCTGTATCACTGCTGGAGGCAGCACCCAAGGACAGAATAAAAGGGCTCAGGGCCAGAGCATCCCATCCACTCACCTCCTGCAGTGCTGAAGAACCCTGTGCTGCCTGTGATCCTGGTAAGTGTGCCCTGGAAAAAGGAGCAGGGGCTTCCACAGAGGGATACCCAGGCCAGGGAAGGAGGGGATGGATACTCAGACCAGGGCAGGAGTAGAGTCTAGGCAGGGCCTCGGGGGCCTGGAATTGTGATTGGCAAGGAATGGGGTGGGGGCCAAAAATTGGAAAGAGGAGGTAGAGGGGTGGGGTGGAGTGAGAGAGATTAAGAAGAACTGGTAAGATCAGGAGGGCTGTATGACACAGATTTAGAGGGACCAAATTGTTTTCAATTGCTCAGTGTGTTTCTCTGGTTTTAGAGAATAAACACATTGGCCACTGGATTATGCTGGAGTGGGCTGCATAGTGGGAATATAATTTTGGAAATACAGACATACTCACTTTTAGAAAAGATATGCTAAGAACACTGCTAGTAGAGGAAGAAAGGATCAGAGACACCTGTGGATCTTGTTAGATGCCAACAAGAAGATCTGTAGTGGAAAACTGAGTGCACACTGGAGTTTAGAAGCCATGTGACAGCGCCGGGGGACAGGCCTGGGGAGGCAGCATGTGCTAAAGGGCAGAGCCCAGGTTGGGAACCAGGAGACCCAGGAACAAATGTGACATGCTAGTGAATAACTTTGGGCCAGTGAAGTTACCTCTTTTGGCTTCAGTTTCTTTATTTATATATTGAGTTGGTTGGAACAAATTGACTCCAACATCCTTTGCAGTTATAGTTTTCTCTATGTCTGCAAACTGAAATATATCAGTTCTTCCAATAGAAATTTATTTTTGTTTTTCCTTAAAGAGATTTTCATCTCTAAACTGGTCTCAACATTGAACATTCTCAGAATTCTTGGTGATGTGATAGAATGAATGCTGGCCTGGAGCCAATTTATTTCCGGACTTCTCTCCCACACTTAGGAGCTTTTAATGAGCAGAAACTTTATTTACATGTTTGGAGATTATATATTGCATGACAACATCTCAAATAAGGTTTGAAATGAGAATCCATGAATGAAAGCACTTGGTAAACATTGAGAGTGATAAAAACATTAGAGGTGATTTTCCTATGTTTGATATAAGGCTTTCAAAATGAAGGGTCTAGAAACAATGCAGAAAGGACAAGAATAGGCAGCGGTGGCCTCTGCCTCCATCTAACTTGCTGTCTGACTCTCCTTCAGCTCCTGAACACCCGCCACCGAGATGTCCTGCCAGCAGAGCCAGCAGCAGTGCCAGCCCCCTCCCAAGTGCACCCCCAAGTGCCCTCCCAAGTGCCCCACCCCAAAGTGCCCCCCAAAGTGTCCCCCTAAGTGCCCTCCAGTCTCTTCCTGCTGCAGTGTCAGCTCCGGAGGCTGCTGTGGCTCCAGCTCTGGGGGCAGCTGCAGCTCTGGGGGAGGCGGCTGTTGCCTGAGCCACCACAGGCGCCGCAGGTCCCACCGTCACAGACCCCAGAGCTCTGACTGCTGCAGCCAGCCCTCAGCGGGCTCCAGCTGCTGCGGAGGGGGCAGTGGCCAGCACTCTGGAGGCTGCTGCTGAAGTGGACCCTGTGCCTAGAAGAGTGGATTTAGAGGCATGAAAGGGGCAACTTCATCTTCCTTGGGACTGACTGTGTTGCTGGCACATTTTAGTAAAGATTTCAAACTCTGTCCTGGAAGATTCCTCCGACCTAGAATCCAGAAATCTGCCCTCTCACAAGAACTCATCTTCTGACCTCTGATTCCATCTGTGCACCTGGCCTGGGAACACCAAATAGAAGTCCTTGCCTCATTCCCCTGATTTCCTTGGCAATCTCCATTGTGCATGAAACAATAAAACAAATAATCTGCTCATCATCTTTTTCTAGACTGCATTACTCTTGCTTGTAAATGTGCCGAGAGGGATAAGCATGTCTGGTCTCAGCTCCATCACCCAGTTATCTGGGCCTTGAAGCAGCATGGCTTGCTTAACTCCTTCAACTCCTGGTCCTCACCAGAGCTGACCCTCGCCCCTCAGTGCCTCAGTCAGGGTCAAGTCAGGAAAGAGAATTATGAAATGTACTTTAATAGACAGAAGTTTACATAAAGAATTGCTTACTTGGCATCAGAGAACTGACAAGACCAATAGAGGACAAAAAGAGTTCATGGAGGCGGTAACTGTCATTGCCACCATGCTACCAATGGCAGGGAAAGGGAGTGTCTTGAAACTATCAAAACTTAGAAACTTGGAGCAGTGGCCCATGAATTGAAACTCAGGCCTCTAGGAAAGGGGCCCTTCTCATGGGTGCCAGGGTCCCTGAGCTCAGAGGACGGGCCTTGTGTGTCTGGACTCAGGCTTCTGAGGAGGGGCGCAAGCTGGTGCTGGCCCTAGGGTCTGTCTCCATGAGAACCCAACAAGGTTGGTTTTGTGAGCAGGAAAAACTGCACACTGGAACCACACTGTTGCTACTGGGATAAATTGCTCCTGCTGGGGTGAGAAGTAATATTGGGGTGACTTGGAGAATTCTAAGGAAATCTAAGGAAGCCTGGTCCTTGTCACTCTGCCAGTCTCCAAGTTCTCTCTAGCTCCGCCTACTGGCGGAGACTTCAGGAAACCTCCGGTAAAGAGAAATGGGGTTGGCAGTCCCAACCCTCCATCATAAGGCCAGATGTGGAAGGGAGGACCGAAGTGGAGCAATGGTGACTTAATAACCCTGGTTATTAAGGAAGACAGACATTATCCTACTCAGCTGTCACCCTCTTTCCTGATACCCTCACTGTCTCCCCCATCTATTCTCCCAAAGAATTTTACCATGCTCCTCCTTCAGCAAACATAGCAAAATGACTCCATGTAGCTTATACTCTAAAAATGCAGACTGCTCTAGTACAAATAAACCTTTAAGCTCACTTCTGCAAATGGACTTCAAAGAGTTTCTGTTCTTGCCACTGCCTATACAAATGGAGTCATAAATTACAGACACACACATGCAAACGCACACACACCCAAACACACATACACACAAACACACCAATGTTCATTCCAGGTGTCAAGAGCTTGGAAACAATGTCCAACTCTGTGAAAGACATCCTGCCTCTGTGCTTCTAGAAGTCCTTCTGATTGTCTGTCCTGAGGTTTGGATTCTGGATGAATATCAGTCAGCCTCCTCGATTTCCAGGAAGCTTCCCTAATATGTCCTCTATTTTCACACTACAATCCTTCAATATTAGTAGTCTCAGGCTATCCTCTCTCCTATCATGCCTTTTTGTATCCTTTCCTCCTGGAACCAACCAGATGTGCTTCCTCTTTCCCCATCTAGCATGGAGTCCCTGAAGAAAAGGCAGTTTGAATCCCTATAAATTGCAACCCCTGTATTACCAGGCCTCTGCACTGGGATCAGGGATACTCCATAGGCACAGGCAGCATATAGGCCTTGGGTAAGGACTTCCTGAGTTCAGGGGATATGGGTATTACACCACCCCGGGGGGATTTCTGAGGACCAGGGCTGGGCTTCTCTCCTTGTCCTGTGGCTCCCTAAGGCAGGGGAACCTGTGTTTTAACTTGAGAAGGCTTCCTCCAGGGAGGAGAGGACATCTCACAGTACTCCCGCTAAAGGTGACAACATTTTTATCTCTTTCCTGCTTTTTCCAAGCTCCAAGAACCAGAGCTATGTAGACAGGGGCTCACAGATGCTTCAAGGTAAGGAGCTCCTTAAATACAAGGACATCAGTTTTCTGCAGGGTCCCTGTAAGTCTTCCCTTCTTCTTTGGCTCTCTGATGAGTCTGGAAACCAGTATCAAGCAGTGGGACTGGACTTCATTTCTTCTCTGCTTTCCACATGTGGGGACTGTTAAAACGTAAGCTGAGGTATAATACAATTTTAAAGAGTTTATTTGAGCCAACAGCAATTCATGAAACTCAAAAGTGGTTTGAGGGCTCTGTCAAGAGAACACAAGGGGAAAGCTTTTATAAAGCAATCACAAAAGTAAAGTGAAGAAAATATTTGATTGGTTGCTGTTACACCATTTTCTTACTCAGTCTATCCTGCTGAAAGTCCCTAGTTGCATAATTATAAGGTAGCTGGTGGCTTCTGATTGGTTGGTTTTAAGTATCATTTTTCTTTAATATAGGCGTTTACAAGAAATAGCCTAAGTTACGTTACCCTTATGTTTGGAGATCAAGCAAAGTTGAGGTCATTTATGAGGCCTAACTGGCTTTGTCTGTCCAGGGACTCTTCAGGTCTGGTGTCCATTTTAATTTATTTTAACAAGACCCTCCTGTTCATGCATACAGATGCTCCACAATTCCCATTCAGTTTGAGACGAGGATCACGACACAGTCCAAGCAGCATAAGATCCAGAATGCCCTCTCTGAGCACTTCCTCCTCCTACGTTAGATACTCAGATCAGCGGCAGAGGAGTGCCACCATCCTGGCTGCTAGGGGAAAGACAATCTTCTCAGCCACCTTGGTGACTCCCATCTGTTCATTCCCTGAAGAACATCTCTTACTCTGTATCGTTCTGTGTTCTGATGAATGGGTAATATTACAAGAACCGTCAGTGATTGAGCAATTTCAATATGCCAGGCACTGTGTTCTCACAGTATACTGTTTAATCCTTGAAATTTCTATGAAGCAGGTCGATTTTTAGCCTCAGTTTAAAAATCAGAAATTCAGGCACAGAGAGTTAAATGCAAGTATTTTTTCAAGATACTTGCCACAGTTATCTATGCCAGCACTATCCCCCTCTTCTGCTCACTGAAAGCACGACAGATAGCCAGAGAGTGGACTCCCACCCAGGGTGGTGTCTGTTGGGCTGTGTTGTGGACCTTCCCCAGAAAGACAGACACTGTTCAGGATCCTGAGGAGATGGCCCCATCACAATCCTTTGAGAATTCCCCTTTCCACCCCTAGCTTCCCAGAAACTCAGGAAAACTCATCTCCACAGGTCTCAGAGTGATGAAAGGGGCTGTTTTGAAGACCTTATGATTTTTTGCCTAATCAAACACCCAGGTGCAAAGAAAATATCTTCATCTTGAACACATATGATGGGAGGAAATAGAGTACCATAAATAGCCAGGAGACCCTTTTGTGTGAAAAGAATTTAAAATATGTTAGCATATAGATCAGTGGAGAAAGGGTGGCTTATTTAGTAAGTTGAACTGGAGAAAAAAAACAAGTTATGTTCTTTAACAAAATGAGCTTCAGGAGAATTAAGGAACTAATTTTTAAAATCGAATCACAAAATAGAACTCTCAATGGAAAAATATTTTTTATGTACAAAAGAAACAGAACAAATGTTAGTGAGAAATTTTGACAGATCTAATACCATCAAAATAAAATTTTCATTACATTCAAAATCATATGAAAGAAACAAACTAGAAAGCCATAACACTATAAATAAAATATTCAATAAATGCTTACTAAGAGCCTAAAATATTCTAGGAGTTTATTTAGACAGTTGAGGCACACTAGTGAGCAAATAGAAAAAGGACTCCTGCATGCATAGATTTGATTTTATTGAAGGATTTTCAATGAGTACTATTTCAGAATTTTCATATAATAAAATATAATAAATTTCTTGTTAGGCACTCAATCTTTGCCAATTTGATATAAATAAATAAATTGAATAGACACCCTACATCAGAAAAAGACAAAATGTTTCATTTTTTTCTTTTTTTTAATAATTAAAAGGGCATATATACAATTTATATATATATATACATTTTAAAGTCAGAATTTTAAATTAAATTTTAAATTAAATTATTGAAATAAAAGTTAAAATTTGAAAGTTCTTATTTAATTTAAAGTTTTAGTTAAAATATTTGTAATTGTTATGAGAAATTGATATTTAAAAAGTATAAATATTTGTTTAATAAACAATTCCTTGCACACTACCCAACAAAGATACAAACAATTTTATACATTTGGCACCTATCTTCTCCCTCCCCTCCAGAGGAATATCCTGAGTTTGGAGTTAAGTATTCCTATTAAACTTGTATTACATTGTAAGTTTCCTTAAAATATGCAATTTAGTTTACATATTTTCAACTCAAACATTACACACTTGATGCAATCTTATGCAAACTTGCTTTCCTATCACAGAATCATTTGTGAGATATTCCTATTAATCGGTTTAGCTTAGTGCATTTCTTACTGCTATGTAATATTTCACCTTACAACCACACTACTACATATTTAAGAATTCTCTTTTGAATGAATATTTAAGTTGTTTCTAATTATGTTGCAAATCTAAATAATTCCACTATTTAAAATTCTCTGTTGTCTATGCCTAGGTAAGTCTCTCTAGGATATGTGCTGAGGTATCACACAATTGAATTGTGGATAGGCTCATCTTTAACCTTACAATATGCTGTCACATTGATCTCCAGCTCACACTCCCTCCGTTAGTGTGAGAATGTTGCTTCACATGCTGGCAACACTGTGTGATATTAGATGTTTATATAATTATCCAATGATGAGTGTGAAATAGTTTCTCATTGTAGTCATGTGATCCATTTTCCTGAGTATGAAGTTCATTAAAAATATATATATTATTATATAACATGCATTTTTCTGTTTAAAATAGCATCTTTAAATTTTTTATCTTCTGTTATTTTCAGAGATATACGAATATTGGTTTTGTATTCTGAAAACTTACTGAACTCCTATTATTTCTAATTTGCTACTGTGAACATTCTTATGCATATATTCTTTCCTTCATTCCCTTATTTCCTTAGGTGAAATTCCTAGATGTTCAAACATTGTAAAAGAGTATGTTCATTTTACATTTTAATTCATTTACACACCATCAAGTATGTGTTGAATGAATTAATCATCACATTACAATGAAGAATAATTATGGCAATTTACTTTCACACTAATAAAGCATGAGTGCTCGATTCCACAGATCCTCTCCAACACTGAGTTTTCATTAGGTAATATATCTTTGCCAATCTGATTTGAATAAACTGGATAGACAACCTACACCAAAAAAACCCAAAATATTTCCTTTTTTTATTTTTCATTTTTTGATTATTAGTCACATTGAACTTTTTTTTTTTTTTTTTGAGACAGAGTCTCTCTTTGTCACCTAGGCTGGAGTGCAGTGGCCTGATCATGGCTCATTGCAAACTCCGCCTCCCCAGTTCAAGTCATTCTCCTGCCTCAGCCTCCCAAATAGCTGGGATTACAGGTGCCGCCACCACGCCCGGCTAATTTTTTGTATTTTCAGTAGAGATGGAACTTTACCATGTTGGCCAGGCTGGTCTCAAACTCTACCCACCTTGGCCTCCCAAAGTGCTGGGATTACAGGCATGAGCCACCACGCCCGGCCACATTGAACATATTTTTAACTTGTTTTTCCCATTTGTGTTTCTTTTCCAGTATGTGTGTTGCCTGTTCATGGCCTTTGATTGTTCTTTGTATTGGCAAACTTGCATTTTTCCAATTAAATTGTAAGGACTGTTTTTTCTATATTCTTAGCAAATGTATTGCAATTTCCCCCAACCGATTACTTTTCTTTCTGTCTTAGTTATGATGCTATTTGCTATACAGATTTCTAAGTTTTAAAAATGCACTTATTGATTTTTCTTTTATATTTCCTTTTCCCTTTTTCACTTAAAATAATTTTCTTTATCAATGAATTAGAAACCATAAATATCATCATCTAAGTATGCACTAAAAGGAATTTACAATACAAATTAAAAGTTTTGGGGAAAAAATGGGAATAAACTAAAAACTGCTAATGTATGAGATCCTTCTCTGGAAAGGGCTGTAGGGTCCAGGGAACAGAGTGAAATCCATGCAGTTAGAATTACTTCCCGTGGATCTCAATCATGTTTCCTTTCATCTCCTGAGATTATAAGAGACAGATACCCTTGATGAAAAGACAACCCCAGAAAGCCAATCATTTGTCAGTAAATGTTTCTTCCATTGAGATGATATCCAGACAATTTAAATCTAATAGCCAAGGCTTAGCAATGAGTCCTCATGATACTACAACCATGCTGCTGATTTATCACCAAACTCAAGCCAGAGTAATTGATGTTGGGTGCTGCCCATCCTGGAGTCAGAGGCATGGCTCAGTGGCATGTCAGCCCCATCATACCATCATACCAGGAATCAGTGACCTGGGTGTATGAGTAGTACTTCCTGTGTAAGCCACAGAATCAATACCCTGACCTCTCCTTCAATAACAAAGCCCTTTGGGACAATCTAAGTACAAACATCATCCTTGAATAATACAGAGGCATCTTTCCGAAGGGTATGGCCAGCACTTATGGCTGTGCCTGTCTTAGGGTCAATCTTATATGGGATGATCTCGAGTCAGATGGAAGAGCTATTTGCAAGCTCTTAGGTGCTATGATATGCTGATGAAATGACTACATGAATATCCTTGCTCTAAGCACTGATAAAAGATACAAACATCACATCCAGACAAAATATTCAATCTTGTTTCAGAGATACGTCACATAAAGCAAAACACAGGTAAGGCAAGGAGTAGTCTGTTCAAAGTAGAGTTAACTGACCAAGTCAGCTGTACAGGATTTCTTCTCTGAAAAAGCAAAGCTGTTGGCTGGGCATAGCGGCTCATGCTTGTAATTCTAGCACTTTGGGAGGCTGAGGCAGGAGGATCACTTGAGGCCGGGAATTCAAGAAGACCCTGGCCAACATAATGAGACCCCAACTTTACAAAAAAATTAAAAATTACCTGGGCATGATGGTGTGTGCCTGTAGTTCTAGCAGGAGTTCAAAGCTGCAGTAAGCCCTGATTTGCACCACAGCACTCCAGTCTGGGTGACAGAGCAGGACCTTGTCTCAAAAAAAAGTGTGGAAAGTAAAGAAAAGAAAAAGAAAAACTTGTAGAAATAGAATAAGGTCACATCACACAGGTCCTTGAATGCGAAGGGTAAGAGTTTTGGCTTTATCATGAATCAGCAAAAGCCTTTGAGAAGACTTGTTCAATGGTAGCATGACTATTTACATTTTCATCCAAACTGGGACACAATTGAGATCGAAAGGAAGGTTTATGATAATATATGTTGAGACAAAAGGTATAATCCCAAACTTTGCTGGCAAACTGGGATGTTTGGTCACTCTATTAAGGTCACAGGCAATTATTTCTAGAACAGTTCTAATGAAGAAGAGCTAGAGAGAGAAACCAAGAAGGCGAGAGGCAGAGAAACAGCTAAGGAAATATGTACACACAGAGTCACTATAAAATATATGATGTATGTGTATGTTTATAGAAACACACACATTTAGTGTATATGTTATTTGGATACCCCAATACGCATGCACAAACATATTTATATTTTGCAATTACTTGTGAACTAGCTTCACTCTTCCCCTTGTGACCTAGATATCACTAATGCATTATATTGGTCCAGGCTCTGAAGAATTTTAGATGCTCCCCCAGTATTTCTACCACTGACAGGAAAGAGAGGGTTTTTCCTCGCATTTGTTCTGGCTTTAGTACACCTTCTTCTAATTCATGAATTAGTATTATGTTGGAAAAGCTCACCATATTGTTGTACACAAACTTGAACCAGATAGGAACTCCTGCCCTTTCCCTTCATCTACTTTAAGTAGAGGGAAAGAAAACACTTTTCAAGCAGAGACAATAGGGGGAAACCTAGGAGGAGGGAGCTGCTGAGGTACAAAAGCTTCTAGAGGCTCTCCCACCATGTCTTGGACAGTGTCCTGCACCTCAGGCCTGGCCTTCCCCCAAGTCCCCCTCTCCCCTTCCATCTCCCCATATGTGCCCTTCCCTCCTTCTCAACATAGGGTCCTTGGAAAGTCCGGGATTTTTCACTCTACAAGGAGCGATATAGAGTTCTAGAGTTTTACTCCATACAAATGCCTTTCCTATTCACATTCACAGTCATTCCTACTTCATAGTCAAAGACATCAACATACTTAGCAGAACAAAGGGGTCTTAAATACTAAAAAAGGAAACAATCGAAAAAACCAAACAACCCCAAATCTCAGATTTATACCCCAGCCCCTCCATCTTGGAAAGCAGCTATGACTTCAAAATACCTATTCCTTTATTGACACATATGTAGGCATCGCATTTTTTAAGGGTCTATCATGTCACAGACCTTCTACCAGACTTTTTCCTTATATTATTTTACTCGCTGACTCAATACCCTGTGAGATATCTGTATCACTATTTGAACTTTTAAACTGAGGAAGAAACAAGAACAACGAACTAAAAAGGAGTCAAGTTAAGTAATTTTCACAAGTATACACAGCTACTAGGTGGCAGAACCAGGACAGTTTTCTAGCCTGTCTGACTGCAAGCTCTTAAATATAATGGAATGCATCAGGGGTCAGCATTTTTTTTTTTACAAACTCTAAGAGAATAAATGTTTTAGGCTTTGGGAACCATAGCATCTCTATCCCAGTTACTCAGCTCTCCATTGTAGTGTGAAAAGTACCACAGACACAATCAATAAAATAATAAATGTGGCTCATTATCTGAGTCAGAGAAATAAAACTTTATGAAGCCTGAAATTTGAATTTAATATAATTTTTATATGTTGTAAAATATTTTCCTTTTTTGCTTTCTTTTCTCAACAATTTAAACACATAAAAACCTTGGAGGCTATCCAAATCAGGCAGCAGGCAGATTTGGGCTGCAGATAGAAGTTAGCTGATCCCCAGTAGCCTCGCAGGATTACTTAGACTTAAGAGGAAAAATGTGAAAGAATCTCTAAATTACAGTCCAAACTCAGCTGTCAGAAGCCAATGAGTTCCATGGGCAACAAAAAGGAACAAAGGAATTGGGGGCCAATGTGCAAAAACGAGAACTAAAAAGCGGTCAAGGCTGGGATTTACCAGGAGGAATGGGGCAGAAGGCCCTGTATAAATTGTCCCCACCCTTTGTTTCTTAGCAGCCCTACTCCTATCTAGCAGCAGGTGCCCTCAGCCTGGGGAGGGAGGCAGGTGAGGAGCTGCTAGTCACCACCCATCACAGGAGCCACGTGGGTATCAGGGGGCAAGTCCTCTCATGCCCAGGCCCTGTCTCACCACAGGTGGCAGAAACCCAGGCTGGGATAAAAGGGCTCAGGGCCAGAGCACCACATTCACTCACTTCCTGAGGTGCTGAAGGACCCTGTGCTGCCTGTGACTTTGGTATGTGTCCTCTGGGAACAGGAGCAGGGGCTTCCACAGAGGGATGCTCAGATCAGGGTAGGAGGGGTGGTGGGCAGGGCCTCTGGTGGGGAGGAGACTGGTAACAACTGGGACAGAAAGAAGAACTGGTTGGCTGTGCCTTTGGGCTCCGAAAAAACTGCTGTCGGGTGGAGCAGGCCTCTCAGGATGGGAAACCTTGAAGCACAGAGACCTGGGGTACTCTGATAGGCCACAGGAAGGAAGCCTACCTCTGAAAATACAACCTTGTCCCTGTCTGCAGGGAAGAGCTGGAGCCATGGACAGGGGACCAGAGGCTCCTTTGGGCTTATGGAACCGACATTTTTATGGGTCTGGGATTTATTCACAAACTTCCCAGGTTGATTAGCACACACCAAATCTGAGACTCACCATGCCCGCCCATCAGCCTGAGCAGGTGGTGAGCTGAGGAAGTCTGAGCTCCAGCCTAAGATCAGGAGGCCAGGATTCAAATTCCAGGGCTGCAGGAATTTATGGGTTTGTCTGTCTCTGCTTCAACAAAGTAAGTTTACTGAGCCAGTAATATCCAAGATCTTTTGTAGTATGGATATTGCAGAGTAAAACTACCTTGCAAGTTACAAAAGGTAGTGATTACTTTTTCTCTTTAAGAAATAATTTTCCCTAAATGACCTATAAATCATATAATTTCAGGGTGTGAAGACATATTTGGAATAATTTCTTCCTTCACTTATAACACTTTGGACTGTCAGATGCATTTTGTAATATTGTTTGGTCTTAGTTTACTATTTTGTGTAGCAAATAACACACAAGGGTATCCTGAGCTTGCAAAGAGATGATGAGAGAATTTCTATATTTGAAATGATGAGCATTTTTTCATGTGTTTTTTTGGCTGCATAAATGTCTTCTTTTGAGAAGTGTCTGTTCATGTCCTTTGCCCACTTTTTGATGGGGTTGTTTGTTTTTTTCTTGTAAATTTGTTGGAGTTCATTGTAGATTCTGGATATTAGCCCTTTGTCAGATGAGTAGGTTGCGAAAATTTTCTCCCATTTTGTAGGTTGCCTGTTCACTCTGATGGTAGTTTCTTTTGCTGTGCAGAAGCTCTTGAGTTTAATTAGATCCCATTTGTCAATTTTGGCTTTTGTTGCCATTGCTTTTGGTGTTTTAGACATGAAGTCCTTGCCCATGCCTATGTCCTGAATGGTAATGCCTAGGTTTTCTTCTAGGGTTTAAAACACATGAAAAAATGCTCACCATCACTGGCCATCAGAGAAATGCAAATCAAAACCACAATGAGATACCATCTCACACCAGTTAGAATGGCAATCATTAAAAAGTCAGGAAACAACAGGTGCTGGAGAGGATGTGGAGAAATAGGAACACTTTTACACTGTTGGTGGGACTGTAAACTAGTTCAACCCTTGTGGAAGTCAGTGTGGCGATTCCTCAGGGATCTAGAACTAGAAATTCCATTCGACCCAGCCATCCCATTACTGGGTATATACCCAAAGGACTATAAATCATGCTGCTATAAGGACACATGCACACGTATGTTTATTGCGGCATTATTCACAATAGCAAAGACTTGGAACCAACCCAAATGTCCAACAATGATAGACTGGATTAAGAAAATGTGGCACATCTACACCATGGAATACTATGCAGCCATAAAAAATGATGAGTTCACGTCCTTTGTAGGGACATGGATGAAATTGGAAATCATCATTCTCAGTAAACTATCGCAAGAACAAAAAACCAAACACCGCATATTCTCACTCATAGGTGGGAATTGAACAATGAGAACACTTGGACACAGGAAGGGGAACATCACACTCTGGGGACTGTTGTGGGGTGGGGGGAGGGGGGAGGGATAGCATTGGGAGATATACCTAATGGTATATGCTGGGTGCAGCGCACCAGCATGGCACATGTATACATATGTGACTTACCTGCACATTGTGCACGTGTACCATAAAACCTAAAGTATAATAATAATAATAATAATAATAATAATAATAATAAAAGAAAAAAAAATAAAATAAAATAAAATAAAAAAAAAAAAAAAAAAAGAAATGATGAGAGAGTTTCTATAATTATGTCATGCTAAGAGTGTCAGAGGGGCAGAGGTGGCCTCTGCCTAGGTCTGATTTTCTGTCTGACTCTCCCTCAGCTCCTAAGTACCTGCTGCCGAGATGTCCTGCCAGCAGAGCCAGCAGCAGTGCCAGCCCCCTCCCAAGTGCACTCCCAAGTGCCCCACCCCCAAATGCCCCCCAAAGTGTTCCCCTAAGTGCCCTCCAGTCTCTTCCTGCTGCAGTGTCAGCTCCGGAGGCTGCTGTGGCTCCACCTCTGGGGGCGGCTGTGGCTCCAGCTCTGGGGGCTGCTGCAGCTCTGGGGGTGGCGGCTGCTGTCTGAGCCACCACAGGCGCCACAGGTCCCACCATCACAGACCCCAGAGCTCTGACTGCTGCAGCCAGCCCTCGGGAGGCTCCAGCTGCTGCGGAGGGGGCAGCGGCCAGCACTCTGGAGGCTGCTGCTGAAGTGGACCTTGACTTCCTCTTCCTTCTGATTCTGCCTGAATAGCTGAGAGGTTCCAGCAAAAGCTTGAAGTCTTGCCTGGGGAATCCCTCTGCTCTGGTGTCAGGAAACCCAAAATCTTTCTCCTTAATGGCATTTAGAGACTTTCTTCTGCAGATCCATGGCTGCCCTGGGAACTCCAAAGCACACACCTAGTTCCTCCACAGCTCACGCTGCTGTATTCTGTGCTGCCTGAACTGAAGAAATAAAATCCAGAATCTGCCCCCCAACTTGCTACCAGCCTGCTTGATTTTCCTGTTTGTGTCGTCCTTGTTCTGCTCCCCTGTGTCTGCCGGTGGCTGCTGAGGCCTTGGTGGACAGAGGATGGGGAAAGGGGTCAGGAGGAAAAAGCTTGCATTTTTGTGTGTTTTGTGTTTTTTCTTCTTTCTGTGTTTTCCTTTTAAACCAAGGGACTGAAATAGCATTGAGAAATATTTTTCTTTCAAATTCTGGTTCCTTTCACCTATGTAACTGCATCCCTCAGGCATGGCCAGGAGGCCGACTTCATCCTCCTTCTCACTGTCACCTCTTCACTCTTGTGTTCCTGGTACCCCACTCCTTCCACTAACAATCTCCCCGGACTCCTCCTCCATATTGTATGTGCATGCATTCACACACATATGTACATGCACATAGATGAAATGAATCTGCATTGTAAAAAAATTAAATCACATTTAGTGCTGTATAATTTTCATGCAATAAAATTCAATAAAATTAAATGTAAAATTAAATGAGTTTTGTCAAATATTTATAGCTGTATAACTACAATTGCAATAACACACCAAAAATGTAGTTAATTTATTGAGAAGATTTTCAAAATAACACAAAATCTAGAATACATAAATGAAAATGTGAATACAATTAACCACATTAAAATGAAATTCTAAGTATCAGGTAGTACCACTAAAAGCAAGAAAGGATAAAAAATTAACTTGGGAAAATTATAACATATGTGATAGGGAGATGACTCATGTTGGTAAGAAACATAGAGTTCATAAAAACTGAGTAAATAAATGTTCCTATAAAAGTTTTGGCAGAATTCATATTTAATTCACAAATAATTAATGAAGAAAACCAATAACTTCTGAAATTAGATTTTAAAAGCAATTTAATCTCATTAATTAAAAAAAGCATAGCTCATCTTTTGGGGATGAGAACTCATTTATTTGTTCACAAGCTTTTTGTGAGCATTTTAGCTCACAAAACATTGTTGTTGAAGTCATGTGGAAATGATCACTTACTCTTTGTAATTTAGAATGCTAACTGGCATAACAATTCATGCAAAAGATTTAGTGATTAATTTATTCATTTAACAATACTTACTGGATTTCTAGTATTAGGCAAATGGGGCAAAATATAATAATAAAAAATAGATATTTAGGAGCGTTCACTGCTGAAGTGACATCAGATGATGACATAAGATGATAAATAAGGAACGTCCAGGCTCTAGCTCACTTCAAAGACATTGGACAACGATATACAGACAAAAACAGCTTTCTGAAAACTTTAAAAACAAAGTAAGAAGCTTCAGCAACCAAGCAAAGTTTTAATAAAGAAAGTAACCATACTCAAACGGCAGGAAATTTTGTGGTGCTTTTGCTCACCCCTACCCCATCCCATCTTTTGCATAATGTGGTGTGGTCAGAGGAGGCTGCACAATTTCTCAGCCTTTCTTACAGATGGAAGGAAAAGAGTGGAACTTGCATGCAAGATTGTGGGTTGTGTGAGGACTGTGTGAGGAACTGCTTTTTGTCTCACCTGACTTTAGAGCACCAATGAGTCAGTGGCATAGTCTGGATATTTGGTTGAAGGCTGCTGAAAGCAGAGGCTGCACTGTGGCATGAAACAGCTGCAAGGGGACTGCAGACTTGCAAGTGCCTAAAGATAAGAGATTAGCAGCAGAGGAACAAAATAAGCAAAGGCTCCAAGAAGAAGCAAGAGTAAGACTCTGAAAAATGTAGACATTTAAAAGCAGTCAGGGAACTGAAACAAAAGTGTCTGTGCACACACACAAACACAAACACAAGCACAAACACTTGCTCAGGGAAGGTACATCCCCAGAAAAGGTTTGAGAGGACTCTTGAGCCTTCACACTACACTGAAGGTTTTCCACAGCACAGAGCCAGCTCTCAAAGATGGAGAGACATGGCTGTTTTTGCAAACATCTAATTTTCAACAAAAAAGAAACACAAGGCATGCAAAGAGACAGAGAATTGACCTATTTACAGAAACAAAATATATCTCTAGAAACTGACTTTAAAGAAACACAAGCCAATGAATTCCTTGAAGAAGCTTTAAAACAATTGTCTTAAATGCTCAAAGAATTAAAGGAGAACACACAGACACAACTAATAAAATTAAGAAAATTATGTATTAACAAATAAAAATATCAACAGATAGAAATTATTTTTACAAAGACTCACAAGAAGTTCTGGGGCTGAAGAATACAATAACTTAATAGAAAAATTATTTAGAGAAGTTCAACAGCAGAGTCAAAGAGGCATAAGAAAGAATCAGCAAATTTGAAGACAAGTGATTTGAAATTATTGAATTTGAGGAGGAAAATGAAAAGAAAATAAAGAAAAGTGAAAAAACCTGAGACTTATTAGACGAAATAGACTTTAACTCAAAGACTGTTACAAAAGACAAATAAGGACATTACATAATGATAAAAGGAATAATTTAACAAGAATATAGAACCGTTATAAACACACATGTGCCTCAAATCAGAGCTCCAACATATATGAAGCAAATATTGACAGAGTTAAAGGGAGAAATGGAGAGGTCTTCAATAATAGTAAGAGACTTCATATTCCACTTTCAGTAATAGATAGAACAATCATACAGAATATCCATAAGTATACAGAGGACATGGAATACATTATACATGAATCGGACCAAAAAGATATACAGAACATTCCACCTGGGATTAGCAGAGTACACATTTATCTCAAATACACATGCAACATTCTCCCGGATAGGCCTCATACGGAAGCCCACAAAACAAGTCTTAATAAATGTTAAAATACTGAAACTAGACAAAGTATCTTTTTCCAACTACAATGGAATAAGACTAAAATTCGGTAGCAAAAGGAAAACCGGAAAATCCACAAATATGTGGAAATTAAACAACACACTTATAAAACCAATGGGTCAGAGTAAAAATTACAAAGGAAATTATAACATATCTTGAGAAAATGAAAATGAAAACACAGCATACCAAAATTTATGAGATGCTAAGAAAGCAGTGCTAGGAGAGGAATTTATACCTATAAACTCTTACCTTAAAAAAGAAAAAAAATCTCAAATCAGTAACCTAGTTTTATACCTTAAGACTTAAGAAACCAAAAAATAAAAAAATAAAAAAAAAACAAACAACAACAACAACAACAACAAAAAACAGTCTGCATCAAAGCTAATAGAAGGAATGAGGAAATAAAAAAGATTAGGACAGAAATAAATGAAGTGAAAACTAGAAAAATCAATAGTGAAAATCATCAAAACCAAAAGTTTGTTCTTTGAGAAGACCACCAAAACTGATAAACTTTTCACTAGCTTGACGAAGAAAAAAGAGAAGAATCAAAGAACTAAAATAAAAAATGAGAGGGAAGGCATTACAACTAACTTATAGAAATAAAAGATTGTAGGAGAATACCATGAACAATTGTATGCTAAATTGGATAACTTAGATGAAATGGATAGATCCCTAGAAACAAATCTGAACAGACCTATAACTAGCAAAGATCAAAACTCTGCCAACAGAATAAAGTGCAGGACCAGACAGCTTCACTCATTAATTCTACCAAACATTTGAAGAGAAATCCACACAAATCTTACTCAATGCTTCCAAAAAATTGAAGAAAAGAGGACGTTTATGAATTCGCTCTCTGAGGCCAGCATTATCCTGACGCCAAAGCCAGAAAACTACATAACAATATCTCTGATGATATTGAGGGATGATAAAAATCCTCAACAGCACATCAAAAGGATTATACACCGTGACTATTCCTCAAATAGCCAAACCAATCTTGAAGAAGAAAAATATAGTTAGAGTCATACACTTTCTGACTTTAAAACTTATCACAGACAGACATAGTGGTGAATACCTGTAGTCTCAGCCACTCAGGAGGCAGAGGATAGAGGATCCCTTGAGCTCAGGAGTTCTAGACAAGCCTGAGCAACATAGTGAGACCTTGTCTCTAAAAAAAAATAAAAATAAATTAATACAATTTATTGCAACAAAGCAACCATAATGAAAATAGTGTGTTATTGGCATAAAGACAGACATATAGGTCAATGAAATAGAATGAATAGAAGAGTAGCAGAGAAACTTAAAATAAATAAACCCTCATATATATGGTCAAATTATTCTTCTTTTGTCCAAAAACAGGGTCTTGCTATGTTGCCCAGGCAGGACTCAAACTCCTGGACTCAAGCAATCCTCCTGTCTCAGCCTCCTGAGTAGCTGGAGCTATAGGCACAAACTATCATGCCTAGCTAATTAAAATGATTCTTGACAAGGGTGCCAATACCACTCAATGGAGAAAGGACAATCTTTTCAACAGGTGGTGTTGGGAAATTTAGATATGCACATGCAAAAGCATGAAGCTGGACCTTCAGCTTACACTATACACAAAAATTAACTCAATAAGGATCAAAGACATAAACATAGAGTTAAAACTACAGGATGGGCGTGGTGGCTCACGCCTGTAATCCCAGCATTTTAGGAGGCCAAGGCGGGCAGATCACAAGGTCAAGAGATAGAGACCAGGCTGGCCAACATGGTGAAACCCCGTCTCTACTAAAAATACAAAAATTAGCTGGGTATGGTGGTGCACTCCTATAGTCCCAGCTACTTGGGAGGCTGAGGCAGGAGAACTGCTTGAACCCGGGAGGTGGAGGTTGCAGTGAGCCAAGATCATGCCACTGCACTCCAGCCTGCGCGACAGAGCAAGACTCCATCTCAAAATAAATAAATAAATAAATAAACTATAAAATTCCTAGAAGGAAACATAGGAGGAAATCTTCATGACATTGGATTTGACAATGATTTCTTAACTATGATACCAAAAGCACAGGCAACAAACGTAAAAATAGATAAATTAGACTACATAAACATTAGAAATGTATGTGCATCAGTGAACAAAATCAGTACCATGAAAAGGAAATCTTTGTTATGGGAGCAAATATTAGCAAATCATGTAGCTGGTAGTGGGTTGCTATACAAAATATGTAAAGAACCCTGACAATTAAACAACAAGTAAACAAACAACCTTATTAAAAATGGAAAAACAGACTTGAATAGACAGTTATCCAAAAGAAATTTACAAATAGCCAAAAGATACATGAAAATATGCTCAACACCATTCATAATTAGATTAAATTATTTAAAGTAAAACCCTCAGTAAGATACCACTTCAAACCCAAGGGAATGACTACTATAAAAAAATAAAGCAAAACAAAACAGAAAATAACAAGTGTTGGTGAGGATGTGGAGGAATTAGAGCCCTTGTGCACTGTTGGTGAGCGTGTAAAATGGTGTAATTACTGTGAAAAAGAGCATGGTGATTCCTCAAAAAGTTAATAGAATTAACATAGGATCCAGCAATTCCATTTCCGGGTATATACAATACAAAAGATTGAAAGTAGAGTCTTGACAGGGTACTTGTACACCCATGTTCATAGCTTTATTATTCACAATAGCTAAAAGGTGGAAACAATCCAAGCATTCACTGCTGGATGATTATAGAAGCAAAAGAGGCATACACATACAATGTGATAATATATGGCCTTAAAAAGGTAAGAAATTTATGCACATGCTACAATATGAATGAATCCTAAAGGTATGCTAAATCAAATAAGCCAGTCACAAAAAGACAAACACTGTGTGATTCCACTTATGTGAGATACGATGTGTAGTCCATTTCATAGAAAAAGAAAGTAAAATGGTGATTGCCAGGGCTGGGGAGAGGGAGTAAGGGAGAACTGTTGTTTAATGAGCGTAGAGTTTCAGTGTTGCAAGAAGACAAAAATTCTAGAGATTGGTTACACAACGATGTGATTCTATTTAACATTACTAAACTGTGCACTAAAAAAATGATTAAGACAGTAAATTTTGGATTATGTATTTTACCAAATTTTTTTAGAAAAGTGTTCACTGCAAAAATTTAGGAGAGTTCAACACAGTTGCAGTACATCAATATATTAACAATTATAACAATAACAGCAATAAAAATATTTTTAAAAGATACTATTTAAATAGAATAGAATTTTCTTCTAGACCTTAATAGTATTTTCTCATCACTGTAATTGTTTAAAGGGTTGTAGATATGGAAAGAACAAGACAAAGATTACTAACTTAACTTGTTACTGGTTACAGAACACATATAAAAAATATTCCATTTGAATTATTTCTGGTTAGATCTCAATAGTATTCACTCACATCCCATGAGACAGTGAATTTTTGACTACCTAAAAGAGAAAAACCTTGACAAACAGGAAATTTCAGAAAGTCAATGCTTTGCTGGACAAGATATCTTATTTGACCTAATAGCTAAGCCATGATATCTCACAGCCAGGATTCAAGCTCCAATCTTCCTAATACAACTATGTTGCTGACTCATCACCTACATCTGAGTTACGTCAGTTGAGAGCTCAGGTGTTGCCCTGAATGAAGGCAGAGGCATGGACCAGATGGCATCCCAGCCCTATCATCCTGGATACCAGGAGTTGAACTTCTGAGTAGACCTGCCATTGTGACAACCTGGGAACCAATGTCCTGACCACTGCCCCATTACTAAGCCCTTTGGAACAATCTGAGCAGGAGAACAAACGTCATACCCAAGAAAGACAGTGTCAGACCTCTCAGGGTGATGTGGCCCACACACCTCACTGAGCCTGTCTCAGAGTGTGTCTCCTATGAGGGTGGCCTGAGTCATAAGGAATAGCTGTTTATAAACTGTAAAGTCAATGCTATTACCAATGAGAGGATTTAAAAGTCATTAAATATCCATTGTGCACATAGCTCTGTGTTGAATAATTGAGGTAAAGAAATATAAAACACCCAAGGCAGGCCATCAAAGCATTTACTATTATCTCATTAGAGTGATATGCCACATGAAGGATAAATAAAAAAGTGGGATTGAGCCACACTGTCCTGGAAGGGCAGAGGCCACGGCATGCACTGCAGGGAGAAGCATAATCAAAGTACAGAATATAATCCAGTTCAGTTTCAGAACATTTCTGAGAGTAGATGACAAAGGCTTAAACTAAAGGGAGAACACAAAGTCTTATTTCACTGAAGGAATTTGGGCATTTACCCTTATACAGTGTGCAATCACGAACAAGACTTTACTAATGATTTAGTGTTAATTATGTACAGGGATGGGAGAGTGTTTTCTTGGATGTCATAAAAGAACAGAATCAAAGACACACTACAGTGTTTGGAGATACTACGTTGTCACAGGAGTCTGGGCAGCTGTAATAATTGATGCTCTGAGACAGGTGGTATACACACATATACATCTCTCTCAATATGTATGCTCTGTATATGTGTTTATAAATACACATATATCTCCACCACGTTTTGGTTAGGGTCACCATGTCCATTTTGACCTAGATATCATTCCCAAGTTCTGGGCATATCCAGAGTCTGTCAGGGGTTGGGAGGAAGAGGACTTGTCCCTCATATGATTTAATCTGGCTTTTCTTGGTCTTCCTCTGAAGAAATAGTTTAATTTGTGGATAACCTTGCAGTCATGGCTGTCTTAGTGACTAGTGTGTCCTAGAATGAACAGCAGCCCGTTTCATTAATATCCTAAAAATGTATAAATTCAAAACACTCCATTCATATAAATCCTGTGGACATGTAGAAAGCTAGTGATTCTAGTGGAGAGAGAGGACAGGGGATTCCAAAGTAGCAGCATAAACACATTCACATTAAATATTAAGGACTCTTGTTCTTAAAAGGCACCCGTCCCCTTATGGTCCGGGACGGGGTTCCACCAGCCATTTGATCCTACATGGAAGCGTAGACTTATAATGTCTCACAATCATGTCTCTTTTCTTCCTGTTTCTCATCTGTGACCATCATCCGGTGCTCCCAGTGTGAACCCAGAAAAGTCCAAATTCTCACACTAATACAAAGAGCAGAGCTGCTGCTTCTTGTTTCTCTAATGAGCTGTTTCCTTGTTCACATCTCAGTGCTGACACATCAAGGACCCCACCAGAAGAAAAGGGCTGTTTAAAAGCAAACAGATCACCAAGCAGCCAGACTCACTCTCATTAGAAAAAAGCTGTGCTTCATTTGTTAAACAAAGATCAGTATCTTCATTCTGTATTCAGCAAGTTATGAATGTTTCATTTATTCAGAGCCTACGACGTTTCAGTCTCTCTGTTAGGCACATTTTCTCTTTTTTGTGTTACTTTATTGACTTTCACAACCAACTAATTCTTCTGTAACTAATTCTTTTTCATCTTCCAGCTTTAAGGTTTAAAAAACGGTACGGGCTAAATAGTTTCAACAGTCCCATCTCGCAGGGCCTGGTACTGGGTCGGGTTCTACTTCCAGGGTTTTACTTGTGTAGATGTCTACACTGCACCAACAGCCACACAGTTTGGTGGTGCACAGGGACAGAAATAAACATGCATGGAAACCTCAGGGATTAGTACTTCAACTTCAACCCAGGCTGCATGGAGCATCAGGTACTTCAGAAGAGACAGAAATGAGATAGGTCCTAAGTTCTAAGACTGAGAACTGAGAGGCTCTCAGGGCAAGCAGCCTTCAAGTAAATGAGGTGGGTGATGGTAGGAGTCATCCTGGAACCCCATTTCAAGTAGGCACTTTCCTACCTGGGAGTGGCTGCCTTGAGCCTGGGGAGAGAGGCAGGTGAGGAGCTGTCAGTCACCAACCATCACAAGACCCACGTGGGTGTCAGAAGGAAGGTCCTCTCATGCCCAGGCCCTGTATCACAGCTGGGGCAGAGCCCAGGCCAGGATAAAAGGGCTCAGGGCCAGACCACCCCATCCACTCACCTCCTGAGGTGCTAAAGAACCCTCTGCTGCCTGTGACTCCGGTAAGAATAGGAGCAGGGATGCTTAGAACAGAGCAGGAGGGAAGGAGGGGCAGGGCCTCGGGGGCTAGGGCCATGTTGTCAGAGGTGGAGAGTTTAGAAAAGACTGAAGGGGCCGGGGGCAAAAAGGGGTCTGGTGCTAACTGGGAGCAGGAAAGAAAAGAGGAAAAGAGCTGGCCAGCTGTGCCATGTGCCTTTGAACTCTAGAGGAAACAAACTGCTCTGGGATGAGGTGGGTGTTCCAGAATGGGAACTTTGAAGCGCAGAGACCTGTTCCACTCTGGCAGCCCACAGGAGGGAAGCCCACCTCTGAAGATACAACCCTGTCTCTGCCTGCAAGGGAAGAACTAGAGCTGTGGACATGGGACTAAAGACTCTTTGGGGTTTATGAACCCCACATTTTCGTGGGTCTGAGATTTGTTCACAAACTTCCCAGTTTGGTTAGGACACACCAAGCCTGAGACCCACCGTGTCAGCCCATCAGCCTGAGCAGGTGGTGAGTGAGGAAGTCTGAGCTCCAACCTGAGATCAGGGGGTCAGGGTTCAAGTACTAGGTCTGCAGCAATTGCTAAGTTTATCTATCTCTGTTGAAGTGAGTTTACTGACCTAGTAGTCTCCAAGATCCTGCACAATGCTGACCTTCCAAAGTAAAATTGTCTTGCAAGTTATGACCAGAGAGAATGACTGCTTCTTCTCCTTTAAAAATAATTTTCTCTTAAATGACTCATAAATTAGACAATTTCAGTCTTAAGATATATTTGTAATAATTTCCTCCTCCACTGACAACACATCAGAATCTTAGATGCATTTTGCAATATTGTTTAGTCTTAGTTTACAGTTGTCTGACATCCAAATATATCTTGAAAAAGATGATGTGAGATTTTGAGGAAATTATTGGAAATAAAACTACTGAAAATGATGCTTTTATACTTGAGCGATGCTAAGTGTCACAGGGGCAGAGGTGACCCCTGCCTGGGTCTGACTTGTTATTTGACTCTCCCTCAGCTGCTAAACACCCACCGCCGAGATGTCCTGCCAGCAGAGCCAGCAGCAGTGCCAGCCCCCTCCCAAGTGCACTCCCAAGTGCCCCGCTCCTAAGTGTCCCCCTAAGTGCCCTCCAGTCTCTTCCTGCTGCAGTGTCAGCTCCGGAGGCTGCTGTGGCTCCACCTCTGGGGGCGGCTGTGGCTCCAGCTCTGGGGGCTGCTGCAGCTCTGGGGGTGGCGGCTGCTGTCTGAGCCACCACAGGCGCCGCAGGTCCCACCATCACAGACCCCAGAGCTCTGACTGCTGCAGCCAGCCCTCGGGAGGCTCCAGCTGCTGCGGAGGGGGCAGTGGCCAGCACTCTGGAGGCTGCTGCTGAAGTGGACCTTGACTTCCTCATCCTTCTGATTCTGCCTGAATAGCTGAGAGGTTCCAGTAAAAGCTTGAAGTCTTGCCTGGGGAATCCCTCTGCTCTGGTGTCAGGAAACCCAAAATCTTTCTCCTTAATGGCATTTAGAGACTTTCTTCTGCAGATCCATGGCTGCCCTGGGAACTCCAAAGCACACACCTAGTTCCTTCACAGCTCACGCTGCTGTATTCTGTGCTGCCTGAACTGAAGAAATAAAATCCAGAATCTGCTCCCCAATTTGCTACCAGCCTGCTTGATTTTCCTGTTTGTGTCGTCCTTGTTCTGCTCCCCTGTGTCTGCCGGTGGCTGCTGAGGCCTTGGTGGACAGAGGATGGGGAAAGGGGTCAGGAGGAAAAAGCTTGCATTTTTGTGTGTTTTGTGTTTTTTCTTCTTTCTGTGTTTTCCTTTTAAACCAAGGGACTGAAGTAGCTTTAAGAAGCATTGTTCTTTCAAATTCTGGTTCCTTTCACCTATGTAACTGCATCCCTCAGGCATGACCAGGAGGCCGACTTCATCCTCCTTCTCACAGTAGCCTCTTCACTCTTGTGTTCCTCGTTCCCCACTCCTTCCACTAACAATCTCCCCGGACTCCTCCTTCAGATTGTATGTACACGTAGTAGACATATAAATATACGTGTGTGTATATGTGTATATATACACACATATTTATATATACTCATATTATATGGAATAAATCTTTAGTTTTTAAACTTAAATCACTTTTATTGATATATAACTTTCACACAATAAAACCCCTTTTTAAAATATACAATTCAATTAGTTTTATCAAATGTATACACTCTTGTAACCACAATTGCAAGGAACACTCTAAAAAATGTAGTTGATTATTTATTAATCATTATTTGCAGTAAGGTTTAAAAACAGGCTATAAGTTTATGGATTAATTTCTGGATTTTCTATTTTGTTTTTTTGGTCTATACATCTGTTTTTATGCCAGTACTGTACTGTTTTGGTTAGTATAACTTTGTAGTATAATTTGAAATCAGGTAGTATGATGCCTCCAGCTTTATTCTTTTTTACTCAGGATCACTTTCGCTATTTGGAGTCTTCTATGGTTCCATAAAAATGTTAAGCCTTTTTTTTCTGTTGTGTTAGTCAGGGTTCTCCAGAGGGACAGAACTAATAGGATATGTGTATACATGAAAGGAAGTTTATTAGGGAGAATTGGCTCACATGGTATTTCAACAGAGATTGCATTGAATCTGTAGATCGCTTTGAATACTGTAGACTTTTTAACAATATTAATTCTTCCAGTTCATGATCCTGAGAGATCTTTCCATTTGTTTGTGTCTTCTTTTATTTCTTCATCAATGCTTTTAGCTTTCGTTGTAGTTCTTTCACTTCTTTGGTTAAATTTATTTCTGGCTATTTTATTTTTGTGGCTATTATAAATGAGATTGTTTTCTTGATTTCTGTTTCAGATTGATTTCTATAAGTGTATAGAAACACTACTGATTTTTGTATGTTGATTTTGTATCCTGCCACTTTACTAAATTTATCATTTCTAAGAGTTTCTTGGTGGAGTCTTTAGTTTTTCTAAATCTAATATCATGTTATCTGCAAAAAGGATAATTTGACTTCTGCCTTTCAAATCTGGATGCCACTTATCTCTTTTCCTTGGCTAATTACTCCGGTTAGGACTTCTACCCTATGTTGAATCAAAGTGGTGAAAGTGGGCATCCTTGTCTTATTTCATACTTAGTAGAAAGCCTCTCCATTTTTCTTCATTCAGTATGGTATTAGGTGTGGGTTTTATCATGTTGAGGTGTGTTCCTTCTACATGCAATGTCTTGAAGGTTTTTAACTACCAAGAGATGCTGAATTTTATTGAATGCTTTTTCAGCATCTATTGACAAAACTTAAGCTAGACCAAGAAAAAAAGACAGAAGACTCAGAAAAATGAAATCAGATAAAAAATGAAACATAATAACTTATATCACATCAATATAAAGGATAATTAGAGACTGTTACGAACAACTGTACACCAACAAATTGGAAAACCTAGAAAAAAATAGATAAATTACTGGACAACCTACCGAGATTGAACCATAAAGAAATAGAGAACCTGAACAGACCAATAATGAGTAATGAGATTAAAGCAGTAATAAAAAGTTTTCCATCAAGAAAAAGCCCCAGACCTGATAGATTACTTACTGGAGTCTACCAAACATTTAAAGAAGAACTAATTCTGATTCTACTCAAACTATTTCAAAAAACTGAAGAACACCAAATACTTCTAAACTCATTCTACAAGGCCAGAATCACACTGATACCAAACCAAACAGACACAATAGAAAAAGAAAACTACAGACCAATATCTCTGATGAACATAGATGCAAAAACCTCAACAAAATACTAGCAAACAGAATTCAACACTACCCTAAAAAAATTATTCACCATGATCAAGTGGGATTCATCCCAGAAATGCAAGAATGGTTCAACACATGCAAATAAATAGACACAATGCATCACATCAGCAGAATCAAGGATTGTCTTCTTTTTTAAGGCTGAATAATATTCCTTCTGCTATATAGTATATATATTCAGAATTTTTAAAATTCATTCATCCACTGACAGACATTTAGGTTGTTTCCAGATCTTGGTTATTGCTAATAATGCTGAAATAATGCTGGGAGTACAGATATCTCTGGAAAATACTGATTTTATTTCTAGAAGTGGAGTTAGCAGATCATGAGGTAGTTTTATTTTCTATACTTTTAGGAAATTCCATACAGTTTTACATAATGGCTGTACCAATTTATATTTCCACCAACAGTGTACAAGAATTTCCTTTTTGCCACATCCTTGCCAACGCTTGTTATATTTCATCCTTCTGATAATAGGCACTTTAACAGGCATGGAGTGATATCTCATGGTGGTTCAGATTTGCATTTCCCTGATGATTAGTGAGATTGAGCACCTTTTTCTGTATACCTGTTGGACATTTGTATGTCCGTGAGAAATAGCTATTCAATCTTTTGCTCGTTTTTAAATTGAGTTGTTTGGTTGTTGCCATTCAGTTGTATGAGTCCCTTCATGTATAATTATTAAGAGTTTGTCAAGATGATAAAGCAAAACAAGATCACCAGTTTCCTTGGTGCTGGCTCTGATGCACAGAGATAAAAATATAACTCTGCTTAAACTATCATATTTCCAGTTAGATCTCAGTAATGTTTCCTTCCATCCCATGTTATGATAAAATGTTGATGATGTAAAAGATAAATGCCTTGACCCTCGGAAAAATCAGTGCTTTGCTGATCAACATGTCTGTATTGACCTGATAGCCAGGCTGTGATTTCTCAAAGCCAAGACTTAATTTCCAGTCTTCCTGATACAACTATGCTGCTGACTCATCACCTACATCTGAGTTATGTCAGTTGAGGGCTTGGGCTTGCCCTGCATGAAGGCAGAGGCACGGACCAGATGGCATCCCAGCCCCATCATCCTAGATACCAGGAGTTGAACTTCTGAGTAGACCTGCCATTGTGACAACCTGGGAACCAATGTCCTGACCACTGCCCCATTACTAAGCCCTTTGGAACAATCTGAGCAGGAGAACAAACGTCATACCCAAGAAAGACAGTGTCAGACCTCTCAGGGTGATGTGGCCCACACACCTCACTGAGCCTGTCTCAGAGTGTGTCTCCTATGAGGGTGGCCTGAGTCATAAGGAATAGCTGTTTATAAACTGTAAAGTCAATGCTAATACTAATGAGAGGATTTAAAAGTCATTAAATATCCATTGTGCACACAGCTCTGTGTTGAATAATTGAGGTAAAGAAATATAAAACACCCAAGGCAGGCCATCAAATAATTTACTATTATCTCATTAGAGTGATATGCCACAGGAAGGGAAAAAAAAAGGTGGGATTGAGCCACACTGTCCTGAAAGGGCAGAGACCATGGCTTGCATCGCAGAGAGAAGCATAATCAAAGTACAAAAAATAATCCAGTTCAGCTTCAGGTCATTTCTGAGGGTACATGACAAAGGCTTAAATGAGAGGGAGCACACAAAGTCTTATTTCACTGCAGGAATTTGGACATTTACCCTTAAACTGTGTGCAGTCCTGAACAAGACTTTACTAATGATTGAGTGTTAATTATTTATGGAGATGAGAGAGTCTTTTCCTGAATCTCACACTGGAACAGTATCAAGGAGGCCCTTTTATCCTGGCCTTGGGCTGTGCTCCTGATGGGTGAGGCAGCACCTGGGCATAAGAGGACCTGCCTCTTGTCACCCACATGGGTTGTATGACCAGGTGATAACCAGCAGCTTCTCACCTGCCTCCCTCCACAGGAGATCAGAATAGCTCCCATCAGTGCCACCTCATTTTTCTTGGAGCTGCCTTAGGCCCTTTTCTTGGAGTTTGGCCTCCCAAGCCCTCTTTTTCTATATCCCTGATGGTATCATTTAAACCAAAATTTTACAGAAGTATTTTAATGTCCCTGATGTGTCCCAGATTCTGTGTGTGTGTGTGTGTGTGTATGCATGCATGTGCAAATATGTGTCTATGCCATCACAGTTACAAGCCTGGTAGGAGTCAGACACACCTGCGACAGAATCCTGGTTCTGTCACTTATTAGCTGTGTGACTTCTGAAAATCCCAAATTATCTCATCCTCTGTTTCCTGAAATTTAAAATGAAGATAATAAAGATTAGTCTCCAGGATGTCGTGAGGATCAATGAAATTGTAGAAAGAAAATGCCCATTAAAGTTCCTGTAACACAGTGAACCCTCATATGAAACACCTGTCTATCAATAATTTTAAAGGGAATGAACACTTTTTGAGATGGTCCAAGTCTCAGGCACTATGTGGAGTGAAGGACCCCATGGAAAAGAGTTCCCTAGTGGAGGAGGCTGGAAGACCTGAAAAAATAGGAGGACTTGAAATACAATTGAAAAGTTTTAGTGTTATTGCTTTGTTTCAACATGAACAAAAGTTTTTGTCTGAAGGTCTATTTAAAAACATTTTTAGGAGATTAAGATTTACTAATGTCAATTTGGTATATAACAGGTGTTGCTTTTGTATCCTGAGGGCAATATTATTTTTAAAATAAAAGAACTAATTAGATGAAAGCAAATTAGACTAGGGAGTAAGCACGTGAAAAAGTTCTCTTTTCAGGAAGTGTCCAAAACAATTCTCCAGAAAGTGTGATGAGGTAGAAAAGGCCACAATAATACCAATATCCAGGTCATAACGGGTATAGAGAATCAATATCTGAGATATGTATGTGAACATAGGCATAGATAGAATAGAAGTAGATTATATAGACATGGATATACAATCGGCCTTGTTCTATTATTATAGTATCATATATCTCAAGATGCATGGCCTTCCCTGAAGTTACAATGCCTCACTTCCCTAGGGTTTCTCCATGATTCTAATTTTCACTGGAATCCAAAAATGATCTTTCCACACCATCCCGCGCTCCAGAAATAATTACCCCTGACCATTAAGAAAATTTCATCCAGAGCTCTGCACTGTGTTCAGGATCAAGGTCAATGTCCATTGAGTGACATTCAAGGCTCTGTGCATAAGACCCTGTACAATTCCTCTAATTTAAGCTTTGCTAAGCAGGACTGCCTATTAGCTATACTTTGAAGATGTCTCTTCTTACTTTACCTCTATGTTTTATTCCAACATATTTTTTTCTGTCTGAGACACTGCAGTTCAAATCTCACTTGCTCTATTTTCCTTTTTTTTTTTTTTTGACATACCTCATGAATCAGGTTTTAACAAAACTTTGGACAGCACAATTTGTGACTTATATTGTGTGGTCCCCATCAGCTACTAGTACAAGGTCATGGCCACATGGGTGGTTAAAACTTTTTAAATCCTGTCAGCAGTATTAGTGCTGGGGTTTCATGGGAAGTATGAATGGTAAGACTTAGAAAAGAAGTTGGAAACACTTTCTGTTAAGTCTTAAATGTAATACTTAAGAAGCACATGCATTTTTCTATAGAGAGTCACGGGCAAGTTGAGAAATATGGTACAGGGAGTGTGTTCTGGAATAAAGTGTAGATAATTTAATGAAGATGGAGAAGGAAGAAAGCAACAAGATTTGATGGAAGGTTAATAGGAAAGCAATTTTTACTTGCAAATGTGCCTGGAACTAAACTTATTGCAGAAGTAGTCAGTGGGAAAACTGTATTTTTAAAATATATTCATGGGTTTTGTTCTGTTTTATTTCATTTGTTTATTTATTATATTTTTCTTTTTTTATCCATGTATATACATGCATGTGTGTGCATGTTTGTGTGTGCACCTGGAGATGTGCAGAAGTGTGTGTTTTTGCATGTGATGTGTGTGAGGGAGGAAGGATGTTGGTGGGGCTAGGTCAGGAGGAGCAGACTGCACTCACAGAGAAAGAGAGACATGGAAAGACTGGTCAAGCCCTTGAAAGGGACCAGAAACAAAGAAGCTATGTTTATAAGAGACAGTTCAGACTTGGTCAGAAGCAATGCTGCTTCAGACCAGTTGACATAGGACAGACATAGTTGGGAGAAATTGTCCCTTCCCACTCCTGCCCCATTAACCCCAATTCACTCCAGAGTGCCCCACTGTCCCCTGAGGTTCGAAGGCCACCAACTGCAGAGGACAAGGTGAAGAGAACAAGAGCCACTCAAGGAGAATAGGGTCTTCATAGAACAAGACTCTGAGCAGATTCCTTGTTTTATTCCTTTAATGAGTAGATGCATACTGCAAATGACATGGAGTGAACTAGGGGCTTAGACAGAGGGTGGGAGGGTAGCCACAAAGGTAAGGTCCAAGGCCAGTGAATGGAGATCCAGGACAGGATCTGAGTTTCTGGACTCCAGGGAGAAGATATGCTCTTGGCAAGTTCAGAGCTTTCCCTTGGACCTGTGAGCCTCTCAGGCAGGCCTAGGAGGAGAAGGGGGATGTCCTTGGCAGTTTGCTGTCCTGGATTCTGCTCTTCTAGGCTCAGGGTCCACTTCAGCAGCAGCCTCCAGAGTGCTGGCCACTCCCCACTCCACAGCAGCTGGAGCCCCCCGAGGGCTGGCTGCAGCAGCCAGAGCTCTGGGGTCTGTGGCAGTGGGACCTGTGACGCCTGTGGTGGCTCAGACAGCAGCCACCTCCCCCAGAACTGCAGCAGCCCCCAGAGCTGGAGCCACAGCTGCCCCCAGAGCTGGAGCCACAGCAGCCTCCAGAGCTGACACTGCAGCAGGAAGAGACTGGAGGACACTTAGGGGGACACTTTGGGGGGCACTTTGGGGTGGGGCACTTGGGAGGGCACTTGGGGGTGCACTTGGGAGGGGGCTGGCACTGCTGCTGGCTCTGCTGGCAGGACATCTTGATGGCAGGTTCAGGAGCTGAAAGAGAGTCAAACAGCAAGTCAGACCTAGGCAGAGGCCACCCCTGCCTATTCTTGTTTCTATTTCCTTTATTTTGATGAACTGTTCAAATGTCATGGTAAATCATTAATCACTGAAAATTTTGTTATTTCTTGTAGTTTGGCAAATGCTCTCACACTGTATCTTTTGAGTTCACAATTTCATCTTAAGACAGTCAAGAATTACTATATCTTTTACAAAGAAGGAAACTGAGGCAGTAAGCCATATGAAAAAATATCTGTCAAGATTAAACATTTAGTAAATTAAAGGAAGCAATTTTTCTCATTGTGTCAAATAAAACCCTGAAACTGTCCAGTGTGGAAACCTGGGGATACAAATATTTTCTTGGAAAAAGATAATGAAGGATTATCTCCTGGAGTAACTTCCTAGGAGACTTTGTCTTGTAAAAACCTGCGCATGTACAATTGTAAATGGTTTTGGAGACAGGCTTGTCTCACAGGCTCCCTTTGTTAAGGAAGATGCTGAAGAACAGTGTTTTTGGTGCATAGAAGGGATTTGAACTCAGGCACCCTGGCTCTAGGCTGGTGCACTGCCATATTCATCACACAAAGGCCTCACAGTAACATCTTGGCACAGTGGTTCTCAGCTTCCTATGTCTAACTACTTAAAGAGATTCTCAATTCCAATTTGAATCTAGAGATAAGTGGGTTTCAAAAAGCCCTAAAAGATCCATTAATTATCTCCACTCCACTGATTGAGAACTACTATCTCCAGCTCAAATTTGCAAGGAGTGTCACAGTTTTGCTCTGAAAAGTAAGTGTCCTATTTGAAGCTGTTCTAGCAGAGTCTATTTGCCTGGGCTTCAACTCCCTCTGTCCTTAAAACTCAGCCAGCTGAAGCACAAAGACAGAGACATCTAATTCTTATTTGTGTTACCAGTTGGCCCTCTTCCTGCCTCCTGTGCACATCCTCCTTCAATCTTTCTGAGGTCTTGACTTCTATCCAGATGGATCTCGGCCCTCAAGGTCCTGCCCAGCGTCCCCTCCTGCCTAGGGCTGAGCAACCCTCTGTGGAAGCCCCAGCTCCTATTCTCAAAGAACACATACCGGGGTCACAGGCAGCACAGGGTCCTTCAGCACCTCGGGAGGTGAGTGGATGGAGTGCTCAGGCCCAGAGCCCTTTTATCCTGGCCTGGGCTCTGCCTCCAGCTGTGAGACAGGGCCTGGGCATGAGAGGACCTGCCTTCTGACACCCACATGGGTTCTGAGGTGGGTGGTGACTGGCAGCTCCTCACTTGCCTTCCTCCATGGGGCTCAGAAAAGCTGCTCCCAGCTTGGACTATGGCCACTTAGAAATAGAAATGGAGTGGGAAAATCCCTACCATCATTTCCTGTGTTGTTCTCCGTGGAGAATACCTAATCTGTTTAGTCTTGGAGCTTCTCTGTTTTGTTAACTCCCAAATCTTACCTCTGTGGCTCTGGGCAACCTGGCTTAACTCAAGTTTCATAGAATCCTCCAACCCTCAACTATCTTATAGTTGTGTGTGTGTGTGTGTGTGTGTGAGAGAGACAGAGTGTGTGTGTGTGTTTCTGTATTACAGCCATTAGGTAACTGGTTAAAGAGTCAGACCTAGAGAAAAACCTGATTCTGCCACTTATTACCTGCATGACATTATGAAAAACATTAATACCTCATCATTCTCGTTCTCAGTTTGTCAACTCTGTAATAGAGATAATACAAAAATAATTGTCCAGGGATGGCTGAGAGTCAATGAAATAATGCAAAGGAAGTTTCTGGTGGAGAGCTTATAACATGTCATTTTCTCTAAACAAATGCTAATTCATTAATATTTTTAAATTATAGCTGCTTTCTAAGGAGAGATAATAGCCTCTAGCTTCATCCATGTTTCTTCAAAGGACATGATCTTATTCTTTTTTATGGCTGCATACTATTCCATGGTATATGTGTACCACATTTTCTTTATCCAGTCCACCACTGATGGGTATTTAGGTTGATTCCATGTCTTTGCTATTGTGAATAGTGCTGGAGTGAACATATACATTCATATGTCATTATGATAGAACAATTTATATTCATTTGGATAACCCTCCTTCTTCAACATCCAGGCTTTATTCCATGACCTATGCATTTCTAAAACAGTGCCATTCAACTGTAACTTCTCTATGAGTCTTAATTTTCAAATATGACTACAATAACCTATCCTTGATTCTGCAGCTTTGTTCTTATATTCATGTATCCCTCAACAGTTTCTAAAACAGAAGTGGACTCCATAGGTAAGCAATTTAAAAATGAATTGATTACTATTAGCATCATCTTTACTTTGTGTATGACTTAAGCCATCATCATTGGAATTCTCACTCTGAGACATTTACATTACAGTATACTAGCCTTATCACCCTGCAGAAGTCTGCCACTGAATTACCTGGCTATGGCTCATGTCGTTCCAAAGAATGTATTTAATAATAGAGTAGTCAAGATATTGATTACTCGGCTTACATTGGCAGTTCTGATCCAGAAGCCCAGCCCATTCATTCCAAGGATGATGAGGATTAGAAGCTATTCTGTCCATGACTCTGATACCACAAAGGGTAGCACCCAAACTGTCAATTAATCTGACATGGATTGGGTTAATAAGGTAGCAATATGATGTAACATCATGAGGATTGTTCCCTTATGTTTGGTGTTAGATTTCAATAGCATTTGAAATTTATTGAATTTGGTACCATTTTAATGCTAACAATATGCACTAGCAAAGGAGTGATTTTCTGAGAATACATTTATATGTTGTCAGGCTCTCATATCACAAGAGATTGGTTGGAAGAATGCTGAGACCCAGTAAAAATTAGCTTAGACTTAGTGGATTTTACTCTGTGTCCCAGAGCCAGCACCACACATGACTGATTTTTAATTTGTTTCCTTCCTCTGCAACCCCTGCATAGAGTAGTAACAATAAACTGATACTCCAAAATTATTAGAAGAATATACAGACTATCTAATTATTTCTTTATAAGTAATTGGATAAAATATTTAAGCATGAAAAAACTTGATAAATCTCATCACATAGTGAAAGAAATACTATATGTCAGAAAGCACAATTTTAAAAGATGGAAAATATAAATAACCAGCGGAGAAAAAGTAAAGTATGTAAGTCAGGAATAGTACTAAAATCTATGATAAATAGTAAGTCCTTACAACTTTATAGAAAAGAAATAAACCTATCTACAAATGAACGGACAAAGTGCATGAACAAACAGATAGCTTGGAAAGAAATATATGACCGATACATTTTGAAATTTGTTATTTCATATTTGCATATACAAATAACCAAAGACTTGTATATAAAACAAGGATGGTCTTTCAAGGATGAGGTCTGAGTCTGCCACTGAATTGCCTGGCTGTGGCTCATGTTGTTCCAAACAATGTATTTAATGCGAGAGTAGTTAAGACATTGGTTACTCAGCTTACATTAGTAGTTCTGCTCTAGAAGCACAGCCCATCCATTTCAAGGATGATAAGGATTAGAAGATATTCCTTTATATTGAACTAGAAGAAACTTAAAATCAATAACAAAACAGTATTACTGAAGGTGATAGGAAATGGGTCTTATAAATTGGCATAATAATGAAAATTAAGATGACATTTGGTGACCCATTACTCAACAAATAATAATTTTCTGTATACAAATCAAAATTTTAAATGCGCATACTTTTTATCCAACAGTTGTACTTCCAAGAATTTAACTTAAGGAGAAAAAACTTTGAGAAAGAAGATATATAGATAAGAATGATTACTATAGAAAATTAAAATAATATTAAGAGTTAGAAAAGTTGCAAGATGTAAGAATAAATTTACATTAACCAGCAACAAATAATTCAAAAATATAATTTTTAAAATTGCCATTTAAAATAGCAGAAATACATAAAGTCTAAAATACAATTTTAATGTAAAATATTTTTGATAAAATGAGAAGGCTATTAAACAGCATTACAGAATACCATAATAAAGAGATATACTATATTTATGGGTTAGTAGAAAAAAATTATAATAAAATATAATAATTCTTCATAAATTAATGCATTTTCTCAATGATGTTTTCATCAAAATTCTAATAATGATTTGTTTTGCTTCATCTTCATTGTGTGGGATGTGACAAACTGGCTCTAATGTTTATATAAAATAACAAAGGTTTAATAATCACCAAGACAATCTTAAGGAATGATGGAACCTGTGTGACTTAGATATTGCAATTGATTATCCACCTATGGTAATTAAGGCAGCAGGATGTTCTCAGAGGTGTTGACAAATTGGCAATGACAAGAATTGTTCACCCAATTATAAATCTACAGAAATGTGAAAAATTGATTCTGACCCATAGGTATTTCAGATGAGTGGGGGAAAATGGAAATTTTGATTACAATACTAAGACAATTGGTTATCCATTCAGAAAAATGTTTAAAATATATAAAATGTACAAAAAATCCTTTCTTGATTGAATAAAAACCTTCATTTTTGAAAAGAAAAAATTTTCAACTTTTTAAAGATAGGGAAAAGATCTCTAAACTTACAAATGGTTGAGATTTATTAAAATCATGAAAATTGCAAACAATATCGTTATTGTTGCAGAAATTCAACTATGTTAAAAATAGAACACTAGTTCATCAAATGACTAAAATGCAAACAAGAACATATTTGTTTGGAAAAGATATTCACAACACATTTAATAGCAGTATATTAGTAACTGGAATATGTAAAGAACATTTACAAATACTAACAAAAGGAGATAAACAAATTGAAAAACATTTTTGAGAAAAAGCAGACAAGTCACAGAAGGGAAACCTCAACTAACCAAAAATATATTAAAAGATGCTCTGATCACTACAAAGCAGAGGAACACATATTAAACTACAGATAGATACCAGTGCACATCCATCGAATGGCAATTATTGAAGTTTAGCAACTATGTGCAGCAAGAATGATTCTTATACAACATAGGTGCAAACTGAAATCAGTATGAGCAATTTGGAGAGATGGGTGTGATCCAAAATTCAACAGTTCCACTTATAGGTACATAATTTGGTGAGACTCTCCCACAAATACACAAGTAGACATGCACAAAAATTTCCTTAGTTGCAAAACTGATACAGTGAAAAGTGAAAACACTCTAAATGTCCATCCAAAAGAGAGAAGCTAACAAATCATGATGCACTCATAAGACGGATACTACACAGTTGTAAAAATGAGTAAACTATGGCTATACAGATCAACTTGAGTAACTAGCAAAAATAATGTTTAAGGAAGAGAACAAGTCAAAAATGAGTGTCTTAAGTATGATGCCATTTTTATAGAGTTAAAACCATGTAATCCATAGTATATATTGTATCAGGGTAACCTGTACAGAATAAAATTGGAAGGAATACATTATAATTTGGTTTGAATCAGGTTACATGGGCTCATTAACACCGGGGAGGCAAGAAGGGCAGTAAGGGCAGTATTAGGGCCAAAACTTCAAAGTTCCAAGAATGAGAAGTGAGAACCTTAAAGGCAGGTGCCCTTCAGGCAGATCAAGGCAGGAGATGATGGTAGGGATTTCCCCACCCCACCTCTATTTCTAAGTGACCATATTACATGCTGGCAGCAGCTCTCCTGAACACCCACGAAGGCAGACATGTGCAGAGCTGCCAGTCACCACCTGTCACAGGACCTACGTGGGTGTCAGGAGGCAGGTCCTCTCATGCCCAGGCCCTGTCTCACTGCTGGAGGGAGAGCCCAAAGGACAGGATAAAAGGGCTCAGGGCCAGAGCACCCCAACCACTCATCTCCCGAGGTGCTGAAGGACCCTGTGCTGCTTGTGACCTCAGTAAGTGTTCCCTGGGTACTGAAGCAGGGCCTTCCACAAAGGGATGCCTAGATCAGGGCAGGAGGGGAGGGTAGGCAGGGCCTCCAGGGCTGGGGTGGTGCTGGCATCCATATAAGTGAAGGAGGGAGTCTCAAGAAAACTGAGCAAAGGCAATGGGAACAGACTGGGGACATGAGAATGAGGAGTCCTGTGACGGTGACTTGGTGTTCTGGAGAAATGAGATGGATCTAGAGTTCTTGGGTCTCTAGTTTGAAGGCTTTGCAACATTGCCTGCCATGTTCACCTGTAACTGCTTTCAGAAAGGGAGATTTACCTTGAAAAATATAACTGTCCTTTCCTGAAAAGATGAGATGGAAACAGTGGTTCCCAGCCAGTGTAGAGGATATCACAGCTAACTGACTCTCTTCAACTCACATTTAATGGTATTTAACTTGGTGAGACAAGTACGGTAGACAAACAAAATATAAGTGCTGAGCATTCGGTACAGGTGTTTGTTACTGAAAAATGTTAGAGCACTGGACTAAGTCGGAAACCTGTATACAATTCTCAACTTAATTCAACGATATTTTTCCTCAGTTAGTTCTCCAACATCCTTTGCAGTTCTGAGCTTCTATGTCCTCACAACAAGGTAATCTAGAAAATTCTTCCAAGAGAGAATGACTGTTTCCCCTTGAGAAACGATTTTATTTCCAAACCCCTTTCTAGATTGTTTTCATGATTCAGGTGTGTAGTTGAAGCAGAATGTCTCCTCTACATACTACATGCTTGATTTTGAGAATACTTTCTTAATATCTTTTGGCTTCAGTTTTCTAATTATAAAATAGTTGAAAATGTTTTATGATTTTATAAGTATATAAAAAGCATTAGGTTCAAAATAGAGGCTATAAGTGTGTTTAGCCAACTATTAGACATAATGAAACTTCCCGTGATTAATTAGCTACAACTACACTAAGCAGTTCATCAAAATGTAGGGATTAGAAATGATGCTGAAAGGGCAAGAATAGGCAGGGGGGGCCTCTACCTGGGTCTAACTTGCTGTCTGACTCTCTCTCAGCTCCTGAACACCCACACCAAGATGTCCTGCCAGCAGAACCAGCAGCAGTGCCAGCCCCCTCCCAAGTGCATCCCCAAGTGCCTTCCCAAGTGCCCCACCCCTAAATGCCCCCCAAAGTGTCCCCCAAAGTGTCCTCCAGTCTCTTCCTGCTGCAGTGTCAGCTCCGGAGGCTGCTGTGGCTCCAGCTCTGGGGGCTGCTGTGGCTCCAGCTCTGGGGGAGATGGCTGCTGCCTGAGCCACCACAGGCGCCGTAGGTCCCACTGCCACAGATCCCAGAGCTCTGGCTGCTGCAGCCAGCCCTCGGGGGGCTCCAGCTGCTGTGGAGGGGGGAGTGGCCAGCACTCTGGAGGCTGCTGCTGAAGTGGATCCTGAGCCTAGAAGAACACAAATGGCCAAATATTTCCCTCCCGTCTTCCTTTTCCTTCTGGGCCTGCCCATGTTGTTGAGAGGTTTTGGTGAGGGCTCAACTCAAGCATAGAGGATTCTTCTGTCTTGGAGTTCAGAGGCCCAAAACTTCTCCCCCGAAGCCAAGCCACTTAATGACCTCAGTTTGCATATGTGTGGTTGCTCTGGGAAGCCCAAAGCACAGACCTATATCCCTTTGCAGCTTGTCTTTTTGCATAGCTCAGCCTGATGTGAAACAATAAAACCAGAAATATGCATTCCTTTTTGCCTTGACTGATTGTTATTTCTTCATTGCTTTTCATACTCTGTCCTCATCTCCAGGCTCTCCCAAGATATTAGTATCTACAGACCTTATTCAAATTTAGCCAATCTTCCTACTAATATCCTTTATAACAAAAGACAATTTTGTTGGTTCAAAATCCAATCTAGGATCTCCATTGCCTCGACGTAGTTGCCATGATTCTTCAGTCTCCTCCAATCTGAAATGGTTCTTCAGTCTTTCTTTGTCTTCCTTGACATTGACCTTTTTAAAGAACCATTGGTTTTGTAGAATGCCCCTCAATTTGGGTTTGTCTGATGTTTCTTCTTGACCAGGCTCAGATTACACATTTTTACAAATATCCTACAAAAGTGGTGTTGTCCTTAGAGCATGATATCAAGCCTTACATGATGTCTAATTGTCCCATTCCTGGAGATATAACTTCAACCACTTGATCTGCCAGCTTTCTCTATTGCAAATTTAATATTTATTCCTTTGAATTAAAAACTTATGAAGGAGAGAATAGTTAAACTTTTTTTTTTTTGAGTTGGAGTCTCACTGTCACTCAGGCTGCAGGGCAGTGTCACCATCTCGGCTCATTGCAACAACCACTTCCTGGGTTGAAGCGTTTCTCCTGCCTCAGCCTCCCAGGCAGCTGGGATTTCAGGTGTGTGCCACCACGCCCAGCTACTTTTTGTATTTTTAGTAGAGATGGGGTTTCACCATGTTGGCCAGGTTGGTCTTGAACTCCTGACTTCAAGTTATTTGCCCACCTCAGACTTCCAAAGTGCTGGGATTACAGATGTGAGCCACAGCGCCCAGCCTAAACATTTATTTTATATCAAACATTTTCCCAAAACTTTTTTAGTATAATTGATGTTCTTTTACAAAACTATTATTATTATAGTGCTGCTGGTATCGTTGAGTATAGTTTTTTAAAACATATTTATCTCATACCCTGAGTCTATGTACATATGTAAAGCAAAGAGAGGTGGTGAGGATGGGTCCTGAGCAAAATCAGCAATGTCCTGCAACACAACTACTTGAAGGAAGGCCATTACAATTTCTTCTTGTTGAACTCTTATTATATCTAATTTCCTGTGCTGACCGTCCTTATCCATTTATCTCTCCTATATTATAACTCTTCTTTCAGGTAAATTCCTAGAACACAATGTTTTTGTGTAAAAAGATTTGCTTATTATAAATTTAAACTCATTACACCTCAATAAGTATCAAATTGCTATCCAGAATTGTTATGCCAATTCACATTGCCATCTCCAAATATGTTTATTACCAACTGTCACATACTATTTTTTAGTCATTAAAATAATTGTCATTCTGAAATAAGTAAATAAATCTGTTAGTCTCCTTTCTCAAATTCAAGATATTTCTTTTTTATTTTGTTTGCATTTGTTTGAATATCAGTAAAGTTGAACATGTTTTTTGAAATTTTTTGTTTGCTTGTTTTAAATGGAGTTTCACTCTTTTGCCCAGGCTGGAGTGAAGTGGCGCAATCTCGGCTCACTGCAACCTCAGCCCCCTGGGTTCAAGCGATTATCCTGCCTCAGCGTCCCAAGTGGCTGGGATTACAGGTGCCTGCCACCATGCCTTGCTAATTTTTGTATTTTTAGTAGAGATGGGGTTTCACCATGTTGGCCAGGCAGGTCTCGAACTCCTGACCTCAGGTGATCCACCCACCTCAGCCTCCCAAAGTGCTAGGATTACAGGTGTGAGCTACCGTGCCCAGCCTTTTTGAATTTTATTTGCCATTATATTTGCATGTATATGTACATATGTGATGGTTAATTTTATGTGGCAACTTGGCTAGGCTATGGTTCCTAGATCTTGCTCTAGCACCACTCACCAGTCTAAATGTTGTTGTGAACATATTTTTTTTAGATGTGACTAATATTTAAATCAGTAGAGTTTGAGTAAAGCAGATTACCCTCCATAATATGGGCAGGCCTCAGCCAATCAGTCAAAGGTCTTAAGAGAAAAGACTGATATCCAGAGAGGGAAAAAATATTCTGCCTTCAGGAACAAGGAATGCTTATACACTCTTGGTGGGAGTGTAAATTAGTTCTGCCATTGTGGAAGACAGTGTGACAATTCCTCAAAGACCAGCAATACCATCCAACCCAGCCATCCCATTGCTAGGGACATACCCAAAGAAACATAAACTATTCTATTATAAAAACACATGCACATGTATGCTCATTGCAACACTACTCACAATAGCAAAAACAGAATCATCCTAAATGTCCATCAATGATAGACTGGATTAAGAAAATGTGATGCCTATATACCATGGAATACTATGCAGCCATAAAAAAGGATGAGATCATGTCCTTTGCAGGGACATGGATGGAGCTGGAGGCCATTATCCTTAGCAAACTAACACAGGAACAGAAAAACACTGCATGTTCTCACTTATAAGTGGGAGCTAAATGATCAGAACACATGGACACATAGACGGCCTTTCGGAGGGTGGAGGGTGGGAGAATGGAGAGGATCAAGAAAAATAACTAGCAGGTATTAGGCTTAGTACCTTGGTGATGAAATAATCTGTACAACAAACCCCCATGGCACAAGTTTACCTATGTAACAAACCTGCACTTGTACCCCTAAACTGAAAATAAAAAGTTAAAACAAAATCTGCCTCCAGAATGATTTTGGACTTGAGACTGCAACATCAGCTCTCCTCTGAATCTGCATCCTGCCATCCTTCCCTACAAATTTTGGTTTTGCCATCCCTGATAGTCACTTGAACCAATGCTGCAAAATAGTCCTCTTTCTCTCTTTCTTGCTCACACTTACTTTACCAAAACATAACAGAATCTAAAGGAATAGAATCTTAAGGACAAGTTTTCTGAATGAGTTCTGGGATTTCTGGAATTTGTTCTCTAGCCTAACTAGATTTAAATGCACTAATGAACCCTATTTCCCATAGTGAAGAGAACACTGATAGTAAATGTGGCTTTAGGGATTTGCAAAATATCACTATTGGATGTTTCTAATCAAATGCTTATAAGAGACAAGGTTTTGAATGGCTATGGATTTGCTACCTGCGAATACTTTTGTCAAACTAATGAATATAAAGAGATTGGCTGGTTGCTCCTCATTGTGTTAAGTGAGACAGGAGAAGAAAATGATGAGGTCCAGGATTTGAATCCTCAGTTTGTGCACCACATAAATAACCATGCAGCACATAAATAACCTTAAAGTTTCTATGTCTATTCTGAAAGAAACCCTTATCTTCTGTAGTCTCAGAGCTGAGACTGCTAAAATCTAAACCCAAAATCTTTTCAGTGAATGACTGAATTACAATGCCAATTAAATTTCCAAATTCTCAGCATGTCTACAGTTAAAGTGAGGCCATTGATTAAGAAGAAATGGGGGCCTGGCGCAGTAGCTCATGCCTGTAATCCCAGCACTTTGGGAGGCGGAGGTAGGTGGATCACTTGAGGTCAGGAGTTCGAGACCAGCCTGGAAAACATAGTGAGACCCTGTCTCTACTAAAAAAAAAAAAAAATACAAAAATTAGCCTGGCATTGTGGCACACGCCTGTAATCCCAGCTACTCTAGAGGCTGAGGCTGGAGAATCAGTTGAACCCAGGAGGCGGAGGTTGCCGTGAGCCAAGATCTCACCACTGCACTCCAGCCTGGGTGACAGAGTGAGACTCTGTCTCAAAAAAAAAAAAAAAAAGAAGAAGAAGAAGAAGAAATGGGACCCTGAAAATTGGAATGAGGACCAATGAGAAAATCCTGATGACCATGGAAACACTACACCTCTGAGTTTGGTTTGTTTGAGTCTTCTTTGCCAGTAGAAGCAGGCTTTCTACACCCACTTGAGGAGGCTGATCCTGATTTTCCTAAGGAAACTGTAATGGGCTTCTGTGAGGCAGTTGCCTTGAAAGACGTTGATGATTCTTCTCAGGACCCCTCCCTATCACCTCGTTTTGCTTCTAGAGTGAAGTCCCAGCAGGTCCCCAATGGTGAGATACAACATGTGACCCATGACAAGGTGCACTATACTCCAAAAGAACTACAGTGTTTACAGACAGACACTCAGGGAATACATGTGGGAATGGATATTAAGAGTGTGGAACAATTGTGGAAGGAATATAAGGTTGGATGGATGAGGCTGAATTGATTGCAGAGATTCTAGGCAATGTTACAGTTCCGGGAGTGAGAAAAGGCCCTAAGAGTTTGTTTGGTTGGCTGGCCAAAACATGGACTGAAAGGCGGCCCAGTGTGTGTGACCTAGAAATGACAGGCCTGCCTTGGTTTGCTGCAGAGGAAGAGATTCAGAGCAGTAGGGAGATTGGAATATTAGAATTAATTTGTCATGAAATGACAAATCACCCACCTTGGAAGATCCAGATGATTCACCTTTCATCACAATTGTGAAACATATGTTTGTGAGGGGAGGCTCAGCATCCTTGAAGAGCTCCAAAAAGCTTAGATTGACCGGGCATGGTGGTTCACGCCTGTAAGCCTAGCACTTTGGGAGGCCGAGGTGGGCAGATCACAAGGTCAGGAGATCAAGACCATCCTGGCTAACACGGTGAAACCCGGTCTCTACTAAAAATACAAAAACTTAGCCAGGCGTGGTGGCACACACCTGTAATCCCAGCTACTCAGGAGGCTGAGGCAGGAGAATTGCTTGAACCCGGAAGGCAGAGGTTGCAGTGAGCCGAGATCACGACACTGCACTCCAGCCTGGGTGACAGAAAGAGACTCTTGTCTCAAAAAAAAATAAAAGCTCTAACATTTAAGTCTTTAATCCATCTTGAATTAATTTTTGTATAAGGTGTAAGGAAGGGATCCAGTTTCAGCTTTCCACATATGGCTAGCCAGTTTTCCCAGCACCATTTATTAAATAGGGAATCCTTTCTCCATTTCTTGTTTCGTCAGGTTTGTCAAAGATCAGATAGTTGTAGATATGAGAAGGTAGCCATCTGTAAGCCAGAAAAGGAGCTCTCATCAGAAAACAAATCGACTGGCACCTTGATCTTGGTGGGCTTCCCAGCCTCCAGAACTACCAGAAATAAATTTCTATTATTTAAGCCACCTAATTTATAGTATTTTGTTATGACAGCTCAAACAGACTAATACACTGAATTATTATAAGCCTAGCCAGGGGGTGACTCCATTTACAGGTGTTGTACTAGATGTGGTATTTCCTTGAGCAAATTAGCACATCCCCTATTATGCAGCTATTGATCTGGATTTTTTTTCTTCTTACCTATTAGTAACGACTACCAGAATCAGTTTGTTTTCAGCTGGCAAGGGCAGCAATACAACTTCACTGTCTTACCTGCCACCATGGCCACTTTGTTCATGAGCTCATTGGGAAACGACGGGAGAGGCTGGGCAAAGAGTCTGACTGCTATCCACAGAATAGGTTATCCTATCCACTTATTTATTAAAGTCTCTGCTAAGGTTATTGTTTAGTAAACATTCATATGGAACACAAATATCTTACATTTTTTGCTCATTTAAAGAGATCTCTGCACATACCCCTTCCCCTATTCTCCCTGAGTGGCTATTGTTCTCCTCACCCCGTCCTCTGCAGGTGGTGGCCTTGGAACTTCAGGGGCCAGTGGGACACTCGGGCTTGAATTGGGGTCAATGAGGGCAGGAGTGGGAAGGGACTTCCAACGCTGTTTGTCCTATGTCAGTTGGCCTGAAGCTGCATTGCTTGTGACCAAGTCTGAAATGTCTTTTGTAAACACAGCTTCTTTGCCTCTGGTCCCCTTCAAGGCCCTGACTGGTCTCTCCATGCTCCTCTCCTTCTGTGAGCGCCATCTGCTCCTCCTCACCTAGCTCCACCCAACATCCTTCCTCCCTCACACATTCATGCACATACACACACATCACATGCAAATACCCACTTCCACACAAGTACAGGTACACACGCATACATGCACACATGGATGCGTGCATATGGAAGAAAAAAGAAAAGAAAAATAGATGAATAGATTAATAAAACAAAATAGAAAGCAAAAAACAGAAATATATTTTGAAAATACAGTTTTCCCACTAACTACTTCTGAAATCAGTTTAGTTCGAGGCATATCTTTGTGTAAAAATTGCACTTGTATTAACCTTCCATTAAATCTTGTCTCTTTCTTCCTCTTCCATCTCCATTAAATTCTCTGCACTTTTTTCCAGAACACATTCCCTATACCACATGTCTGAAATTGTCACTCTACTTCTGCAAAACAGAGGCTTTCTACAGAAAAATGCATGTGCTTCTTAAGTATTACATTTGAGACTCAGCAGGAATTGTTTCCAACTTCTTTTCTAAGGTTTACCATTCATACTTCCCATGACACCCCATGTTCTTGCCGCACTGAGCAACTCATAACTTACACTTGTATATCTTCATCCTCTTTTTTGTGAGAAGCTGTAAGTAGAATTTACTATTCATAGCTCTGTATCTAGAATACTATAAGTCTTCAATAAAGAGTAGCTTCTCTTGATATTTTATGTGTTGCCACTACTACTACTGCTACTCTTAGTATCACTACTAACTACTGTAATCACTACTTACTATTACTATTAGCAGCATTACTTGCTATTTCCTCGATCTGAAGTTCCTCCAAATCTCTCCCCACCATCTGGACATTTTGTAATTCTGTCCCTCTTTTAAGGTTCACCTCAAATGTCATCCTTCTGTGAAATCTTATCTGATTGTGTGTTTTCTTAAGCTGGTGGATGTTAAAAAATCTGTCTACAACCCTCACATTGAGCAAGCTTAGCTTGGAGGATGTAATAAAATTATAGCTTTTTAAAAATTTAAAAATTTTAAAAGTAAAATTGTCCTTAAAATTTTACTCAGTGGGATGGTTTTCCATTCCTAAATGAAAAGTTGAAAGGCCAACTGACTTTACAGCTCTTTCAAAGTAATGGAAAGTGATTTGTTACTTGAAATCACAAACGTGGGCCCAGTGCAGTGGCTCCTGCCTATAATCTCAGCACTTCGGGAGGCCCGAGAGAGAGGATCACTTGAACCTAGGAGTTTGAGACCAGGTGTGGCAACAAAGCAAGACCCCATTTCTAAAATAAAAAAATTACAAACTTGGTTTCAGTTCAGTAATGAAATATCCAATCGGAAAAACAATATCAATGCCAAATTTGATTGATTGGTTGATTGATTTTTTTTTTTTTTGAGACAGAGTCTCACTTTGTTGTGCAGGCTGGAGTGCAGTGGTGCAATCATGGCTCGCTGCAGCCTCAACCTCCTAGGCTCAAGTGATCCTCTTATCTCAGCCTACTGAGTAACTGGGACTACAGGTGCACACCACCATGCCAGGCTGATTTTTGTATTTTTTTTTTTTTTTTTAGAGACAGGATTTTGCTGTGTTGTCCAGGGTGATCTTGAACTCCTGGACTCAAGAGGTCTGCCTGCATCAGCCTGCCAAAGTGCTGGGATTACAGGCACAAGCCACTCTGCCTGGCCCCAAATTTGACTGAATGGCATATTTGCCCATATCCCTGCTCCAGTGGGCTGGCCCACCATACCACAGAAAGGGAGCCTGGTCCTTCTACTCATTCCCCACCTAATGTCTGTCCTTCTCCAACTTTCTAAATGTATTTTCTTAATGGAGAACAAAGAAGAGGCTCAGTCTGACATGTAGGAGCAATATCCTTCTGATACTGGAGCAACCAGGAAGCAGAATCCAATTTCTGACTCCTCCACTCTTGGGCATTTTAGTGTCTCCCCTCTATCTGTGATGTGAGTGATGCCTCTCCAGGGTGAATTTCTCGAAGTTCAGCCTTGGTTCCAGAATCTTGTCTTAGACAGGGGATAAATGGCTAAGAACAGTTGGTCTTTCCAATGTGATCCACATCTGGTCATAGAAAGCACTCATGCATCATTTGACCAATGCTTGCAGAGGAACTAGAAACTCATCTTTGCTTAGATGACAAAACTGGTTTCATTTCCTCCATGTTTCCTGAGGGAAGAGTCAGGTCCTCATTCTGTATATCCCCCATATCAGGGATTCACCTGCAGGCTCCTCCCTGGGAAAGGACAAAGAGGGCAGGATCCTAAGCTTCTAGTCCTAGGAAATTCTCTTTCTTCCTTTTGTTTGCCAGAAATCTAGAGGACTTTTCTTATCTACCACAAGTCCCAATCTGATAAAATACTTATCTGTAACTTTCACATAATTAAACCCCAAACCTTGAGACTGGTGCAAATTAAAAAAAAAAAGAAGAATGTAATAGTGTATATATATATACACATGTATACACACACACATATGTATGTATATATACACATATACGTATCTTTGTATACACATATGTATGTATACATATATATACTATTAAATCTATATGTATATATATACACAAAGATTTAAAATATGATGATGCAGGTGATGGTTATCAATGGGAAAAAGATGGCTATTCAATACCTGGAGGTAGGGAATTTTGATAACTGAAAAGAAAACATAAACCCTCATTTAGTATTAGATGCCAAGACAAAATCCATGGGATTAAATATTTTGAGGAAATCGAATTATAAAGAAAGAAGTACTTGTAGCTAAATGTTTATCTTCTCCCAGGATTGAGAAAAACATTCTCAATATAAAAACAATTAAAGAAATTATAAAGAAAAACAGGCACAAATACATGCATATTAAATTAAATATTTTTCTAGAGAAGAAAACAAAATTAAGTAAAATAATTTTTTGAAATATTTTAATATATATGAAATATAATAGAGTAATACCTTACTATATAAGTATGTGTTAAATTTTACATATGTACAAATTTCTTAAAATATTTTACACAGATACAAACTTAAAAGGATTTCCTGGTAAACACCGCATGCATGTATTTTCCACTCATATTAAGAAATAAATAATCATAAATATGATTGAAACCATCCCCTTATATATCCCTTCTACCTAGAGATATTCATTATTCTGTATTTCATGTTTTTCCTTCCTGTGTAATGCATATACTTTCCTGTGCTTACCTATCCTTAACTTATAATTTATTTATGTTAAAAAGTAACAATTCCTCTGTACTTAACTATATTTGTACTTAGCTATATTTTATTTATAATTTATTTCTATATTAATTATAATTTGTATTTTTAATTTTCTAAAAGTGATCTACTCCATGGCTTTGAGACATTTGTCGATGTTGATACAGATGACTCAATTTCATTTTCATTTATTCTCACTATTGTATAGCATTCCAGTGTAAGAATATTCATACTTACGCATTCACCTGAAATTGGGTACTTACATTGTTTTCACTTTGTACTTTATAAAAAGTGCTACTTTTTAACATTCTCACACATACTTTGGAACCTTTGATTCCAAGGCATAGACTTACAAGAAGAATCAGCATGTCATTCAGTATATCTGCCTTCATCCTGACTAAATATTGCCAAATTACTCTTCAAAAGTTGTACTAATGTACACTCCCATCAGAGTACATGAAAATTTCTGTTATTCAACATCAATGAGAAGAATAAATAGTGAGAATTTTTCATTCTCACCAAGGTGACAGATGTGAAATTATAGACCATCATGGTTTTTTCTTGCTTTTCTCTGATTCCTAGCAAGGTTGAAAAGCTTTTTCAAAAACGTATTAGTTATTGGTTATTCAGGTTTTCACTTCTGGAAATCAATTTTCATGTGTTTTTCTCATTTTTCCTTTGGGTCATTGCTTTCTTCTCACTGATTTGTAGGGTTATTGATTTAGATACTAACTTGTTGTCAACTATATGTGTTGCAAATATCTTTTCATAATCTGTAATTTCATCTTTTGTGATTTTTTCTGGTTAAAGAAAATTTAATATAACCTAACTCAAGGGTTTTTGTTTGTTTGTAATGTGTTTGTCTCTGATGTGAACACATGTATATTATTTAGGAAATCTTTTCCATCAAAAGTCCATAAGGTTATTCTATTAAATCATTTTTGAAAATTTTAAATATATTTCTAAAGTTTTGTTTACTACATTAGATCTTTGATTTATGGAATTTATTTTAATTATATGGTGTGAAGTAGAGGTATTTATTTATTGCCCAAATGAATAAACAGTTGGTTTGGTATCATTTACTGAACTGATTACTTTTAACCCACTTTTCTGTAATCCTGCCTTGGACACATTTCAGGGGTTCATACATGAATGAATGATTTTTAGTTCCTATAACCTGTCACATTGTTCCTTAATCAATAGATCACAGTCTGAATGACAATGCTTTATAATTATGCTTGGTGTTTTGTGAGATAAGTTCCCATGCATTCTTCTTCACGGTTATCCTGTCTATTCTGGGCCTCTTGCTGTTGCATTCGAGTCGTAGAATCAGCTCATTAAGTTCCGTTGAACTCCCTCTTGTGGTTTTCATTAGAATTACATGGAATCCACAGGTTGACTTGTAGAAAATTGACGTCTTTAAGACAATGTTTCGTTCTATTACGTCTACTTTAACGCCTTTCAATAAAATGTTGTAATTTTTCCATTTGTTCATCTTTTACAGATATTGATTCTTAGATGTCCCATATTTTTGTTACTGATATCTATGGTTTTATTTTTAAATAACAATTTCCGATTGTTGGTGTATATGTGTTCTATAACATAACAGCTTCAGTCAAGAAATATCTTTTTATGCCTAAATGTAGAACCACAAAATAATTTTAATTATTGCCATATGTACCTTTATATGCCTGGGTCACAATTTAATACCCTAAATATTAAAATAAGTACTTAGTAGTAAGCGTTTCCAATTCACCTTATTACAATACCATAGTTAACACCTTTGAGTATTTAGATTTTCACATTTTTATAACAATCTCCACAAAATGAAAGCCTGAAAATTGGAATCTCTTGGTCAAAATATATGTACATTCTACATTTTAATTATTTTAACTCACCAGTAAATAATATCTGAATGAATCAATAACCAGTTTGCCTTTCAGAAAGGTATTCCATCCAGAATAAATTTTCCCTCCCATATCCACCCTTGGTTTGTAAAATTTTTAAATCTTTGCCTATTTAATATGAATGCATAAATTCCATAGAGAAAAATAAAAGCTAAGTCTTTTTATACATGTATTTTTCACTATAAATTTAACATTTTGCATTGCCTGCTTATCTCTTTTGTCCATTATTTTCATGGAATTTTTTTTCTTATTACTTTGTAAAGTATATTTGCATGTCAACAATGTTAATCTTATTCCTGAGATATGTGATGTAATTTCCTCTCAATTGGTCACTTCTCTTTCGGGAGTGTTTACATGTTGCTCTTTTCCACATGAAGTTTTTATTCAGAAGTAAATAAACATCACATTTTCCTTTTGTAACATGGTTTTGGGAGCCACCAGGCATAAGAAATAATGAACTATCCTTTTCTACTTTAAGAGTGTTATTTAATAATGTATGTTATAAAAAAGGATCTACTGGGTGAAAAAAATAACCCATTAACATACTAGGTGCTGATTCCAAAGCATAAAGTACAATACCACTCAGTATGAAGTTCGAGTGATTCTTTAAAAATTGAACATTTCCAAAAATGTGTTAATTAATAACCAGTTTACATATGGACATAGGAACAATTAGAAAAAAAGTATTACAGTCATTCCTATAAATTTACAATGTGGGACATAATGCTTTACTTTTGATTTGCCTCATAGCTACATTCTAGATCTCAGCCATATCCGCTTCCAAGCCTTGATAACTGAAGATCTAAAAAGCCAGTCACTTGCTTAATAAAAATTTTATGAAATTTAAGTCGCTGACATCATACAATTAAGGCAAGCAGACCAATCTTTATGAAGTTTCAAACCTGCTGCCAACTTACCATCCAGATCTAAATCAGACTGATTGACATATTGGGTACCACATCACTAGAGGCATGGATCATGTGATCCCTCAGGCCAAGTATCCTAAGAATCAGTGAGTCTGCTTCTGAGTAAGACTTACCTATGAGCCAAGGTATTGATATCCTGACCACTCCCTTATAACAAAGTCTTTTGTAACAACCTGAGCAGGAAAAGAGTCACACTCAGGCAACATAGGTACAGATCTCTGCAGGATGACATATCCTCAGCATGTATGTTTGCATGCTCCAGGTTCTTATGCTGATAGCCTAAGTCATGTGGAATAACTATTCATAAACTCTATAGTGCTATGCAAATGCTGGCTTCATGCCTGACCAAAAAATAAATGTATGTGTATATACATATGTATGTACATACATATATGTGTATACATACACACTTTTAGAAATAGTGATGATAACTTGTAGTATGCATAAAATGTGCAAGGAATGGTTCTATGAGCTTTAAGTATGTTATCTCATTTAATACTCCTAACAAACTCATGAAGGGGAGGTTATTAAAATCCCCATTTTTCAGTCAAGGAAACTGAGGCAGTGAGATTAGTTTGTCCTACATTATATAAGTAGTATCAGAGCTAGGATTCATCCTCAAGATGTCTGGCTCCAAAGCCCCAAAGCTAACTTCCAAGTACTTTCTCCAAGCTCAAGCTGATTTTCAGAGGCAGATCTACTTTGAAAGTGTGCTCCACACAATGCACACCTAATGCACACACCACACTTAGAAACGCACACACCACACTAAGAAACACACACACATGGCCGGGCGCTGTGGCTCAAGCCTGTAATCCCAGCACTTTGGGAGGTCAAGGCAGGCAGATCACGAGGTCAGGAGATAGAGACCATCCCGGTCAACACGGTGAAACCCTGTCTCTACTAAAAAAAATACAAAAAAAAAATTAGCCAGGCGTGGTGGCGGGCACCTGTAGTCCCAGCTACTCGGGAGGCTGAGGCAGAAGAATGGTGTGAACCCAGGAGGCGAAGATCGCAGTGAGCCGAGATCATGCCACTGCACTTCAGCCTGGGCAACAGAGCGAGACTCTGTCTCAAAAAAAAAAAAAAAAAAGAAACACACACACACATGCACACACACATACACACACAGGCACGCACACACACGTAAACAACTCCCAGTGGCAAAGTGGTGGGACACATGTGAAAAAGCTAAGAGGCTTCTGTGTTTCTTTGTTCAAACCTGGATGCCTGGAGCTCATAAATTAACATTGCTAGAGGAAGAAGGAGAACATTTGGGGGACCACACTTCAAGAGCGAGAACTGAGAGGTAGGCACCTCTAAGAGAATAAGGTGCCAGGTGGTGGTAGGAATTCACTGCCACTCCATTTCTAAGTCATACTCCACACTAGGAACAGCTCTCCTGAGCCCCATGGAGAAAGGCTGATGTGGAGCTGCCAGTCACTCCTTGTCACAGGACCCATGTGGGTGTCAGGAGACAGATCCTTTCATTCCCAGTCCCTGTCTCACAGCTGGAGGCAGAGCCCAGGCCAGGATAAAAGGGCTCATGGCCAGAGCACCCCATCCACTCACCTCCTGAGGTGCTGAAGGACCCTGTGCTGCCTGTGACCTCGGTAAGTGTCTACTGGGAAAAGGAGCAGGGGCTTCCACAGAGGGATGCCCAGACCAGGGCAGGAGGGAAGGCCAGGCAGGGCTTTATTGGGGAGGGGTAGCTGGATTAGAAGAGGTAGAGAATGTCTAGAAATTCTGATGGAGTTCAAGCTGTGGTGCAGGAGAGATGGGAAGCACCTGGATGATTTGTATGTCTGTGCTTCATGCTCTAATCCAAATTAGTTCTGTATTTTTTTTAGTGTCTCCCATTCCAGATAAGTTAAAACAAACTGTCCTTTCAGAGAGTAGATCTTAGCAACTCAACTGTATCTCTTCCCCGAAGCCTGTACTGGGAGTATAGTGGTTCTCAAATAATGGAGACCAGAGACCAGAGGAAGCATATTTGAAGCTTGATAAACACAGAGATACATGGCCCTTACACCTTCATCACGATTCATTTAGTCATGAGTGGTGCCTGGGCATCTGTATCAGAAGCCCCAGTGTTGAACAGCAAGTAACAAGTTGAAATTTATGGTTGCCAGGGTGGCAGATGGAGGAGTCTGTGGGTTCTAAGAGGGAGCTTCACTAGGCATGGGTTCACCAGACCGGGAAATCTACAGTCACGTGTCAGCTTGCTACAATTAGCTTTAGACCTCATTTCTCCATTTATAATATGATTTGGGATAGCCAACTCATATGATGACCCTTTGCAATTCTGACTATAATATATTGTGTGTTTGTGTCAACCAAATACAGCCATCTGGGAAGCTCCTCCAAAAGGGAATCTTTATTTTTATTTTATTATTTTATTTCATTTATTTTTGAGACAAAGTGTCATTCTATTGCTCAGACTGCAGTGCAGTGGCATGATTTTGGCTCCCTGCAGCATTGGCCTCCTGGGCTCAAACGATCCTCCAGCCTCAGCCTCCTCAGTAGTTGGGACTATAGGTGCATGCCACCATACCCAGCTAATTTTTTTTTTAGAGATAGGGTCTTCTTGTTTATTTTTTAAAAAGCAGAACTGCAGGTTTAAACTGGCTCCTAGATTGGACATTTTCAGAATTCTAAGTAGTGCAGAAGGGTAGACTTCAGTCAGATTCTGTGAATGTCAAATTGCCTTTTCCACTTAAAAGACATTAATTTTGGGCAAGTTTGTTAATACAGTTGTCCTCATTATATTGCTTGGTTAAAATAAGATAGTCTATTTCTATTTTATAAAAACATCCTGACGATCCTATAAGACATTGTGAAAGCATCTGACAAACAATTTTAGAGATAATTTCTCTCTGACTTATTTGAACAGGTTTTAAAAACGTAGCAAAAATAAATGATGGTAAAAAAGCAATAAGGGTGGCCTCTGTGCCTGGCTCTAACTTGCTGTTTGACTCTCCTTCAGCTCCTGAACACCCACCGCCGAGATGTCCTACCAGCAGAGCCAGCAGCAGTGCCAGCCCCCACCCAAGTGCACCCCCAAGTGCCCTCCCAAGTGCCCCACCCCAAAGTGCCCCCCAAAGTGTCCCCCTAAGTGTCCTCCAGTCTCTTCCTGCTGCAGTGTCAGCTCCGGAGGCTGCTGTGGCTCCAGCTCTGGGGGCAGCTGTGGCTCCAGCTCTGGGGGCGGCTGTGGCTCCAGCTCTGGGGGCTGCTGCAGCTCTGGGGGTGGCGGCTGCTGTCTGAGCCACCACAGGTGCCGCAGGTCCCACCATCACAGACCCCAGAGCTCTGACGGCTGCAGCCAGCCCTCGGGAGGCTCCAGCTGCTGCGGAGGGGCCAGCGGCCAGCACTCTGGAGGCTGCTGCTGAAGTGGACTCTGCAACTAGAAGAGCAGACTTGGGTGAAATGAGTGATCAAACATTTCCTCCTCACCTTTCTCCTCCTGGGCCTGCAAGAGTGGCTGAGATGCCCCCGTGAAGACTCTTGAGCTCTGGCCTAGAGGATCCCTCTGCCCTGGGATCCAGAAACTTGATTCTTCTCCCACAAACCTATCTGCTGCCCCTGACACCAACTGTGTTGTCTACTCTGGGATCCCAAGCCACAAACTCACTCTCCAGCTCATTTCCTGCAGCCTCAAGTGAAACAATAAAGCAAAAGATCTTGCCACTTATTGTGGACTTTTCCTCGCCTGTTTGTGTCTGCAATATTTTTTTCACTGCTCTCTATTTTCCTGCTGCCTGGAAGCTTTGGAAATCAAAGATGTGCTAGTCGCATGGCTAAAGGTAGGGAGGAGGGGAGAGAAAAACATCTCTGGCTCCTACTTTGACACCTTATGTCAGAGGAATCACTATGCGGCTGTGCCTGTGCCCATCCTCCTGGTGTTTCAGGAACATAGAGCCTTGTGCTTTGGACTTCTTCAGGGTCCTACTTGGTCTCCAGGGTGTGGCAGGGAGACAGATGTGCACCCCATCCTTTCATCCATCTACCCCTCCTCCCCTTTACAATACTGCCCACTCACTCCCAAATTTCATTCTCTTTCAGTAAAAAATATTAGAAAATTATACATAAACTTTCTGCAAATAGACCATGAATCTTAGACTATTCTAACTACAAGTATGCATAGAACATGTGGTAAATATGATTTGAAAAAACTTAAAAATCCATAGAAAAGGAGTCAGTATGTTAAAAATCAATGTCTTTCTTTTCTCTCCCAGAGTCCCAAGTCCAATCTTTCCAGTCAAACATTTCATCTCTATATTTTGTGAAGAAGTCCTGATTTTTCATAAATATTTTTTCAATTACAAATTTTACATGAGATTAAATAATTGTTAATTTAATTTTGTGTGTATTATGCCTCAATAATTTTACTATGAACTGGATAAGTGGGCAATACCCTGCACTTATTTTTTTAATCCATGAAAATCCCCTGGTGTCTGGCAGATCAGACAGCAAGAACATGTAGGAATAATCTGATGTCCACCTCACAAATGCTCTGATTAATACAACCTCTAGATGTCCCGGTGTCTTTGATCAGTCACCCGAGGGACATCCAGTACACTGATTCTCAGCCATATACCTGCTTCTTGACTATTCCAGGAGACTAGATAAGGGATATATTCCCTTTGGCTTCAGTAACAAGAAGGAGCTCAAGCACTGCACATATTGGGTGACCCCTCCAAATAATTCAACTAGCATATTAATAAGCATGGAGCTGACTGGTGACCAAAGTGACAGATGATACCATTCCCCAGAAAGGGAATAATGATCCAGCTGGGACCAGACACACGCTAAGGTCCAGGATTCTCTCTCCCCAACTTGGACTGCGTGCTCCCTAAGGGCAGCTGCTATATAGCCATCTCAGACCAGAGTTCCATGAAAGCCAAGATTGTGTTTTTCCATAAGGTCATAAAGATTTTCTTATATATTTTCTTCTACAACTTTTATTGTTTTAGGCCCTCAGTTCGGTTTTTGATCCATTTTGAGTTAAATGTTTTTAATGTTACAAGATAAGGGTCAATTTTATTATTTTGCTTGTGGTTTTCCAGTAGCCCTAGCATTATTTGTTGAAAGACTATTGTTTCCTCAGTGAAACAGTCAAATTTTTGGCACCCTTGTCAAAAAATCATTAACCATCAATTTATAGTTTATTTTTGACACTCAATTCTCTTCCACTGTTCTTTGTGTGTAGCTTTGGTTGACAGTTTTGTTTTGATTCTTGTTTTTTTTTTTTCTTCTCGGCATTTTGAAAATGCCATTCCAATGCCTCTGGCTTCCATTGATTAAAAATAAGCTATAAATATTATTGGGGTTTCCTTGTAAGTGATGAGTCATTTTTCTTTCACTGTTTTCAGGAGACACTCTTCACCTTTTTTCCCCAATACTTTTACAGTGATGTCTCTAGATGTGAGTCTTTTTGTGTATCTCATACTTTGAGTTTGTTGATCTTGTTAAATGAAGAGATTGTTTTTCATCAAATTTAGTAAATTTTACGTCATTATTTTTGAATTTTTTTCTGTTTTCTGTTCCTTTTCTCTATCCACTCCTTCTTGTACTCCTATTACACATACGTTGGTGTGAATATATCCCAAATTTTTCCGAGGTTCTGCCTACTTTTCTTCATTACTTTTTTCTCAGTGTTATTTAAATTGCTTAATTGCTATTGATCTATCTCATTTGCTGATTCTCTCTTCTGACAGTTCAATATATTGTTGAATTTTTCATTTCTATTATTTTACTTTTCAACTGTAGAATTTCAAGTTAATTCTTTAAAAAAATTTCTACCTGTTTATTGACATTCTTTATTTTATAAACATTACCATACCTTCCTTTACTTCTTTAAAAATAGTTTCCTGACAGCTCCCAGCATGAGCAATGCAGAAGACAGGTGATTTCTGCATTTCCAACTGAGGTGCTGGGTTCATCTCACGGGGGAGTGCAGGACAGTGGATGCAGTGCACTGTGCATGAGCTGAAGCAGGGTGAGGCATCACCTCACCCAGGAAGTACAAGGGGTCAGGGAATTCCCTTTCCTAGTCAAAGAAAGGGGTGACAGACGGCACCTGGAAAATCGGGTCACTCCCACTCTAATACTGTGCTCTTCCAACAGGTTTAACAAACGGCACACCAGGAGATTATATCCCGCACCTGGCTTGGAGGGTCCTAGGCCATGGAGCCTCACTCATTGCTAGCACAGCAGTCTGAGTTCAAACTGCAAGGCGGCAGCGAGGCTAGGGGAGGGGCGCCCACCATTACTCAGGCTTGTGTAGGTAAACAAAGCAGCCCGGAAGCTCGAACTGGTGGATCCCACTGCAGCTCAAGGAGGCCTGCCTGCCTCTGTAGGCTTCACCTCTGGGGGCAGGGCACAGACAAACAAAAGACAGCAATAACCTCTGCAGTCTTAAATGTCCCTGTCTGACAGCTTTGGAGAGAGCAGTGGTTCTCCCAGCACACAGCTTGAGATCTGAGAATGGTCAGACTGCCTCCTCAAGTGGGTCCCTGACCCCTGAGTAGCCTAACTGGGAGGCACCCCCCAGTAGGGGCGGCCTGAGACCTCACACGGCTGGGTACTCCTCTGAGACAAAACTTCCAGAGGAACGATCAGGCAGCAGCATTTGCAGTTCACCAATATCCGCTGTTCTGCAGCCACTGCTGCTGATACCCAGGCAAACAGGGTCTGGAGTGGACCTCCAGTAAACTCCAACAGACCTGCAGCTGAGGGTCCCGACTGTTAGAAGGAAAAGTAAAAAACAGAAAGGACATCCACACCAAAAACCCATCTGTACGTCACCATCATCAAAGACCACAGGTAGATAAAACCACAAAGATGGGGAAAAAACAGAGCAGAAAAACTGGAAACTCTAAAAATCAGAGCACCTCTCCTCCTCCAAAGGAACGCAGCTCCTTGGCAGCAAAGGAACAAATCTGGACAGAAAATGACTTTGACGAGTTGAGAGAGGAAGACTTCAGAAGATCAAACTACTCCGAGCTAAAGGAGGAAGTTCGAACCAATGGCAAAGAAGTTAAAAACTTTGAAAAAAAAAATTAGATGAATGGATAACTAGAATAATCAATGCAGAGAAGTCCTTAAAGGAACTGATGGAGCTGAAAACCAAGGCACGAGAACTATGTGATGAATGCACAAGCCTCAGTAACCAATGCGATCAACTGGAAGAAAGGGTATAAGCAATGGAAAACGAAATGAATGAAATGAAGCGTGAAGAGAAGTTTAGAGAAAAAAGAATAAAAAGAAATGAACAAAGCCTCCAAGAAATATGGGACTATGTGAAAAGACCAAATCTACATCTAATTGGTGTACCTGAAAGTGACAGGGAGAATGAAACCAAGTTGGAAAACACTCTGCAGGATATTATCCAGGAGAACTTCCCCAATCTAGCAAGGCAGGCCAACAGTCAAATTCAGGAAATACAGAGAATGCCACAAAGATACTCCTTGAGAAGAGCAACTCCAAGACACATAACTGTCAGATTCACCAAAGTTGAAATGAAGGAAAAAGTGTTAAGGGCAGCCAGAGAGAAAGGTCGGGTTACCCACAAAGGGAAGCCCATCAGACTAACTGCTGATTTCTCAGCAGAAACTCTACAAGCCAGAAGAGAGTGGGGGCCAACATTCAACATTCTTAAAGAAAAGAATTTTCAACCCAGAATTTCATATCCAGCCAAACTAAGCTTCATAAGTGAAGGAGAAATAAAATACTTTATAGACAAACAAACGCTGAGAGATTTTGTTACCACCAGGCCTGCCCTAAAAGAGCTCCTGAAAGAAGCACTAAACATGGAAAGGAACAACCGGTACCAGCCACTGCAAAAACATGCCAAATTGTAAAGACCATCGAGGCTAGGAAGAAACTGAATAACTAACGAGCAAAATAACCAGCTAACATCATAATGACAGGATCAAATTCACACATAACAATATTAACCTTAAATGTAAATGGGCTAAATGCTCCAATTAAAAGGCATAGACTGGCAAATTGGATAAAGAGTCAAGACCCATCAGTGTGCTGTATTCAGGAAACCCATCTCACATGCAGAGACACACATAGGCTCAAAATAAAGGGATGGAGGAAGATCTACCAAGCAAATGGAAAACAAAAAAAGGCAGGGGTTGCAATCCTAGTCTCTGATAAAACAGACTTTAAAGCAACAAAGATCAAAAGAGACAAGGCCATTACATAATGGTAAAGGGATCAATTCAACAAGAAGAACTAACTATCCTAAATATTTATGCACCAAATACAGGAGCACCCAGATTCGTAAAGCAAGTCCTGAGTGACCTACAAAGAGATTTAGACTCCCAAACAGTAATAATGGGAGACTTTAACACCCCACTGTCAACATTAGACAGATCAACGAGACAGAAAGTTAACATGGATATCCAGGAATTGAACTCAGCTCTGCACCAAGTGGACCTAATAGACATCTACACAACTCTCCACCCCAAATCAACAGAATATACATTCTTTTCAGCACCACACCACACCTACTCCAAAACTGACCACATTGTTGGAAGTAAAGCACTCCTCAGCAAATGTAAAAGAACAGAAATTATAACAAACTCTCAGACCACAGTGCAATCAAACTAGAACTCAGGATTAAGAAACTCCCTGAAAACCGCTCAACTACATGGAAACCGAACAGCCTGCTCCTGAATGACTACTGGGTACATAATAAAATGAAGGCAGAAATAAAGATGTTCTTTGAAACCAACGAGAACAAAGACACAACATGCCAGAATCTCTGGGACACACTCAAAGCAGTGTGTAGAGGGAAATTTATAGCACTAAATGCCCACAAGAGAAAGCAGGAAAGATCTCAGATTGACACCCTAGCATCACAATTAAAAGAACTAGAGAAGCAAGAGCAAACACATTCAAAAGCTAGCAGAAGATAAGAAATAACTAAGATCAGAGCAGAACTGAAGGAAATAGAGACAAAAAAACCCTTCAAAAAATCAATGAATCCAGGAGCTGGTTTTTTGAAAAGATCAACAAAATTCATAGACTGTTAGCAAGACTAATAAAGAAGAAAAGAGACAAGAGTCAAATAGACGCAATAAAAAATGACAAAGGGGATATCACCACCAATCCCACGGAAATACAAACTACCATCAGAAAATACTATAAACACCTCTATGCAAATAAACTAGAAAATCTAGAAGAAATGGATAAATTCCTTGACACATAAATTCTCCCAAGGTTAAACCAGGAAGAAGTTGAATCTCTGAACAGACCAATAACAGGCTCTGAAATTGAGGCATAATTAATAGCTTACCAACCAAAAAAAGTCCAGGACCAGATGGATTCACAGCCGAATTCTACCAGAGGTATAAGGAGGAGCTGGTACCATTCCTTCTGAAACTATTCCAATCAATAGAAAAAGAGGCAATCCTCTGTAACTCATTTTATGAGGCCAGCATCATCCTGATACCAAAGCCTGGCAGAGACACAACAAAAAAAGAGAATTTTAGACCAATACCCTTGATGAACACCGATGCAGAAATCCTCAATAAAATACTGGCAAACAGAATCCAGCAACACATCAAAAAGCTTATCCACCGGCTTCATCCCTGGGATGCAAGGCTGGTTCAACATGCGAAAATCAATAAACGTAATCCAGCATATAAACAGAACCAAAGACAAAAACCACATGATTATCTCAATAGATGCAGAAAAGGCCTTTGACAAAAATTCAACAACGCTTCATGCTAAAAACTCTCAATAAATTAGGTATCGATGGGACGTATCTCAAAATAATAAGAGCTATCTATGACAAACCCACAGCCAATATCATACTGAATGGGCAAAAACTGGAAGCATTCCCTTTGAAAACTGGCACAAGACAAGGATGCCCTCTCTCACCACTCCTATTCAACATAGTGTTGGAAGTTCTGGCCAGGGCAATCAGGCAGGAGAAGGAAATAAAGGGTATTCAATTAGGAAAAGAGGAAGTCAAATTGTCCCTGTTTGCAGATGACATGATTGTATATCTACAAAACCCCATCGTCTCAGCCCAAAATCTCCTTAAGCTGATAAGCAACTTCAGCAAAGTCTCAGGACACAAAATCAATGTGCAAAAGTCACAAGCATTCTTATACACCAATAACAGACAAACAGAGAGCCAAATCATGAGTGAACTCCCATTCACAATTGCTTCAAAGAGAATAAAATACCTAGGAATCCAACTTACAAGGGACGTGAAAGACCTCTTCAAGGAGAACTACAAGCCACTGCTCAATGAAATAAAAGAGGATACAAACAAATGGAAGAACATTCCATGCTCATGGGTAGGAAGAATCAATATGAAAATGACCATACTGCCCAAGGTAATTTATAGATTCAATGCCATCCCCATCAAGCTACCAATGACTTTCTTCACAGAATTGGAAAAAACTACTTTAAAGTTCATATGGAACCAAAAAAGAGCCCTCATTGCAAAGTAAATCCTAAGCCAAAAGAACAAAGCTGGAGGCATCACACTACCTGACTTCAAACTATACTACAAGGCTACAGGAACCAAAACAACATGGTACTGGTACCAAAACAGAGATATAGACCAATGGAACAGAACAGAGCCCTCAGAAATAATCCCCCATATCTACAACTGTCTGATCTTTGACAAACCTGACAAAAACAAGCAATGGGTAAAGGATTCCCTATTTAATAAATGGTGCTGGGAAAACTGGCTAGACATATGTAGAAAGCTAAAACTGGATCCCTTCCTTACACCTTATACAAAAATTAATTCAAGATGGATTAAAGACTTAAACATTATGCCTAAAACCATAAAAACCCTAGAAGAAAACCTAGGCAATACCATTCAGGACATAGGCGTGGGCAAGGCTTCATGTCTAAAACACCAAAAGCAATGGCAACAAAAGCCAAAATTGACAAATGGGATCTAATTAAACTAAAGATCTTCTGCACAGCAAAAGAAACTACCATCAGAGTGAACAGGCAACCTACAGAATAGGAGAAAAATTTTGCAACCTACACATCTGACAAAAGGCTAATATCCAGAATCTACAATGAACTCAAACAAATTTACAAGAAAAAGCAAACAATCCCATCAAAAAGTGGGCAAAGGATATGAACAGATACTTCTCAAAAGAAGACATTTATGCAGCCAACAGACACATGAAAAAATGCTCATCATCACTGGCCATCAAAGAAATGCAAATCAAAACCACAATGAGATACCATCTCACACCAGTTAGAATGGCAATCATTAAAAAGTCAGGAAACAACAGATGCTGGAGAGGTTGTGGAGAAATAGGAACATTTTACACTGTTGGTGGGACTGTAAACTAGTTCAACCACTGTGGAAGTCAGTGTGGTGATTCCTCAGGGATCTAGAACTAGAAATACCATTTGACCCAGCCATCTCATTACTGGGTATATACCCAAAGGATTATAAATCATGCTGCTATAAAGACACATGCACACGTATGTTTATTGCGGCACTATTCACAATAGAAAAGACTTGGAACCAACCCAAATGTCCAACAATGATAGACTGGATTAAGAAAATGTGGCACATATACACCATGGAATACTATGCAGCCATAAAAAATGATGAGTTCATGTCCTTTGTAGGGACATGGATGAAGCTGGAAACCATCATTCTCAGCAAACTATCGCAAGGACAAAAAACCAAACACCACATGTTCCCACTCATAGGTGGGAATTGAACCATGAGAGCACATGGACACAGGAAGGGGAACATCACACACCGGGGACTGTTGTGGGGTGGGGGTATGGGGGAGGGATAGCATTAGGAGATATACCTAATGCTAAATGACGAGTTAATGGGTGCAGCACATCAACATGGCACATGTATACATATGTAACAAATCTGCACGTTGTGCACATGTATCCTAAAACTTAAAGTATAATAAAAAAAATAGTTTCCTATAATTCTTTAAAAGTGGCTACAATGGCTACTTTGGAATTTTTGTTTATTAAGTCCAGCCTTTGGGCCCTCTCCCAGGAAGTTTCTGTTTATTGCTTCTTTTCCTGTGTAAGGGTCATACTTTCCAGTTTATTTGCATATATCATGTGTTTTTTCTTTAAAAGTGGTTATTTTAGATATTAGAATGTAGCAACTCTGTGTAATGATACTCCTCTCCCTTTAAGGTGTGCTGTTGCTTGTTTATTCGTTTGACTATTTAGATAGACTATATTAGTAAAGTCTATTTCTCCTGAAATGTGATGTCTCTGATGTCACTCCTAGGGGACTCAACCCTGGGCTTGCTCACAGTTACCCTGAATGACAGTAGGTTTAGCAGAACTCTCTTTGGTTGTCTCTTCGATGATTTCCCTGTTAAGCTATCTCTGTTGGCATCACACACAACTGTTAGGCTTCACAACAGTTGCTGACAGATTGCTTTATTATTTTTGATAATGTCCTGGAACACAAATTGCTTCATAATTGAAGCCAATTAAGTCTAGGCCCCTTTGCAAGGGTAGTGTTTGAGGCCAGGTTTGAAATTTGTTCTAAACCCAGGAAGATTCTACTTAGCCCTCACTTTCCTTGGTTTTCTCTGGTAAACAAGCTGCCCTATGGTTTAGCATATTGCTCTTATGACTCAACAGCCTCCTCTTAAATGCTTGCCAACAAAATCTCTCCCATTTACCAAAGTGCCTTTAGGCTTGAAAGTCCCCACACTCTTTTCCAAATATAGTCAGTTCCTTTGGTGAGAACTTTGGAGTTCTCTGGGTTTTCTGGACTTCCTCTTCCCTGGACAAATTCTCTTAGCCACTGCTTTTGAGCTGAGGGCAAATATCTCCTGGAGCTCACTGCTGATTAATGAGCAGAACACTTTAATGGGGTGGCAACCACTATTCTTCTTGGATTGTTTCTCCCACCATCGATCCTCCACCCTAAAAGTGAGCTGGGACAAAGGCCTTTGGTGTCCCAATATTCTTGCCCTGCTGCACCTGAGGTAGAGTGACTGCCTGCCCCATGAGTGGGAGATGGGGAGTACGAAAGCCCCCAATCTCTTAGAGTCCCCCTCCTGGAATTTAGCCTCTATATCACAGAACTAAGGGAAGAGGTGTAAGAAATGTTGGCAGCCTCCCCCTCACAGGAAGACACTGGAGGCCATGATTTGGAGCTAAAGGGGGATGGAACCTTATCTCATTGATTGTGTCTTCCAAGAGTGGAGTACCATCATGCCCAACTGGAAGAGATTAGGGAGGGTGCAAGTTGTGATTCAAGTGCCACAGACTATTGCTATTGTTACTATGATTTAGTAGATTTTCTTGAATAAAAGTTTTTTAATTTCTTGTATACCCTTAGGACAATTTGCAAAGGACAATTGCAAAATTTTTTTTTCAAGTCTTAATTATTTTGCTAGGAGAAGGGTCCAAGGAGTTCTTCATGCCACTGTTCTGAAAGTCCTCCCTAAAGGGATTTTTATTTAATTTGTCTTAGGTTTTCTATAAGGCTTTTAAAAAATACTCTGAATTGAGATTTTATGTATTTATAGATTTCTTTTATAATTTAGTCTTTAAAAGTTTTTTTAGCATAGAGTTGTGAACAACCTAAGCTGTGGACACAGCTTTTTTTTTTGTATTTATTTATTCATTTTTAATTCTTTTTTTTATACTTTAAGTTCTAGGGTACATGTGCACAACGTGCAGGTTTGTTACATATGTATATATGTGCCATGTTGGTGTGCTGCACCCATTAACTCATCATTTACATTAGGTATATCTCCTAATGCTTTCCCTCCCCACTTCCCCCACTCCACAACAGGCCCCGGTGTGTGATGTTCCCCTTCCTGCTGTGGACACAGTTTTAATTATTTTCTTCTAAATCTTAGAAGATTTCTTTTCTCTTTCTTTGGATGGTGAGAAAGGGAAAAAAGAGACTTACTCGTCTGATGAAGAAAACACTACACTAAGCTCTTCTTTTGCCAATGACAATTTATTCTATTGAAATGGAAACTAAACCACTTATATCCAATGGTCTACATCAGAGGCATCCAATCTTTTGGCTTCCTTGGTCCACATTGGAAGAAGAAAAATTGTCTTGGGCCACACATAAAATACTATTAATACTTGGGCCACACAATAATACTAACAATAGGTGATGGGCTAAAAAAAAATCACAAAAAATTTCATAATGTTTTAAGAAGGTTTACAAATTTGTGATGGGTCACATTCAAAGCCATCCTGGGTCACATGGGGCCCACAGGAGTTGAACAAGCTTGGCCTAGATTAACAAGCCAGTTCTGATGATATTATAGTCTTGAGTACAAGTCGGGATTATTGGTGGTTTGGATACCATCCTACCTGGAGGAAAGAGGTAGGACCAGATCTCTTGGCCCTTCTTCCTAAGAAAACATGAGCAGGGCTGGGTTCTAAAATAAGAAGTACCTGTGGAAAACATGATATAGATTTCTTGAACACTCCTCTCAAACTAAACTCTTTGGCACAGTCTAAGTAAAAATATAATAGTGTTCAGGAAATATAGTTGAGGTGTCCACAGTGTGATGTGGACAATCCCAACCTCATTGTAAGTGTCTGATTTCGTCATGGCCTGAGTCTATATTTCATCAGAATTAATTGACTCAGGACATAACATTTGAAAAGCATTCTGTAAACTAAAGTTCTTTGCAAACATCTGTGATAGGGATTTTTAAAAACTTAATAATTAACAAACCTAATAACTAGTAACTGTAATGAACCATTGTGTACACTGAAATGGGACATGAGATATACAAGTCACAGCCCCATGTTCAAGACATTAACAATATCACATACAAGTACAATTGTTTATGATAATAAATTATATGTATAACAAGCAATAAATGCTCTGAAAGATTTTCTCAGCCAGGCATTGTCTAGAAATTCATTACAGAGAGCACGGGATTTGGACTGGCCCTCAGAAGTATTCTCAGAAGAGGAACCAAGAAAGACAAGAAGTAAGACAGAAAGAAAGAAATAAAAAAGAAAAAAGAAAGAAAAGAAAAAAAGAAAGAAAGGAAGAGAAAGAGAGAAAGAAAGAAAAAGAAAGAAAGAGAGAAAGAAAGAAAAAGAGAAAGAGAAAAAGAAAGAAAGAAAGAAAGGAAGGGAGAGAGAAAGAAAGAAAGAAACAGAAAGAAAGAAAGAAGAAGGAAGGAAGAAAGAAAAAAGAAAGAAAGAGAGGAAGAAGGAAGGCAGGCAGGCTGAGGAAATAAAAAGAGGAAGACAAAGAGACAGAGTGGGAAAGGGAGGAAGAAAGAGAGGTAGAGACAGACAGATATCAAACAGGATAAAAGCCAGTTCACCATACAATAAATCCATCCATTCAGCAGAGGAGGAGACATAATGAAAGGAAGTTCCAGAAGTTAAGCATAAAGCGATGGGATAGGTTCAAGTATACACAGAGACTTGAATGCTGGCTAAAGGAATTTAGATTTATCCTGAAGACATCAGAGTGTTCTGGATGAACACTTAACAGTCAGGGCAATTATTCATTAAAAACATAAAGCAAAATAAAAGAGATTTTAAAAATATATTTGAGGAGTTACTTCAGGAATAGCCAAATGATTTGAGATATCAGCAAGAAATTGACCAAAGAGAAACCCAGACACTTGGGAAGCCAAGCAACTTCATTTGAGGCTGGGGACCTGGAGATATCTGTTGCTCAGAGAAACAGTCTCCTGAATAGAGACCAGGAATGAGATGGGATTATTCTCAGAGATGGGCTCCTGTCTTCAGACCAGGTGGGGACTCTGATAATGGTGGGAGCTACATCACTTGAGACACTACCTTTCTAATTTGGTACATTTAAGAGGACTAGTTCTATTCTCAATTTAGTCTACAGATGCAGTACAAATAGGCAACTACAATTTGCCTATTTGCCCATTTTTCACTTACAAGCTTGTGTTACCTATTAATTTGTCTGTATTCCCTCTGGAGAGTGAAAGCTTTGAAACATAATATAGACATCTTATTCTTTCTTGTATCCAGTACATAGTTGGGACTTAATAAATATCAAATCACAGAATTATAGACACAATCTGAACCACGAAGAGAAGTGGAGTGAGATTAGAATAAGAACATTACATTTCTGTGGTCCTGATTTAAAACTGGCTGGACTTTTAAGTTTATCTGGAAGACAGTGCAGCTCGGGGGCCTCAAACAGGCTCACTTAATGAGCTAGGCAAATCTAGATGCTGGACACACTCCATCCTATATGTGATGAAATTCACTGTACTGAAAAGGAGGGGGCTAAGAGATTTCTGTGGGCAATTTATTATGGGAGGTGGTCTGGGAAAGATATAGAAGGGACAGGAAGTGTAGTTTGCCTAGGGCAGAGCCCCCAGAAAGAACCCTCAGTCCTAGGTAGAGATGGTAAGGGTTGGATACTTGCTAGTTAACTTCAAAAAAATGCATTTGTGATGTGTGAGGTCTCTGAAGCATGTGTTTAAGTGGTGCAGGTCTTGGGTGGGGAAAAGGAGCAACTGGTGCATTGAGACCAGTGTTACTTTGCCTTCCTACTAATGCTTAGTGCAAGGGAAGCACTTCTGAGGCACCATCAGAGTTATTTCTGGTGTCTGAGGGAAGAAAAGAGGAGAAAGAGAAGGAGAGAGAAGAGGGAAAAGGAAGTAAAGGAAGATGGGGTATATCCCTGAGGCTGTCTAAATCAGGCACTCTCTCTCCAGGGCTCTGCTCTAACAGGGTGAGCGAGGTTTCATACCATTCTCCCACCTGCTGTTTCACTCACAAAGATTTTCTCTTCCTCCATCCAAACTGCATCTCAAAGTTTTCCCAGATGAAGCCATTGAAACCTGATGATCCTGCCCTGCTGGATTTTGGGATCCAATCGCTGCTCCTTTTCTGGCCTTGTCCTATTTTCCACCCTGGTCTTCATACCCTCTCCCATACCCCAACCCTACTCACCTTTGTCCTATACATGATTTGAAGGCCTTTGAGGTCTGCGCCTACAGTCAGAATGTTCCTTCTAATTGCTCATCTTTTTATTTACCCAACTGTTTCCTGAATACCTACTGTGTGTCAGGCATCAGGAATACAGAGGCAGGTGAGGCACAGTCTTGAGCAGCAGGGAGTTTCATCAGTGCCTTTTAACTTAGCTGTGCACACCAGGAGCGATTCTGAGATGGAAGCGTCCAGAGGTGAGGGACTGTGTTTAGAGAATGTTCCCAATTTAAGCACTGCCAAAACATGATTATCTCAATTTTCATGAAAGGTGAAGAAGAACTTTTCACTCTGTGGAAGGCTTTTCCACAATGTCCCTTGATAATTCCAAGAACAGCTCCCCTTTTGCATTTAAGAGACAGCAGGTGTGTGAAGGTTTTTCTTTCCACCCTCTGCTCAGCCTATTGTGTAAGGTGAGGTCCACCCACAGAGTTCCCTGTAGTATTTATGAAAGGGTGTTCACAAATGCCTTAGGGGACAATGATGGAAACAAGAAGTTAAGGTCTCGTCCACAAAACAAAATGAGTTGGGCTTTATTTTATTCCTGTTTTTTTTTTTTCTCCTGAAACACAAAGTCTTTTCTAATGGCGCACAGACTGTTTCATTCAACAAATACTAATGAGTATTTTCTTTGTGTCAGGAACAACATCAGGCTCTAGGAATGCAGAAGTGATAAAGGCAAGTTCCCTGTCATCAAATAACAGTTTAATAGGTGAGATAGGGTATGTATCTTGGTCACATGACCCAAAGCAATAGTAAAGGCTGTGAGATGTATCTATAAAGGTCAGAGGATGAAGGACTCACATGTGGCTAGAGCAATGGGCCAGTCTCCACAGAGGTGATGACACGGAATGGGATGCTGACAGTCAGGGATGATGGGTGGGGAGTAGACAAGGAAGGTCTTCCTCAGACTCTGGGTGATGTCGAACCTGATTTTTCCCTCCAATCCTACATAGAATTCAACAGCAGCTGCAACCCGCCCAGCCTCCCAAGGACATCCAGACTTAGCCAGTGTACCCACTTCTGCGTAGGCCGATCTGAAGGCCCCAGCCTTCTGCTCACTCACGCACCTGCAGATGCCTTTGAACCACATTCCAGCTACATGTAGCCGAGGAATCTAGCACTGGGAATTGTGAAATACCCAGATCAATCATCTGCTCCATGGCTCTCCTCCAATGACATGTGGCCTGGAGGCTTCAACTGGAGGATATATAAAAGAGCCTCTTACTTCCTGGCAACACAAGGCCTCCAGACTCCTCCTGGGATAACTTGTCCACACATCTTCCACTAGGGTAAGGCTACTTCTGGCTGAGGAGACACTTGGATGTAGCTCAAGTGCTGCTTAGGCAGTCCTGATCTCTCCTATTGTCTCTTCCCAGGGAGCTGAAAAGCCAGGTAGGAGATGCTTGGGGTAGAAAGAAGGGAAGGGAAGTGGATCCCTGCAAAAGAAAGACCCCAAATAATATAACATGGGAGAAAGCCATAGAAGTTAGAGGGCCAGAAAAGCAGAGATGGGACAGTCAGACTTAGGAGTCTGGGGACAGAATAAGACAGAGTAAAGAAAGAGCAGAGACTTGGCTCTCCTTTGCACTTAACCAGGTGGATATTGGGCTGGGAAAAGTAAACTGTCAGCTCAACTAAGTACAATTTGTCTTCTTTTTTCTTAAAGGAAGCATATATCATTAACATGGTTATTAGTAAGTGAGTCCCCTGGGAAGATTTACTCCCAAATATTTAGTCCTTTCAAGTCCGTTTTTCTCCTCCTGAGATGGAGTTCAGTGGGTTGTAAATGCTGGACTCCATTTTTGACAGCTCCAGTTTGTGGAGGAGAGAAACAGAAGCCCAAGCTGCCTGGGTCCCTGATATAACTATTTTTCTTCCAGATTCGACTTGGTAGCCAAGCAATGTCACAGCAGAAGCAGCAATCTTGGAAGCCTCCAAATGTTCCCAAATGCTCCCCTCCCCAAAGATCAAACCCCTGCCTAGCTCCCTACTCGACTCCTTGTGGTGCTCCCCATTCAGAAGGCTGTCATTCCAGTTCCCAAAGGCCTGAGGTTCAGAAGCCTAGGAGGGCTCGTCAAAAGCTGCGCTGCCTAAGTGGGGGCACAACCTACCACTGCAAAGAGGAAGAGTGTGAAGGCGACTGAGCCCAGAAGAGTTGAGGCACAGGTGCAGTTACTCTCTCCCTACCCCACCTTTGGGTACTAATTCCCCCTTGGAAAGCCAGGCCCTCAACCTCTCATTTGGGCTGAGAAACACTTCCTGATCCCCAGCTCTAGAGAAGCGAGAACTAGGCTGAGCCACGCTGCTACTGCTCTCTTCCATTCACCCCTTCAGTTCAGCAACAATAAAGCTGCTTTACTTGGAGCCCTGACTTCTGTGAGTTCTTGAGACCCCTGCTCAGATGTGCTGAGATCCCCGCTTCAACCCAAGTGCATGGTACTTCTCCTCCTTCCTCTTAAGACAGCTGATGGTATTTTTAAGAAGCAGATGTTCTGGGATTTATGTTCAGTTTCCAGCAGCCTCACAGCCAACAACCCATGTCATTGCATGATTCTAGCACCAAAGACTACAATAACATATGTTGAGCGCCTACTGTGTACTAGCCTCTGTGTTTACAGATGTAAGTGGGAAATTTGTCCCTGCTCTAGAAAGCTTATAATCCAGTAGGAGATGCAATGGACACTTCAGATAAAACAAGTGGATTAGTAAATATCATTTTAAGCTGATTAACTTACTCATTTTTATCTCTCAATTTGTGTTCAAAAGAACTTAAAGCAGAAATTTAAAAAGTACCTTAGGTCAAAGACAGCAGAGAGAGGAGAACCATTCTGATGGTGTGGATCAAAGGTGGTTTCCCAGGCCTTGGAAGGAAAGAGATATCCCACTTGGGAGTGGGGAGAAGAGGCTCCCTGGGGCAGGAAGCAGTTAAACAAGACCTCTAAAGATAGCAGACTTTGGTGCTAGGAGGTGCAGTGAGGAGGAAAGTTCAACCAGGTGGAAGATCCAGCATAAACAAATGCATAACAAGGGCGGTACTTGCCAATGGTGTGTATTTCAATTTGGCTGGAGTGCCAGGTGTGAGATGAGAGATATGACACAGTTCATAACCCCAAGTCTTCATGATAATTCAAACCAGCTGAGTTTACTGAGCTTTAGGTATCAAACACCAGCTACCAAAAGATCATACCTCTGGGAAAAGTCTGGGCCCAAGCCCCAAGTCTAGTAGTCTGAGATAAGGGAAGCATGACATAAATTACACAGGCTTGAGAGGGGACTTGAAGCTCAACTATGATGCATATAAATATAAGTTTATGTAAATAATTTTGTTGATCTGCATTTTTGGCAAGACATTAAAAGCATTACTTTTTTTAACCAAATATCCAACTCAATAGATTGTATTGACAGGCTCAGAACAGAATTTCAACCTGTAATATCCAGTATGTGGGATTCTCATTTTCAGAGCTTAGTAATTCTCCTCATTGCTGGGACATGATGTCACCTTTGTGATGACACACATCTATATGCAGACATGTATCATGGTTATATATAATTATAATTTCATATGCATGATTTTTCTCATTAAACAAGTGACACACACTTGTATAAAGGTTTGTTAATGGAGATAAGCTTAAGGAAGATGACTAAGATCAACCTAAAAATCCTATCACCTAAAAATAACCACGGCTAATCATTTCATAGATGTGTTTGCAAACCTTTAAACATCACAAAATGGGTTCATTACAGAATATTTTATAATCTACATTTTTTTTACTGTTAAGTAAATGGTAAAATTGAACAAGAGTCATTGTCAATACTCTTCCATGCTGGTAAATATTGATCAACACTATTTACACATGATATTCACAAGCACATCATGGTCTGCATAACTAGGTCTCCAATACTGGGCATTTATGTTGTTTTTGCACTTGCTGTCAAGTGTAATTTAAAATAATCATGCCCATTGATAGTTATTCTTAATTTTCTTCGAATAAGTTTTTAGAATTGGAATAAATTAGCAAAACTATGAAGACTTTTTCAGACTCTTCAGCAAGACTGCATTTTGGGAGCAATAAAAATTACTCCACTTAAGAAATTAATTATGGTAGAGGGCATTTCTTTCGTTTGAGAGCAAAAGTGAGTACTAGGTTAAAGGACTGCCCCAGTTCATAGTGGAGAAAGTCCACTTTTTGAGAAGAGACACTTCCTAAAAAGCTTGAGAGGTGTGCACCTATTTGCCGTCATAAAATCTATACTTTAAAGAAAGTTTAGATGCCTTCCTCTGAGGAAAAAGGAGTGCTTTATATTGTATGAAGAAATATCTCATGAATATTGATATACCATTGTTTGAAATTTTGTGTCTATATTTGCATGAGAGATTTTTGGGAAGAATCCCATATTTCCCTAGGAAAAATACAAAATATCAATGTTGAGTTGATTGTGTAAAGCTCAATGTGTAAGAACATCTTTTTTTCTGCTTTTTATTTCTGCTCTTTATTGAAGACAGGCATTTACCAAAGGAAAATTTTTTAAAAAGTTTTTACAGAAACTGTTTTTCTTTGACAGGAATATTACTTACTATTTTCGCCTACTCAGCTTTCTCTAGTCAGTACTTGAATTCCCTGTGCTAAGTGTTCAACCTATGTATTATTCTACAGATACACTGGTTAGTCTGTGTCAAATTGATTTCAAAATTACTACAATGAAAATAAACTAATGATTTGATTATTGTTTTTCTTTATAAAGGCTGTATTTGGCATCTTCACAATTCCCAAAATATGCCTGTACATCAGAAATGTCAATAAGAGTGACTTTTTTATATGGCTTTAGGACGGCTTCATTTTAATACTACATGCACGTTGTACTTTGTTTTATAGTAATAAGTAATGAAAAATGCAGACTTTATATTTTATACAAAATGTCCTGTAAATCTATATATATGTTATGATTTATACATAAATATACATGTAGTTTTAAGCATTCTCACCACAAAAAAATGGTATGTGAGATAATGCATGTTGATTAGCTTGATTTACTCATTCCACAATGTACACATTATTTCAAAACAATATGTTGTACATGCTAAATATATACAGCACAAATTTTATTTTCCAGTTAAAATAAATAAATACATGTATTTTTAAATGTCCTATATATAAAATTTTGTAAGTTCATAGGAACAACAAAACTAGGTAAATGGTACAATTCCTTTTATTTAGAATATATCTAACTTTATGCTTTTAACAAATGTTAAACACATATATTTTACATCTTTTAATTCAGAAAATTTTATTTTGACAGAAAAACTTTATATATTTGATATTTAATATATTCTTTTATCTAATTTTTGGAAAATGTTAAATGCTGTATTGTTTGGACTAAATAAAGAACACATAAGTTAAAAGAAAAAAAGGTGCTAGGTGTTTAGAAGCGCTCCCCAGGGACTTTGAAACATCCCCAGGTGTCAGTTCCTAACACTACTCTGTCTTCCTTAACAAGTCTGGACTCCAGCCTTCCAGCAAGCAAGCTCTTGCACAGAAGCTGAACTTGAGCCCAGTGATCTCAGTTCAGGCCATCCACTGCCTCAATGTGCCCAGCTTTTCCGGGGTCTCCAGTCAGGACAAATAGAGCCGTCTTCAGCCTGGCCCGTGGTCAACATAGTCAACCTTTACTGCGGCTGGCATAGCCCACTCCCTAAGTATAACACCTGTTTAGCAGCTATGAGTTTAGTGTTTGACAGGCGGTATTTTGCTATTGGATGGTATACACTTCATGATACAGCATAAATAATAAGTCGTTCCTTTTATTTATTCCTGTACAGATGTCACAAATAATATATTAAAATAAAATTAATCTAAAGTAAAGGAAATGTGGTGCTGATTTAGTAGGAAGTCAAGAAATACTGCCCAAACTTCAAGAATGAAGAAATAGTTTTAATTATAGCATTTAAAGTTAGAGAGGTAGCCAATAATGATATTAAAATAAAAAATATGTCTAAATAAGAAGGAGGGAGGGAAGGGATGATGAATGTGAGCTTAATTCTCTGTTTTTTATTGAGAAGGTAAATAGACATGGCCTAAGAAATAAACGTAAAAGCAGATTATTTAGACTGATACTTAATTTTTTCATATTACAACTATTTGGATTACCTGACTTTAAATTTTCATTTAAATGTATTGCTTTTCTATAAACAAATAACTAAAAGCACATCCCCTTTTTTCACATGCATCTTTAAGAGTCCTAGGCCAAACCTTCCCTAACAGAGCAAGTACAAGTTGAAATCCTGTCAGATGAAACTCACTTCAAATCTTTGACAACTCTGTGGCTTTATGAAAATTTCTGTACCTCTGAAATCTTCTGAAATCTTCCTCATCTAAAAATTAGATAAAAATTATAGTATCTGCCTTGTGAGACTGTGGAGGGATCACACATGATATCATAGGTAACATGTACGGCATGTCTAACTCAATTTAACTCCAAGTTGTAAGTTCGTTGTAGTTTACATTTGGGGTACACTCTATTTTTTAAATAGACTGTTTATTTTATAATAATTTTAGATTTACAGAAAAATTGCAAGCATAGTTAAGAATTCCTGTATATCTGCACCCAGTTTCCTTTGTTAATATCTTACATTAATAGTAAATTTGTTATGATCAATTTTCTGTGTTCCTGAGTCCCATTTAGGAAAATCAAGTTATAGTCAGTGGTCACATCTCCTCAGGTTCCCCTTGACTGTGACTGTTTCTCAGACTTTTTTTTATTAAGTTGGTGCAAAAGTAATAGTGCAATTAATTTTGCACCAACCTAGTATTTTGATGACTTTGACAGTTTGAGCAGTACTTGTTGGGTATTTCTTAGAGTGTCTCTCAATTGAGATTTGTGTAGTGTTTTTCCTATGATTATAATAGGATTATTGACCTTTGGGAGGAAGACCACAGAGGTAAAGTGCCATTCTCATCACATCACATCAAGGTGATATAGCAACGTGACCTCACTGCAAACACTGACCCTGGACAGTGTTCATCAAGTTTCTCTATTGTAAAGTTACTCCATTTCTTTCCCTTCCTGTACTCATGTCTTAGGAAGGATGTCACTCCACATCACCCATTCCAAGGGCAAGCCACCTCCTTATGGGGCTGGGAGTACATGTTATATATGCTGTATAAATTATTTGTAATTCTTCTCTGTGAGAGATTTTCCTATTTTCCCTCTCTTTTTAAGAACTATACAATCATTTCTTCTTATCAGCATGAACTGATAGATATTGGATACTATTTATGTCATACTTTCGGTTATAATTCAATATATGTCATTTACTTGTTGCTCATATTTTTCCAGCCTTGGGAGCTCTTTCAGTTGGCTCTTGTGTCTCTTCCCCAATAACACCACCACTTCCTTTTTTGAGCACTCCCTGGCTTTCTGGTCCTAAAAGATGCTTCAGACTTATCTTGTATAGTCTGTGTCCTGAACCTAGATTAACTCATTGCTCTAGTGAGCCTTGGTTTCTGTTATTGAAAAACTGTGTTGCAAACCAAGTGTGTTGGTTGTGCTCATTGCTAATGGAATGTCATTGCTTCTAAGCTTTCTCAGTGGATAGAGATTAGAAATATATGTGCATATACTAATCAGTGTGTATCCATAATTATTTCAATATGTATCCATCTTTTTCTGTATTAAGCTAACCATTAGTTTATACTGATGTCTTTAACTCTAATTTAGTATCACATGGTTTATTCTAGCCTTCCTTGCTTAGCTATCATTTCTTACTCCAATACTGAGAAAACAGGCTCTCACTATCTGCCATATATTCAATTATATGTTCAATCCCAGTTTGCCTATATGTTGTACTCTATTTTACAAACAAAATTATAAACTGCTCAGTAGTCAGTGTATCCTATGTAAGCAACATTTTTTTTCTTGCCTTTGCAGGTTATATGATTGTTTATTGAAAAGAAAGAATGAGTGAGCCAGGGTTGTTGAAACTGGGTAAGGATGGGATCAAGGTAAAGACAGAACATCCTGAAGGTCAAGGAGCTGAACAGAGGCTCAGCATGGTGGCTTAAGGCTGTAATCTCAGTACTTTGGAAGGCCAAGGCTGGAGGATCGCTTGAGCACAGGAGCTTGAGACCAGTCTGGGCAATATAACAAGATCTCATCTGGACTAAAATGGTTAAAAAAAAAAAAAAAAGCTTGGCATGGTGGCATGCAGCTGTGGTCCCAGCTACTCAGGAGACTGAAGCAGGAGGATCCCTTGACCCAGGAATTCAAGGCTTCAGTGAGCTATGATTGTACCACTCACTGTACTCCAGCCTGGGCAACAGAGTGAGATGGTCTCTAAAAAGGAGGAGCAGCTAGTGGGGGTTTGAGGCTGAACAGAAGTAGGCTTTCACTCCATGGGGACCTCCTTCTATCAAAACCTCCTACTCAGCTTCCTCCTCCTGCCATTCCATCTTAACAGACCCACTTCTGAGAACAAGCTTCCTTCGTATAGTTTGGACACAAAGAGTAAGGTTATGGGTATCTTGCATGGGGTTATGGGCATGAGAGGGCCTCACTCCATATAAGGCACAGGTTGAAACAGTTTGGATTTTCCCTATGAAGCAGGACAGGAGTGAACATAGCATCTCTGTTACACAACTATGAATAGGAAATCAGGAAACCATAGGGAACAGGCTGTGAGTAGATAAAAGAGCACATGATATTCAATCTGCAACCTACATAGTTGCTATACCTCAGCCTAATGAGTAGTTCTGAACTTCCTGACATACAGAATATAAAGAGACAGTCTATTATACACTCTTTTTTTCTTCAAAGGAAAGATAGACAGTCATAACAGTGGATTCTAAAAGAAATTGTTTGCAATAGTCAGCAAGACACTTAACAACACTCTTACAACAAATACACAGATGGTTGACAAACCCATATTTCTTTGTCTCCCATTGAAAAACACACAGTACTTTGAAACAGAATGCTATTCATGATATGGCAGAAAGGGTACACCAAGAATACAAGGAAGCAAAAATGCAGATGCCTAAAAGCAGAAGGTCTCTCAGGCCAACCATAGCTTGGCTCACAAGATACATAATTTACCCATCTATGAAATATGGATAATAAAAAACTTAATGCATCACTCTAGCATAAAATGATGTCCAAATAAGATAAAAGAGCCCTAACTAAATGTGTTTCTTACTACTTCATTCACCACCCTTCCCAGATATCATCTAACATCTAGCCAGGGAAGATTTCAATACCACCTATGCCTTTTACATACACACACACACACACACACACACGCATGCACGCACACAGAGAGTCTATAACTCTTCTCTCTCTAGCAGCTCTGCCAGTTCTCTCGAGTCCTTGTTTCTCACTGACCCCAATCCTCCTCCCCTGAGCTCCAATATGCCCTCCCTACCTGGACCTAGAGGTGCCTCCTTCTCTTTCTGATAGTGAGTCCTGGAGTTACATCCTTATCTCTGTCAGAATCTCTCTGCCCTGCTTTGATTGCTGGAGGGGTAGAAATGATCGAGGCACCCTGAATCTAATGAGAACTCAGCCCCTGCCTAGACCAAGGACTAACTCTAATGGCTTCTCTAATGTCCAGTTTGTTCTCACAGCCTACAGGTGAATATTTTAGGAAACTTTCCCTATTATGGCTTTATACAATAAGCCTGATATGTGAAAATGGTTCCCCAAATGTAAGACTCCAACCTTGAATCCTTGCCCAATCCATGTCAGTATCCATTGTCATGGCTGCAGCCCCAATCTATATGTGACTTGGGGTGATTTTTTATAAGAAATGGAAGTGGTCCTGAGAGTGGATTAGGGAGAGTATTGTGAAACCAGCTTTGCTTAGTCACCAACATGCTCTCTTGGCTTTCATGGGTATTCATAAGTCATGGGAGAAATAAAGAGATAGGCCCCCATCATTGAAGGACACTGAACTAAACAAATGATAATAATAATAATAAGAAGAAGAACAGCAATAATCTGTATTTATATAGTGCTTACACGTACCAAGTACTCTTCTAAACACTCTACTCATATTACTTATTTAATTCTCACAACAGCTCTATGAAGGAGATGTTATCACCATTTTACAGATCAGCAACTAAGGCAGAGATGTCAAGTGACAAGCCTAAAGTTTACAACCAGTGAGTGACAAAACCTAGGTTTGAAGTTAGGCTATCTGGCTACCAACACTAAACACTGAGCTGCTATGCTGTGTTCCCAGAAGTGTTATGCTGTGCTCCTAGAAGTGTAGTGCTGGATGGGCATGCTCTCCTCTTGCTACCTTGCATCCCTGCTCCTCCTCCATCCACCCCCAGTCATAAACACTGGGTTGGAACTTAATCAACCCTAGGTTTAGTCTTGATTCTGACACTATTTTAACTTTGTGGATTAAGTAAGGTGACTTCTGTGAACCTCCAACTCTTCTTTGTAAAATGAAGGCCTATAACCAAACCCAATGAAATATTTTGTTTGTAATTAACTCAATCATTCAATGAACCCCTAGTAAGTACCAGCTATATGTAAAGAACTGCTTTATTTGGGTATTATAGTGATTACCTCTTTATGATCTGATCTTATGCGTTTTTGGAGAAAAATTTCTTTTTTTTATTATACTTTAAGTTCTAGGGTACATGTGCACAACATGCAGGTTTGTTACATACGTATACATGTGCCATGTTGGTGTCCTGCACCCATTAACTCGTCATTTACATTAGGTATATCTCCTAATACTATCCCTCCCCGCTCCCCCAACCCCATGGCAGGGCCCAGTGTGTGGTGTTCCCCACCCTGTGTCCAAGTGTTTTCATAGTTCAGTTCCCACCTATGAGTGAGAACATGCAGTGTTTGGTTTTCTGTCTTGTGATAGTTTGCTCAGAATAACGGTTTCCAGCTTCATCCATGTCCCTACAAAGGACATGAACTCATCCTTTTTTATGGCTGCATAGTTTTCCATGGTGTATATGTACCACATTTTCTTTTTTTCATTTATTTTCACTTTTATTTTTTATTTTATTATTATTATACTTCAAGTTTTAGGGTACATGTGCACAATGTGCAGGTTAGTTACATATGTATACATGTACCACATTTTCTTAATCCAGTCTATTATTGATGGATATTTGGGTTGGTTCCAAGTCTTTGCTATTGTGAATAGTGCCGCAATAAACATACGTGTGCATGTGTCTTTATAGCAGCATGATTTATAATCATTTGAGTATATACCCAGTAATGGGATGGCTGGGTCAAATGGTATTTCTAGTCCTGGATCCTTGAGGAATCACCACACGGTCTTCCATAATGGTTGAACTAGTTTACAGTCTCACCAACAGTGTAAAAGTGTTCCTATTTTATTGGAGAAAAATTTCTAACAAAGATAACAATGTGGAAAGAAATGGACTGCCTTGTGAGGTAATAAGTTCTCCAACTAAAAGCATTTTCATTTAGGCCAGGAAGCTCACCACTAGGCATGTGGGTGAAGAAATACAAGCTCCTGGTGGAAAACCACACTACATTCTTGCTAAGACCTCTGCAAAGCTAAATAAGTTTGTGAGTTTACTATGCTTCCTGCATCTTTCAATTTCCTAGGAAGATCCCTAGAGGAGCTCAGAGAAGGTGGTAGGACTGTGGAAATGTTGTTACCAGAATGTTTCATGGGCTGGCTGTAGTTCTACAGTTCTACCAGAACATGCCAGGACAGTGGCTGCCAAACTAGGTAGAATCACCTGGGAAATAGTTAACCAGTGTAAATCCTTAAGACCCACTCCTTGGAGATTATGATTCAGTAGGTCTTAGTTAGAGACCAGGTGTCTGCTTCTTTTGTTTTTTTATTCATTTATTTTATTATTATTATTATTATTATTATTATTATTTTTGACAGAGTCTCGCTTTGTCACCAGGCGGCTGGAGTGCAGTGGCACTATCTCGGCTCACTTCAATCTCCACCTCCCGGATTCAAGCCACTCTCCTGCCTCAGCCTCCCAAGTAGCTGGGATTACAGGCGTGTACCACCACACCCAGCTAATTTTTGTATTTTTAGTAGTGATGGGGTTTCTCCGTGTTGGCCAGGATAGTTTCAATCTCCTGACCTTGTGATTTCCCTGCCTTGGCCAACAAAAGTGTTTGGATTACAGGCGTGAGACACCACACCTGGCCGGGATCTGCATTTTAAAAGTACTTCCAAGATGGCTTATGTTCCCAACCAGGTTTGGAATTCTTGATCTATAACAGCACTGAGAGTCCAGGACAGCTTCCTTGCTTTGCGCAGTTCTTTGCTGGGCTTGCCTTATTGCTCTGCAACCTTACAGACTGTGTGATATGCACTTACTTTTAACTGTCCAGTATTCAGTTTTTCTAGATGCAATAATAACAAACTCTCAAGGTTGTTAAGAAGAGAAAATAAAGCATGTGAAATGCAATACAATGCATTACAAAACATGTGAAATGCAATACAATGCATTACAAAGCATGTGAAATGCAATGCATGGAGGGATGTGAGGGGCTTCCCTTGTGTGACCACCATCACTAAAAGAATGAATGGTTTAGAACTACAGGCTCACAGAGTGATGGAACATGGGGTCTTGGTGTCACAGATGAAGGTGTGGGCTCCAGAAAGATTGAGCAACTTGCTTAATGCTTCTTCATGTGTCCCCCCATGCCCTTAGGAGTTTTGTCCTGGCTTTCCTAGGTAAAAACACTACTGAAAACAGGCTTTGAGGTGAAGGGTGGTGATAAGAGGGATTCATCTTCCCTACCTTTCTCTTAAGATGTGTTAATTGCAGGATGAAAGATACAGTCCAGCTGGGTTATCTCCTTTAGGCACAGTGGAGAAAATGATGGAGAGATCAATGGCATGGAGTTGTGACGAGCCAGAGATATTATCAGGACAACTGTTTCCAAGAATAGGAGGGCGGTGGCGCCAAAGATCTGTTCTGCTCACCTTAGTTGGTAGAATTCATCTTTAACATCAGCAAAAAGACATGAAGTTTCACAGGAGTCAGAAAGCTCTGTCATTGTAGGCAGTGGAGTCTTCTTTCTTAGAAGATTCAGAAACATATTCTTGGGATCTTAGAAATATATTCTTATTTAAAAATATATTCTTGGGTCTGGAGGAAAATGATAGGCAAGATGATCACTCTTCATCCCTTCCTATTTTAGGATTAACAGGCATCACTTGATGGTGACATGTGTAAATACAGGCTCCTGATAAGAGGTTTTATCTATTGCTCCATTCACCAAAGTCAACCAAGAAGCCAGGGCAGGGCCTAGGATCCAAAGAGGGCATCGTTCCATGTGTTACATAGGAGAAGGATTGGCGAAGCTATCGGAGACGATAAATCAGGGAGTCACCCAGGCTCTAATATGGTCTAGAGCAACCACAAGCACAGAGATCTCATAATTACCTTAGTGATCAAGATGAAAGCAGCAACACTCATTTTACAAATGAAGAGCCTGAGGCCCAGAAGAGGCAACTGGCTCATAGCTGGTCAGAGTCAGGACTAGGCTTGTGCTCCAGGGATGACCTGCTGCTTCTTTCCAAGGGAGTTTTCTACAGCTGGAGATATTAGGGAAAAGAGGGACCAGAGCACTGGTACCAGATGATATTGGTGTGCATCCCCCATCCTAAAGGAATAGAGCTCAGCATCTAGAGAATAACTGGGACTGTAATAATAATGCTTATAGTTATAACTGTAGCTTATGGAATATCAGTTAATTGCTGGGCACTGTGTTGGTTTCTTTTCTCACAGTAATTCTTTCAACCACCACATTATACATGATGAGCCTACCTCTCTAGTTCACACTATACAGATAGAATGGAGTGCCTGTTTTGAGGCCACCTAATAGAGGTGATAAGAATATGTTATGCTGAATAGTTATTGTCCCTTTCTTCTACCCACTAATTCAGATGGGCACAGAACCATGAGGCAGGTCATTGATCATGGGTCATCACTATTCTCTGTGCTCCAAGAGAAACACAAGCAGCATTGGTCCCTCAGTGGGCCTGTTATGAATCCCATCATCCTTGGGAGGACCATAAATCCTCTCCCAGTGCGGTTTGCCAATCAGACCCACATATGCTCCCTGCCCACGGAGATTCTGGCCCACAGGAGGACTGTTCAAAGCGTTGATTGCTCAGGCAGAAGGATAATCCTTGTTTTCCTTTCTCTCATCACTTGGGAATTAGCTTGATAAGAATCTCATGCATGCCAATGCTAGCTTGGCTGGTACCTCACCCTTTTAAGGGGCACACCCAAGCCAGATGGGAATCCTTAACATTCTTGAATCTTCAGGCAGGCAGGATGGTGAGGAAGTACATGGGCAGATGAGAGTGGAGTCCAGGAATGCACCAGCTGTGCCCAGATGGCCTAGGCCAAGCAAAGATCTTCCAGTCATCTTCCAGCAATTCCCCTTTTCTAGAAGCTGATTAACAAAGCTCCTCCCCCAAGTCCATCTCTGATCCTCATTAAACCATCAGGCTGGTCATTCACCACAGGCTTCAGCTTTGTAGATAACCAAATCAAAACAACTAAGACCACCTTATCCTAGTAATCTTTTTAAAATGTAAATCTGATCATACTTCTCCTTGTTTAAATGGTCAGGGATGTCCAGTTGTCTCTGGTCAAACTTTTAAAAGCAGAATCACCCTGTTTTCACATTAAATCATATGTATACCTCCAATATATAAAGAAGGTAAAGGTGTAATTACTCTGATTGCAGCAGGGGGTAGGTACAAGGCCCCCACTGTTGTCTGCTCAGGGTCTCCTTCCCAGGCAGCCCAAATACTCAAGGATTAATGGTATTTTTAAATGGAGCTCAAATTTCTGGAACCCTCATATTAATGAGATGGGAATTAAAATTTATTCTCAACCGCCTATCCATCAAACATGTTAATTGCATTATCACATTACAATAGCTCTATGAGTTTCCTATTGATAATCCCATTTTATAGATTTTTTTTAAATGAAGCTCAAAAAATGTTAAATAACATATCCACAGCTCAAATGCCAATGCCCTGATCCTGAGACCCATATTCTCCCAGATTGTATGCCATGTAAAGACATGAAGCAGATGCAATAGTCTACGGTGGAGGCATGCAGGGAGGGCTAGGGAGTGCACAAAGGCAGAGAAACTCATGTTGTCTGGAGGCTCTCAAAAGAGATGACGGTTGAGCATCCTTGGCAACAGCATTTTAGGAAATATAATTTGGAAGCCATAAATGTATGCTAAAATCACACAATGCTTCAAGTAAAGCTTTTAATGTTTTGGGCCTGTCCTTCCTTTCTGTCCAGGAAACATCCCACCTCTGGTTCTTATACACCCAATATTATGGCCACTATCTGTTTCCAGAACAAACCAAGCTCATCCACATCTCTGTGCCTTTGTCAATTCTTCTTCCATTTACTTAGAATGCCAGTTTCCCCTTCACTCCCTGATTAATTCCCACTGATCTTCCAAATGTAACCTCTTCCAAGAGATGTAGTCCCAGACAGTACAAATTTCTGCCTTTGTGCACTCTCCAGCCCTCCCTCCATGCCTCCACCATTGCCTACTGCATTGGCTTCATGTTTTTACACAGCATACAAGCTGGAAGAGTATGCGACCCAGAATCAGGGCATTGGCACTTGAGACATAGGTATGTTATATAATGTTTTTGAGCCCCCCCTTTTTTTTTGAGACAGAGTCTCACTCTGTTGCCTAAGCTAGAGTGCAGTGGAGCTATCTTGGCTCACTGCATCCTCCACTTCCCAGGTTCAAGTGATTTTCCTGCTTCAGCCTGCCAAGTAGCTGGGATTACAGGTGCCTGTCACTACATCTGGCTAATTTTTGTATGTTTAATAGAGACAGGGTTTCGCCATGTTGGCCACGTTGTCTCGAACTCCTGACCTCAGGTGATCTGCCCGCCTCAGCCTCCCAAGGTGCTGGGACTACAGGCGTGAGCCACGAGCCTTATTTTTTCTGTAAAATGAGATTAACAAAAAGACACCCATAGAGCTATTATACTATGATAATTCAAATAACATATTTAATGAATGGTAGGTTGAGAATAAATGTTAATTCCCTTTCTTTCTCTCATATCATCTCACTTGGACCATCCTCTAAGGACAAGAAAATATCTTAATTTTCTTTGAATTCACAAAACTCTGCACATATCAGGCACTCAACAAATGAATTAACATCTTTAAAGTAGCATTTGAAAAGTTACTACAAAAAAGGAGTTTCTGTGGACATAAATAATTCTTCATTATTGAACCAGGAGGTCACTGATGGGTATTAGACCAACACAATAAAATGGTGTTTTCCAACCTTTTTAAATATACTTGTAATACTTTTTGTCAGAAATATCACAGGGAAAGAGCATCATTTTGCCTATCTCTACAGATTTGGGCTTCAGTGGCTCAGAAGAAGAGCCAGAAGAGGCACAACCAGAAGAGAACCACATATATACACTATACTCTGCTTTGGCACAGCAAGGCAAGATGTTAAGTCATTTCCTCTGATAAGTGGGAGAAACTGAATAGACTGTATGGAGTTCCTCCCTCATAATGTGACTTACTTTCAACTATCTCACACCCTGGCATAGTCAACATTCCAGCCATCATCTCCACCCTCTTCATCAAGTTCACTGCCACTTCCAATCCCAGATAAAATATATTCAGGGACAAGATCAGACCTGTGCTGAGTGTAAGCTCCTGGAGGTCTGAGGCTCATAAATAAAAATACCTACTTGAAGATATACCTAAGATAATCTGGTCCAGCCTCTCCTGAAACCCAGAAAGAGCAGCAGAGCAGGGACCAGAGCACTGACTCACAGTGCAAAGCTCCTGCTGCTGACTCCATCCCTGGAGCAGCTTCCCACACCTGCCCCACAGGCCTGCCACTGACCTGGCCTCCTAGGCTACTCTCTCTCAAGGAGTGAAAGGAGGGGAGACCTTTGCCTCAAACACAGATCGCCCATTAATTCATTAAACAAATATTTTTGAGCACTTATATTATGTCAGATTCTGTGTAGGTGCTGGAGATAAAGAGTGAACCCATGAACACTGGGATTTCATTCTATCCAGGATGACAGATATTGAAAAACAAATACAAGCAAGTGTTACCAGGAATACAAGGTGCCATGGGAGCATTTCATAGGAGAAACAATACAATTGAGATTGAAGATGCAAGGATCCAGAGCAAAGGGGTAGGGATAGGTGTTGGAAAAGACAAGGGGCCACTCCTCCCCTGTAACACAGGAAGTCATGAAGGATGGCTGCAGATGTAAGTGAGCTTGAAGGCTTAGAAGTAGGAAGTGGAAGTACTTTCTGTTTGACAGCAGCTCTTTGCTCCATGTGGTAGAGGCAGTACCATCTATCTAGAGGCAGTAGTGAAGGTTTGGAAGATTCAAGGGAGGAGAAAAGCCATGAGGTATGTGCGTGGTGAATACAGGGAGGTGTACGGGGATCATCAAGCTATGTTTTGGACCAGCCAAGGTGGATGATGATTTTACGATGGTGTCATCCTGCCAAAATGTCTATTTTTGTTTTCATTTTTATAGCAACTAGGCACAACAGGGAGAATTCAGCCAAGGATAAGGCTTTGCCAGTCAAATGCAGTGACAAGCCAAATGGGTAACAATAGAAAGTTTATTATATTGGCAAAAGAGTAGTTGAAACAATGAACTAAGAAAAGTGAACTGGGTGGGGAATGGCATGAAAAAAGGAGGGAGCTTGTGGGCAGGGGAGAGACTAGATCCTAGTGGATGTACCCAAGCAAGTCCAAAAGAAGGGGCTGCTGTGAAATGGGGGCCTGAATTCATGATCCCAGAGAGTTAGAAGACATGGTTTCTAGTTCAGACTCTGCACAACTTTGAGGTCTCCTTTGCCCCCTCTGGCCATATGTTCCTGACCTACGTAGAGTGGAAGTATCCTAAATCTGCTTGCAGCTGGGACTTTCTATGATGCCACATTGTTGATCAATATTTTAGGCACTTTGGTATCTGAATCAAATACACTGAGCCCTCAGTAGTGTTCCATGTGTGCTTAGATTATTGGTTCCAATCTTATTGATAATGCCTGCAGAAACCCCGATCAGTGCCTGCGTTGATCTAACATCTGTGACTTTAGATGCCCAGTCATGTTTTGGATTCCTCCAGAAACCCTAATTTCAATTCCCAAGCTATGTCATTATAAATACCCTTCTAAGTCATGATCTTCTAATCTTTATGGAAATACTGTGAGGGTTTATGAAGGGGAAGGATGCTCTGGGGGATCTGGTAGTGACACAGGGTGACAAAGTGACAGAATGACAGAGCCACTGGAATGTGGGAAGTTGACATCACAACCACCTGGTTGGGAAACAGTTTTCACATCATCTGTGGCTCATTCCCTCGAGTTGAATGCAGTGTGTATATAAAAGGCTTCCACTTGCAGTGTATCTATCCGCAGTCCCATCGTTTGCCCAAGGTTAAGAGGACAAGGTGAATGTTTTTACTGATCTGATGGCAGTTTGGGGATGACTAGGGCTGCTACACTTCCTCTGGGAAAAGCTGTTCGAAGTTGGAGAGAATGGAAATTGATAATTCCAGGAAGACCAGGCTCATGGCAATCATTGAGGTGGTTCAGAAGCAGCAAACCCAGAAGGAGTGAAGTTAACCAGAGACTAGGGCAGTGCAGACTTGGGAGTGGTAAGAGGAACTAGTTTGTAAGACAAGAGGCAGCCACACAGGGCTGAAGAGTAGGGCTAAAGGCACAGTTCATGATGCAAGAAAGAGAAAAAGGGAGATGATGATGAGAGGTGACATAACCATAGACTCAGGTTAAAAATATGGTTTTTAGAATGCATAAATTAGAAGATAGGATAATAAGTAAGTGAAGATTTGGGGGACTACATAGTGCCCTAAGCGAATGCCTTTGAAGTCAGGAGTTTTGAGAGAATCAGGCCAGGCACAAGAGAAGGTGTCACCAGACTCTAACTTACTCACTGCTGAATCTCTCCTATGTCAGGAAAGCAGGGCTGCTCTGCTATTATGATGTGGCTTCTGGAGCCACATATTCAACTGTAGAATTTCAGGCTCTGTAGAAAAATGTTGATACAAACAAGGTTTACATTAATTAGACTTTTGAAATGTTTGCATTGTTTTTTAGAGTAACTGGACTTTCTCCAAGATGTCCTATCAGAAACACTGGAAGAAATGGCAGCTTCCTGCCAAGTGCCTCCCCAAATATCCATCCAAGTGGGCCCCTCAGGCTCCTGCTTCATGTCCAGCTCCATGCCCCCCTCCAGCTCCCACCTGCTGTGTTCCCAGTTGCTGTATTTCTGGCTTTGGAGGCCACTGCTCTCTAGTTTCACTCCGGTTTCCACGATTCTACCTGCGTCAGCCCCAGCATTCTGACTGTTGTGAGCACGAGTCTTCTAGATGTTCCACTTGCCATAGCTCTGGAGACTGCAGCTGACCTGTGACCTTTGAGGAACCAAAGAACCACAACCAAGGACCCGCCTGAGTTGATGTCTTCCCTCACTATTACTCTCCTTCCTTCTCCTCCTGAACTCAGCTGCCTAGCTCCATAGGTGATGGGCTCCGCCTTTTGCTGAGAACCTCAGGCCTCTTGGCCTTGGCTGTGTTCCTAGATCAAGGAGACCTGCATGCAAAAGAAAAATCTGCTTTTTGAAGCCTGATCAGTGTGCTAAAATAAAGCTTATCTTTCCTGGTGCCCTATATGTTTGTCGATACTCCATCCTCAGCTCTGAAAAGCTCACATTAATCTGAATTATTTAAGCAGACTCCCACAAGGTGCCAACCAGGTGGAAATTCCTACCAAGGTAGACCTAGAGTCTGAGCTATTTGAGAAGGCTGTGAAAAGCACAGATTCAGAAGGGTAGAGTAGAGGGAGTTTCCAAAATGTAAGTGACCCTGTTCCATGGCTGCTGCCACAGGTGCCACCATCACAGAGTTTTCTTTCTGTTTATCGAGGACATTTTGATGCCCAGACCCTCCTTATTTGGGAGAATCTCATGCTCAGGAAGGAGATGGTACAGCAGTGCTTGTACTGCTCAGATCTCAGTTTCAGAAGCCATGAGAAATACTCTGCTTGAGCATATTCACTCAACTGAGTCCCTCGCTCTATGTCTTCACACAGAAGCCAGGATGAGGGAGGAATTTGTACGTGGTCCAATCAGCACAATACCCAGGAGACTTCTGGTCTTGGTGTTGCTATCTACCCTTTTCAGGTTTTTCCCTCGTCTATTCAACAAGCCAAATGGCATAGGTGTAGGGCCTGCTCTTAAAGCAATGTCCTTCCTGACCCAACAGTGGGCATGGGTCATAAGCCACAGCAATGCTTCTGTACATCCTCCAGGGCTATGGCTCTTAGCCACAATCTTGAGACACATGGTGCCTATCAGGTCAGTGGGAGACAAAGAAATAGGATTATGGTCAGTACCCCAGAAACTGCACATATCCACAGTTTAGAATAACTAAACCTTGGCTATGCTGTCAAAACATCTGGTTTCAGGCAGAGGAGTGTCACACACTTGAATGCCACCCACTAAGTATGTCCTAGCAGAAGAGAGACTGTTCCAGGCTGTCCCTTGGCCCAAAATCAATTACTAAAGGTCATGGCTGGCCCAGAGCATCCAGGGCACTGGGAGTTCTGAGGGTAAGAATGAAGGCAGATTTCATCACCGTCCTTGACATCCCTATGCTCAGTCCAAGGAGGAGGACTTCCAGATCAGTGTTTTCCAGCCTCTGACAAAAGGAACAGTAGGGTTCCAGAGAGGTTCTTCAAGGGTTCTTGAGATTTCTATTTGTATGTATATGTGTGTATTTATGTGTGTTGACACATTGGAGAATATTCAGAATGCCTGTTCAAAAATGTTAAATAACGGTGACAATGATAACACCTGGGAGATCACCCAGCTCTCCATGTTCATCTGGGCTGTTAGTCTAACTAGTTTACTATTAGCTGATCTAAATAGTAGATTGCAGAGTAAAAATTATCTAACATCTCTATGTGTATTTTTAATTTTTTAATCATAGTTATTGATTTAAGGGGAAATGTTATTTTTATCCATATTGTAGCCTCATCTTTAAAATAATATCTTCCATCTCACATTCAGTCCTTTCCAATGGAGAGCAAGTGAGTTGTCTGAGAGGTGAAATGGCAAGAGTTCTGCCTTCCTTTGTCTCTGCTTTTCTACTGTGCTCACTCTGGTTGCCGGAAGGATGTCTCTCTGTGGACCAAGTTCTATCCCAATGCAGGCTCCAAGGTTTAGACTTTGAAATAAATATTATGAAGTTCATTTTGGGAGTGGTACAAGTTACATTTGCCAAAGCTCTGATTTATAAACTCTCTGTCTTAAACCGTTCTCTTTCTCAATTGTTTAAGAGTTTGGGAAGGAGAGACATATGATTAATTAACCCTCTCAAAAATCCCAATATTACAAAGAGTGTGACTGTGTACAGAATCCACCCCATCATTTATACATCTAGTTATGTAAAATTTTATTCACACGAAATTGTATTACAGCTCATTGCATTAAATACAATACCAGATAAGTCCAGGTGCACCAATGTCTCATGATAAATTATTTTAACTGCTATCCCCTAGTGACATGGTGATATCATAGTGCAAGGCATTACTCATGTGTTTGTGGTGATGCTGGTGCAAAAAAACCTACCTGGCTCTCAGTTGCATAAAGGTATAACACATATAATTATGTATAGTACATAATTCTTGATAATGATAATAAATGACTATGCTGTTGGTTTTTATGTATTCACTGGATTTTTATCATTATTTTAGAGTATAAGTCTTATGCCATTTACAAAAAATATCATGCTAAAGTAATCTTAGCATCTAGCATAAATTTTCTTACCTGTCTTCATATATTTTATGTTTATAAATGCTTATTTTACATAAAGGTAAATTAATGACTCCTTATACTAGAAATTTGTCACTGATAAAACAGATAACATTTTAAAAGAATAATTACTATTTTACCCAATAGAATGTTCAGGCTTAAACTGAAATAAATTATGCATTACTGGTAGTAAGTGTCTTCAACTAGCAATAACTGCATTGATTACAATATAGAAAATTAATGTCATGTGCCCTTTATTTGACTGTGTCCTGAAATAACACAGTATAATTATGTTTTTTATCACCACGATGTGCCTTTTATAATAGTTAAGAATAGGTTAAATTGCTGATATGTTTTATGCAGTAAAATTTCACAAGAAAGTTTTATACCAATTATTTCTTGACAATTAAAAATATCATTTTGCTATAAAGCATAACATACATCGAGTTGATAAACAGCTAAATGTTAATTTTCAAATTATAGTCAAAAATCTGGTAATTAAAACACATTTATATTATATCTAAAGTGGGTTTCACATTGTACATGAGAGAAAAACATATATAACCATATGACATTTTGGTCAATCATAGGCCGCATATATGAGAGTGGTCCCATAAGATGATAATGGAGCTGAAAAAGTCCTATCCCCTAGTGACATGGTAATATCATAGTGCGAGGCATTACTCATGTGTCTGTGGTGATGCTGGTGCAAAAAAACCTACCTGGCTGTCAGTTGCATAAAGGTATAGCACATATAATTATGTATAGTACATAATTCTTGATAATGATAATAAATGACTGTTGTTGGTTTTTATGTATTCACTGGATTTTTATCATTATTTTAGAGTATACTCCCCTACTTACATAAAAAAGTTAACTGCAAGACAGCCTTAGGCAGGTCCTTCAGGAGATATCCAGAAGAAGGAAGGCACTGTTGTCATAGATGGCAGCTCCATGCATGTTATTGTCCCTGAAGACCTTCCAGTGGGACAAGATGTGGAGGTGAAATACAGTGATACTGATGATCCTGACCTGTGTAGGATTAGGCTAATGTGTGTGCTTGGGTCTTAGTTGTTAACAAAAAAGTTTAATTTTTTAACTAGGAAGAAAACTTTACAGAATAAGGATATAAGAAAGACAATATTTTTGTACAGTTGTACAATGTGTGTTTTAAGCTCCTATTACAAAAGAGTCAAAAAGTTAAAAAAAAGTTTATAAAGTTAAAAAGTTATAGTAAACAAAGATTAATTTATCATTGAAGAAATAGAATTTGTATACATTTAGTGTCTCCTAACTGTATAGTGTCTTTAAAGTCTGCAGTACTGTAATGTCCTCGGCTGTCACATTCACCGTCCACTCACTCACTAACTCACGTAGAGCAACCTCCAGTCCTGCAAGCACCATTCGTGGTAAGCGCCCTATACAAGTGTACCATTTGTGTCTTTTGTACTATATCTTCCTGTAAATACATTGGTGTATATACAAACTATATATATATATACTGTATATATATAATTTTTATATATACTATATATATTCCCTGTATATATAATTTATATATACTGTATATATACTATATACACTGTAGATATATTTTACTGTACCTTTTCTATGTTTAGATACAAAAATACTTACCATTGTGTTACTACTGCCCAAAGTATTCAGTATAAGTAACATGCCGTACAGGTTTATAGCCCATGAACAATAAGCCAGACCATACAGCCTAGGTGTGTAGTAGACTACACCATCTAGGTTTGTGGAACTATGCTCTATGGTGTTCACACAACGACGAAATCACCTAAAGACACTTTCTCAAAATGTATCCCTGTCCTTAAGTAACACATGACACTACTACTAGAAAAAAAGCCTGTTAAAAATGACATGGTATTGATACTGCAAGAAGGATGTTAGATGACCAGCTGATTTAGAAGTACAGTTAGGAGCATTTGCTGATAAAGAACTTCAGAAAGACTGCAGCATGACAACAACCTCACTTCATGAATTATTCTAAGGTTGAGATCATGAAATATTTATAATAAAACTGAACAGGAGTATGCCTATTGAGAATATTTCCATTTTGCTTATTTTCGTACAATATGTTCAAACAAGTCAGTGGAAAGATGACTGATACATGTGCAACGGAAGAAAACTTTAAATATTGAGATCAGCTTTTTAGCATATTATTGAATAAATCAGCACAATGGGATGTTTATACTGACATTGCAAAAGCAATGACAAGAAAAATTGTAGAAACTATGTTTTATATAGACATTATTGCTAACATGTGCTTAAGTAATTCTGTATTGCACGAAAAACAAATGAATTTAAGAAGGTGCAGACATATTGCAAAATGATGTCTGACAAAGCCATTCATAAAAATTGGCTCTAAATTTCCAGCTTTTCAGTGTTATTTGTATGAAATGAGAAGACATGGGATAAGTCCTTGTCACCGGCAATAAGGGACAATGTCCTGGCAAAGATATTTCAAATGAGATAAGAAATAACCATTTTTTGTTGATAAACATCACTATGTTGATAAATATCTCATAAACATATCATAGTTACAACAGCTGGAAAATTTTGCTAATTTGTTTAATAAACTGAAAAAGCTTGTCATGTGAAATACTGCAAGGTCAATATATTTAAAGCAGCAGATAAAGTGTAAACAATCAAATGAAAACTGACACAACACAGAAAATAAATTCAGCTTTCTGAAACACTTAATCACTATTAATTCATTAAATAATTGTTTATCAGGCGCTTTTTATGTGCTAGGCATTGATCTGAGAGCTGAGGATATGGCTATAAACAAAAACAGTTCCTACTGTCATGGAGTTTAGTTTCATGGAGGCAGCAGACAATAACTACACAATGGCTAAATATATAACATATTACATGGTACTAAACAGTATGGAAAAGAAATAAAGGAAGACTGGGGGAACAGACAGTGTGGGTGCAGGCCTGCTAGTTTATACAGGGTGGTTAGGGAAGGCTTGTGTTCAAGTATTCTTTCGTAGGAAGTGAAGAAGCAAATCACATGGATATCTGGAGAAAGAGCACCAGGAGCACAAAACTCAGTCAGGATTGTGCAAGATGCTTCGGAGGCACAGCAAAGAGGTCAGTGTGCCTGGAAGGAGGGACTGGCTGCCTGGATTACAAGGATACGTTGGATTCAATCTATGAGGACCTTATGGGATTTGGGCTTTTACTATGGATGACATGGGTATGCATTGGAGGGTTTGGAGCAGGGGTATGCCACTACCTAAGCTATGGGTTTTTCACTTTTATTATTTTTAATTGACACATAATAATTTCAATGTATTATGAAATTGAATGTATGAGGTACAGTGTAATAATTTAATACATGTATACCATGTGTAATGTTCAAATCAGGGTAATTAGCATATCCATCACCTCAAACATTTATCATTTCCTTGTGTTGGAAACATTCAAAATCCTCTTCTAGCTATTTAAAATATACAGGGAATTATGAATTATAGTCACCCTGTAGTGCTGGGACACTGGAATTTACTCCTCTTATCGAGGTCTGCTTTGCATCTGTTAACCCACCTTTGGCTACCTCCCCTTTTGCTTTGTTGAGGAAAGACTAGAAGTTAAGTGCAGACCAGGGTAACCACATAGGAGGCCACCACAATAGTCAAGGCAAGAGCTAACGGTGGCTGGGACCAGGGAATTTGTGGTGGAAGAAATTTTCAGATTCCAGATATATTTTGAAGACTGAAGCAACAGGATGTATGGGTCTATAAGAAAAAGAGGACTCAAGGATTGCTTTCATCTGGGCAATGGGAAGGATACAGTTGCATTTTAAGAGATGAAGACTTTAGGAGTAATGAGTGTTTTTTGAGGCAGGAGGGGAGTTTTGTTTTATATGTGAGATACCTATTTCCTATCCAAGTAGGAACTTTAAGAGACAAACTTGGATACTTAAGTCTGGAGAGAGAAGCTTGAGAATTATCAGCATATGTTTGAGACAGGATGATATCACCTAGAGAGGAAATACAGATAGAGAAGAGAGGATATACAATGACTCAACCCTGGGACACTCCAATATTTGGAAATCAAAGATATGAGAAGTAACCATCAAAGAAAGTTGGGGGGTGGGTAGTGAACAGTGAGGAAGAAGGCCATCTATCTACGAGGGAATAGGGGCCGAGGAGTCAGGTGAAGAAAGTACTGCAAGAAAGAGGTAGTGATTATGCCAGTCATGTGCTGCTGGTGGTGTCAATCACATCCATTATATCTGGCAAAAAGCAGATCAACAGTGACCTTGACAAGAGCATTTTAAGCAAACTGGTGGGACAAAAGCTTGACTGACGAGGTTTAAAGCAGGATTGGAGACAAGGAGTACCAATAATTAAAAAAAAAAACTTTTGAGGAATATAATGCTTTAAAAAAATAGATAATTGAGTGTTGACTTGAAGTGGTTGTGAGATCTAGGGAGAGAGAAAAGGAGAGAGAGACAGACACCGATTTTTTTTAAGATGAGCATTATAAGTATTTTTTAGATGGAAAATATAATATTTTATGTGCTGATGAAACAATCCAGCATACAGAGGAAAAACAATTATGAAGGATGAAGAGGGGAGAATTGCTGGTATGATACTCTTGGGTAGACAAGAAGGATGGAATCCAGGTCACCAATGGAGGGTTGTCCCCATATAGGAGCATGGACAGGTTACACATGGCAGCAAGAGGGACCACAGTAGAAAGGTAGGTGAGTAGACAAGACTATATGGATGTTCTTTTATAATTGCTTCTGTTTTCTCAGTAACATAATAAGTATGCTCATCATTGAAAGGGAGAAGAGTGATGGAAATGTTGGAAATTCGGGGAGAGAGACAGAGGGGCAAAGGAGACATGGATTATGCAAGCACATGATTTTAATGATAGTTTGTGGAGCTTATACTGGGTAAGAAGAGGAATGAAGACATGAAGGAGATATTGGCCAGACAAAACATTGTGGTATCAATGAATTGTAGTTTCCAGCATATTGAAAAACTTCTCAGAGTGGGATACCAGAGCAAGTAAGTTGGAAATACAGGAGGTTAGGTTTGGGAAATGGACTATTTGAAACTCATTTTACAGAAGAGTTGTAGTTGTTAATAATAATGACTGGTCTAGGCTGGTATGACATGGGAGTAGATGAATGTTAGGATGAAAGACAAACCAGTTAGAGGTGCATAGGTCAAAGAATTGTGAAGTAAATTATTAAATGAATCATTTTGTGAATATTAAAATCACCAAAGACCATGACAGAAAGTCTTGGATTGAGCAACAGTGAGCAGAGTGCCAGATACTTACCTGGGGATTTGCAATGAAGAGAAGCAGTGGTTGGTGTAATGGATGCCTAGCCCATTCCTCGGCCCAGTGAGTACAAAGGCATGGGTAAGAAGAAAATGGCCAGACCATGAGAGGACTATGCGGAACTCAGATTTCACTTAAGGCAAGAAGGTGGAGGTGGCTTTGGGAGAACAGTTGGTTGATACAGCACATTTTTCCGATGTACAGCCTTGAGTCTTGAGGGTTTGTGGGGGGTTTAGGGCACTGGAGAAGGATGGAAAATGGAGTCCCATTGGGGATTGTGCAGACACATGGGGAAGGGAGGAATCCTGGTGATGGCAGGCAATTTGGGAGTCCTGAGCTTCTGCTGGTGACTGAGACAAACAGGCAGAGGGCATGACCAGTTAGTGCTGAGTGTCATCAAGGCAGAATGAGGGAGCAGGCTGTGAGTGCTGAGGAGGACCCAGGAGGATGAGCAGAGTCCTGTCCACTCCCACCCCCACTCCCATTCCTCACCACCTCCATTCCTACTGGCTGTGGCTGGATTGCTTTTAAAAGGTTCCAGTCAAGGACTGAGGAATCTTAAAATGTTAAGAATAGCATCAAGGATTGTCTCACATTATAGATGTGCAAGTAATACATTACATTGCTTTATATAATGTCATATATCTCGTCAAGTCATAGCATATCCAATATTTCTCTATTCAACACTTACATTATCTGACATAGTTGTTTTTTAAAAATTATTTTGTCATTAAACACTTTTCAGTCAAGGAATGTGAACAGTTCTTAGACATTTCTACTGATTGTCTCCAAATCCTTTATAACTATTTTTTCAAATATTGAGGTTAATCTAATAGAAAAATATGCTGAAATTGTAAAGTAAGCTGTTGAAAACCAAAACAAAGCAAGAAACAAATCCTGACAACTGTCTAACAGCTGGTGCTGCGACTGGTGCTCCCTGGGTTGTGGACTGCACAATCCGGACAGCTCCAAGCAAAGGCCCCAAGGACCATTTGCAAAGTAACTATTATTTTACCAGCACTGCCCAACCAGAAAGAAAAAATACAGAAAAACAGTGGATGCAGAGACTAATTAATAATACTACAACTATCATCTGAATTTCATGAATTGAGTTTTGTATGTTCATCAAAATAACCCAATTTTTCTTAATTAACTAATTGATATAAATTTTAATGTAAAAGATAAATTTAAATAAATAAATAAGCTCTTGTCTGTTTTATGTATAGTGGTCTCAATGTAAGTTTCTATTAGACAAATGGTTGCAGTTGTTAAAGTATTTGAAGGCTGTCAGAGACTATTAGAGATTCCATGCTTTGTTAATAGGTGTTCTGTGAAAATAATAATTGCAAGTGATAATTATCTTCACAAATGTTGTAAACAATATAAGTATCATTGTGATAAAAATAACACATACTAATTTTATTCTTAGCATACAATCTGCATTTAAGAAAACAACATGCCTAATCGGAGAAGGCCAGAAAGTCACTGACAAATTATCTGACCTGGGAGCACATCGCCTTTAACTTGGGCATGAATTTGCATTCAGAGTTTCTGGTTCATCCTTGCCTTGATGTATATTGTCTAACAGATGGGAAAAACTCATCAATGCAATTTATCTTATTTTTCAATATCAGCATATACTTGAGATACTATTCAACGTTAGTAAATACGATTAACTTTACTACACAAATGTATTCTGCTTTGATGTGTTACTGAGAAAATAAATTTGTGAGACCTTTGCATTTTTTTCTCAACCATAATACAAAGGGGCCATTATCTGTATTTCTCGAACAAAGTTAAATGTATTATTTCATTATTAAATTTAAAATATGACATATATTGTGTTCAAATAACTTTGGGAAATGTGGTTCTAGAGCAATGTTATTCAAGCCTCTATTAGTAAGCAATGTGTATACTTTTATTTATTAATGAATTATCTACACATATTACTATATAAATTTTACGTACAATATAACAGAAAACAAAAAATGAAAATTTTAAAAGTTGGGACAATAATTAGAAATACTACTTTGAGTCATGGTGGACACCTTCCCGTGTCATGTAGAGTCTTCTTTGGGGACCAAAGTTGTCTTAAATGAAAACAGAGCAACAATTACCAGAGCTAAACCCTCTGCAGGGCTTGGGGCCAACAACATGGTTTACATAGTATGAGGTGTTGTTATACACCAGACCACAAGAGGGCAATCGCGGGAAGACCACAGGATCCACGGGGAGATGAGGCCCTCCAATCTACAAGCCAGCAGTGTGGCTTGGAACACATCTCCGAGCCTCATCTTAGACATTTGAAAATGGAAACAACATCAACAAAGACAAGAGACACTAAGTTGATCTATTTTGAAGGTTAAATAAGGTAATATATTTGAATTTTTTCCTAAGTTGTAAAGTAGTGTATAAAATGTTTATTTTCAATAAATTAGAAGACCAATGAATCTCTTGCCTACTAATCTTATTAATCTTATTGCCTATCGATTTCTTGGATTTTGCTTCATGTGTGTATGTTCACATTTCTTGCTACCTTTTGTTCTCTCTGGCATTTTCTTGGCTTATTTTTCTTTTCTGACCGTTTTTCTTTCCTCCCTTTCTCTCTGTCCTGAGTTGATCCTATGTAACTGCTCGCAAACTCTGTACCAGCACTCTTCAAGGAGCTTAATATGTTCTATCTCATTTAATCCTCACACCGACTGCATAGAAAAGTACTGTGTCCATCCTCTTTTTATAGACCAAGAATCTGAAGTTAAGAAATGTGTTCAAAGACGCAAAGCTGGTAAATTATAGAACTAAGCTTTGAGTCTAAGTTATTCCACTGTAGCAGCAAGTCCAATCAGGAGACAGAAGAGATGGAGTAAGTTAGACAGAGGGACTTTAATATAAGAATTAGTAACAATAATGAAAGAAAGACTAAACTATAAAACATAAGAAAAAAGCTCAGGGAGGGTACCCAAAGAAGGACAAAAGTAGAAGGGGTTCTTACCTATTGGGAAAGGTGTGGTTCAGCCACCAGTCAGCAGAGAAGTGCTCTGGCTTAGCTAGATGAGGTGGGTCTGGAGTTAAACCCTCCAATAGGGGGCAAACAATAGGTCACCTTCCCAATGCAGGGCAAGGCCGACATCGGGAACCACGTGGCTTGGATATGCAGTGGGAGTCCAGGCTTACCTTCAGAGTACGTGGGCAGCAAGCAGGCTTGCAAAGGGGGCCGAAGCTCTGTGTGGACTGCCCCTCCCCCACTTCCATACAGCTGATATGGGCAGCTCAGGCCATGGAGGGGCTTTGGTTTCAGGATGAGAAGGCTGTGAAAAGGTCATCCTCACGCCAAGGCTGCAAGGAGGCAGAGGGATCTCGCTCTGGGCCCTTGTGGCGGGCGCCACCGGACCGCCACACACTCCCCCCTACCTGCCTCTTCCAACTGCAGTGTCCCTCCAGCGCCCCCTATGGAGAAAGTTTAGCATTGTTCTCACTTTAGTGGGGAAAGGATTCGAGGGATTACATTGTTTATCCCAGAGCACAAATCGAAGGGTGTGTTTGGAGCTGAGAGATAATAAATTGGTAACTGACACGCTGATTATCTCGCGCGCGCGCACACACACACACACACACTCCCTCGCACATACACAGTACCATGGAGACTTTTGGAATTCATATGTAAGATAAATCAACTAAAGAGGAGTCATTGCTCCCGCTTCAGGACTGTTACGGATGGCTGTGTTTTCCACCAGAAGGCAGCAAAGCCAAGCCTTCATCCAGACTGCAGCAGCGATGTGCAGTCAGGAATTACCTGAAGATTCTTATACTTATCACCTTGATGGGTATTCTTATACTGATCACCTTGATCAGGCCTGAGGAGAAAAAAGAGAGAACCACAGTTACCTCCAGGAATAGTTATTTCTAATTGAAGTTGGGATCCAAGATGTAGAGTGTAGTTAGGAAAAGGCTGTGATACTTCAACCTCTTGAAAGCGGAAGCATGACAGAGAGGACCTACTCCCAGATCCCAAAGGAGGACAGTTTAGGGCTTAGCTGAAGCCTGCAGCTTTAATTTTGGTTCCAGTTCACCTGGTGGGACACAGGAGGTACTGCTGGTCACCTAGCTACTCTATTTCAGGCTTTTTACAGACCACAAGAAGCTAATGCAAATTCAGAAATTATTTACAGATTGTTCAGAATACTGAGGACCCGAGATGGCCCTGTGCTTGTTCTGATCTTGGAGGCGACTGGCCCCAGAGGTAAATAACTCACTAGATGGGCCCAGGGATGGCTCGAGAATATATGCACGACTTAGAGACAGCAATCAGAGCAGGTAAGGAGAGCAGCCAAGAGGCTTGCCTGAAAGCAAGCACCTTTGTTTTTCCTTAGATTATTCAGTGATAGTTCTGTAAAACAGCAAAGTTTGTTAGTCAGGTCAGTCTTCTTACAATATTGAGAATGTGGCAATTGCCCATATTGAACACAAAGGTGCCTCGGCAGAGACACAATCTCTGATTTTAAATCCTTACCCTGAAGAGACAGCACCCGGGAAAACAAGTGTTCCTCAGGTCTAAGGCCCGTGGGAAGGGACCGCGACAGATGTGGGAAGCAAGGCAGCACTTCTGGAAGCACTGGAGATGAATCGTATTCACTTCAGTGGGCAAAAGCCAAGCAGATGCAGGGACAACCAGACCATAAATGGAAGGAGGGTCTGAGTCTGACAAAGAGACAACGTGCACCCCTTTGTAGAAGTTCACTAAAACCTGACCAAGAGAAAGCTCAACTTCAGAGCCTTTCTGCTTTCATTGCCAGAGATAGCTCTAACTTTGCCAGTGCTCCCCTTGCTAATTTGGTTCCTGGAACTCTGTGGTGGAGAAGTTGTGCAGAGGGTTGTCATTCTACTTCCTGGCTTAGGTGGTAGTCACACAGGTGTTTTACTTTGTTGAAATGCATTGGCTGAAATGCATTGGGCTGTATTCTCGATGCATGTATGTTACAGTTCAACAAAACCACATTAAAATAACACACACAAATGAATAAATATAAAAATATCCAGGAAAATTCTTAAAAATAAAATTCATGTGTAGGAGCTAGTTCTACTAGATGTATAACATATTATAAAGCTATTACAGTTAGACAGTTTGTACTGGACCATGAATATACAGACAGATCAATAGAGCATGATAACAAGTTCAGAGCTGGGAAAAAATACACAAAAGAAGCTAGTACATGATAGGCACACCCTCAAATCTGTGAAAAAAGATCAATTAATAAATGATGTTGCTACAACTGGGAAGCCATTAAGAAAATAAAAACTCTCATCTTATACTAGGATGAGTTCTTTAAGGGTTAAAACATTAAAAGTTAACTCTTAAGAAAATCTGGGGGTATTCTTCTACACTTTCAAAATGGGGATCAGTTTTATAATTATAATACAACAAACAAGAACTGTAAAATAAAAAAATTTTAAAACATGTTTACATAATTAACATTTTCTATATGGCTGAAATATAACAAAGTCAAAGGTCAGAAAACACAGGAAGAAATTTAGTTTCTCATAGGACAAAAATAACTTAATTTCTCCAATATTATATAAGTACTACAAATTAATAATAAAGTCATCAAGAATACAATTAAGTATTAGGTAAGTTATATCATCAGGCAGTTCCCAGAAAACGAACGTTGTGGTTCACTAAATGTAATAAAATATAGTTGAGCTTAGTTACTAAGAGCAACTCAAAACTACTTTGAGATCCCATTTTTAACCTACCAGATGGGCCAATAACAATTAATTTAAAAACACATCATTTTGATAAGTTTGTAGGAAAAAATGCAGTCTTATACATTGTAGGGAGTGAAATAAATCAGTGAAACTCATATGGAAGAAACTGGAAATATTGATCAAATTACAAAAATATTTAGCCTCTGAGTCAGCAATTGCACTTAAATAAATAAATATATTCTATCTCCTGAGGAATGATGTATAAATAATGTGTTCACGGCAGCATTGTTTGCAAGAGCCAAAATTGGGAACGTCTATATATACATAGGTTATTATCCAGACTGGGAAAAAAAGGGAGAAAGTCTTAATGTACTGAAATGGAATGCTCTCCAACAGATGCTGTTGTGAAAAAAGCAATGGGCAAAATGATGTGGAGTTACTCTTATTTCGTTAAAAGAAGAAAAAATATACATGTTTGTGAGGGCTTTTTTGTGCATAAAATAACCCTGAAAGGATATTTCAGAAATTGATCTCTGTTAACTGAAGTAATTGGAGTCGCAAGTGGCGGATTTCACTGTGTATCATTTGTAACTTCTAATTTTAGGCCCAAGTGAATGTATGATAATGATCACTATTAATAATATTCAAGGAGATGGGCCAGGCTCCGTGGTGCATGCCTGTAATCCCAGCAGTTTGGGAGGCCAAGGCAGGAGGATCTCTTGAACTCAGGAGTTCAAGAACAGCCTGGGCAATGTGGCAAAACCCCATCTCTACATAAGATACAAAAATTAGCCAGGTGTAGTGGCACGCGCCTGTAGTCCCAGCTACTTGGGAGACTGAGGTGGAAGGATCACTTGAGCCCAGGAGGTCAAGGCTGCAGTGAGGCAAGATCACACCACTGCACTACAACCTGAGCAACAGGGTGAGACCCTGTCTCAAAAAAATTAAAAGGAGAAAAAAAAATCTCATTAAAGGAGACTTGCAGGAAACAGACCCTCAAATGCTGGAACCCAGGAAGACAGCACCATAAGGACTCGCTCTGCTCCGTTACTGGAGCTAATTACATCATTACATTAGCAAATTCCTGCAAACTGGCCTCAACTTTTCTTACCATCAATTAACATAGTCCATGCAGCAAAGAAAGATGATAATAGTCTCGCCCACTTTTGATAACAGAGGCAGAAAAACATAAGGAGATAGGAGTGGGGCTGCCGCAGGACACATTCTGCTAGTTTGGACGATGCATTGAAAACAGCTTAAAAAATGAGTTCCCCAATTTGGACAAGCAAGTTGGGAGTTATTGGCAGAAAAACTTTGATTTAAAAAGAAAAAGACCAGCAATCACCATTCATGCATTCAACTAATATTTTTTGAGTATTTACTATGTGTTAGGAAATATTCTGACTGAGAGCCTGAGATATATCAGTAAACAACATTTGCCTTTTTGGCAATGACATTCTAATGAGAGAAGACAATACATAAAACTATAATAAATAAAAATTAGCTCATTTTAGTGCTATGAAATACTGGTCTCTATATTATACGTATATTATATTGTATGTGAAAAGTACTACCAAAGGAAAACAAAATAGGACTGTGCAAAGGTGACTGGAGTGAGGGCAAGTGTGGAAGATTGTCATTTTAATCAGGAAAATCAGTGTGTACCTCACCGAGAAATTGATATTTAAGCAAAGACTTGAAATACAAACAAAAGACCCTTAGTGGCATGCTTGTGCATTCGTATGCATGTGCACATGTGCACACACCTGGCCTGCTGCAGGAACAGCAAGGAGGTAAGTGTGGCTGCAGCAGAGCAAGTGACAGGAAGAACAGTAGGAGATGAGGTCCAAGGTGTGTGTGGAGTTGGGGGTCAATAATGCAGGGCCTTGTGGGCTATTGCGAGGACTTCCATTTACCCAGCAAGGCATGGAAAGCCACTTCAGGTTTTTGAGCAGGAGAATTGCATGATATGACTTATGTTTTAAAGTCCACCCCAACTGCTCTGCTGAAAACAGACAATAGGGGACCAAGAATAGAGCAGAGATACCAGTTAAAAGTTGATTAGAAAAGTCAGCAAGAGATCATGGTGTCTCAGAGTAAGTTGGCCACAGTTACAGATGAGTTCATTTTGAAGTTAACAGAATTTACTGATATTAACTGAGTGTGAGTTATACAAGACAGAAGCCAAGGAGGACTCAAAAGTCTTTAGCTTGAGCAAATGGAAGAATAGAGTTAGCATCTTCTGGGCTGAGATGTCTAGGGGTAGAGGATGTTTTCAGGAAAATATCAATAGCTCAGTTGTGAGCAAGTTAAATATGAGATGTCTATTAGATATCCATGTAAGAATAGTAAATAAATAAGCAGTTGGATATGAAAGTCTGAAGTTCCGGAGAGATTTCTCAGCTGTTATTAACAAAGTAGACACCATCATCATTGACATATAGATGGCCTTCATGGTCAGGAGACTGAACGTTCTAACCAAGAAAATAAGTGTTGGTGGAGAAGAAAAGAGAACCAAGGACTCCAGCAGGAAGTAGTCAGGCAGAAGAACAGGAACACAAAGAGTTCCAAGTTAATGTACTGGTTAAATTATTCTTCCATGTATTTATTTACTAAATGTGGACTTAGTACCTAGGATGTTCCATACATTGTGTTAGAAATAGAACTTAAATGGTGAGCAGAAAGTATATCTATCCTCACCTCCTAGATAGCCTTCATTAGCTTAATTTTAACAAACTAATATGCATCATGGTTAAAAATTCAAATAGTTTGTGTGTATTTGATTCTTCTAGGAAAATATTTATGTATACTAACATATATGTTTATCTTATTTTGTATATATCTTTATATATACATTCTTTTTATAAGAAAAGGGATATACTAACATATTGTTTACTGGATTGCTTTCTTTGATTACATAGTTGGGAGAATTTTTCATAGCATCATCTACAAGTGGACTCTATGTTTTTATTAGCTATATACTATCCTATTACATGATTGTAAAATGAAATCTCATTAACAGAATATGAAAATACCTGTTTCTCAACATATTCATTAACAACTAATGTGATCAAAATTTCATATTTCTTGCCAGACTGTCACAGAAAAGCCAGTGTCTCGTTGATCTTCTGGTTTGCATTCCTTTAGTTATGAATAAGCATTTCTTCATAGATTTGTTGGTCATTTCCACCTCTCTCTCTCACTCTACCTCTCTTTCCCTCTCTGTACTCTTTCTAGAAAGAACTTAATTCTTATAGATTAAGCCTTTGGTCCCAACTACAATGTTAGACACTTTGGGAGATGTGAATGAGAGCAGACATTTTACTGAGAATAAATTTTAGAGATAAGTATAAGCATGAATACCTGAAGAAGACAAGTAAAAGAGAAATACTTGAATAGGCTATTATAGAATGAAAAGCACAATTCACATACTTCCCAAGAGTGCTACCCTTTGGCCGAGGTGGTTCTGTCCTGGACTTCAGACTTTAAAGAGTCCTTCTCTGGCTCTCCTCCAGTCATGACCCACCCCCATAGGATGATTTGATAGGTCCAGTGTACAGGCCCAGAGCTGCTGTCTCCCTCACTCCAGCTATCCAAGACCCCAGAAATCTCTGTCAAATGGCTCTGAGACCACCTTCATGTGTCTATCCTCTTGAAGACTCAAACAGCCAATACTGTGCTCACTTCTAGGTCTCAATGACCAAGAGAGGGGCAGTTTGAGAGATCCATGTATGAAAAGAACATGGACGGTATGGACTAGGATATTTACACTCATGCACACCCGAGGTCCCTCGTGGCACAAGATGAAGCCAGGGAGTAGGGAGAGAACCAGGGGTGAACCACAGGGGTCAGAAGCCTCTGTTTGTGCTCTTGTCTGGTGTCCTACAAATGTTTATGGCAGGCATGCTTCCTAGAAGAAAAGAATTTCCTAGCCACTGTCCTCGAAGAGGCCATGCTACAGGAAGAAAGGGAAAGAGTAAACATAATGAAATGCTTCTCTCTTCTCACTATTTCAGTCAATTCACTATTCAGTTGATTCAGTTTCAGAATCTTTTATGTGCCAATTGCTCAGCCAGACACTGGGTATATCAAAGTGAATAAAATAGGGTCCTGGCCCCTAAGGCATCCCAGTTTCTCCCCTGTTTAAAACCTTTCAGTTGTTCCTATTGTCCTCAGGATAAAGTCGAAACTCTTTTTCTTATGGCATAAAGGGTCCTCACTAACACAGCCTTACCTACCTAGGTAGGTGAATCTCCCCCTTCTCCTTACTCCCCACTCTGCTCCAGCCACACTGAGCTTTTCCACCAAATAGCCTATACTTTCACATTTCTGGATCTGAAAATGTCCTCCCAGACACACCCCTATGTCCAACTTCCTATTTCCAATTTCCAAGTCTCAGCTTAAATATCGCTCCCTCCAGGAAGCATATCTGACCCCCAAACCTGACCCCTGTGCTTATCCTACCATCATTATTATCATATGCTATTGTTGGCTATTGACTTGCCTCCATATTGAATTAGATCTTTGAGAATGGAAACTACATCCCATTGAGCTACACTTCACTTTTTAGGACAGAGCCTGGTAGATAGGAGACACTCAATACAGATTTGTGTTTTAGGTCATTGCACGTTTATGGGTTAGCTAGGGAGCTTTCTTTTTATCTTTCAGGAAAGAAACCAAAGAGACAGACTCTCCCGCAGGCAGGGGGCGCTAGTGAGTGAGCTAGGCATAGAGTCCTGTGGAGAGAATTATGGTGTCATAGAGGCTTAGAATCTTGGCATTAGCAGGGAAGGGAACCCATCTGGTTCAGAAGGCTTTGGCTTCTGATAGTCATGGACTCACTAGGCTGCTGAGGAAGATCAATAATATCTACTGGAATCAGTCATAAGAAGTCAAGCATGGAAATTGTGAATTGAGAAGTGTGTGGCCAGACCAGGTAACACAGAGAAACCTTGTCTTTTGGGTCCTCTCTCCATGGCTTTTTCATGTGTTCATTCGTTCATTACATATTTACCTACTGAGACCCATGCAATGCCATTCAGTGTGTTGGATGAGAGGATTCCAGGATTCATCCTATCTTTCAGGAAAAACCTCCTGCTTCTATTTAAGACGAAGACATGGGAGCCACTGAGGGTGGGGATAGTGAGAATGTCTGTGCTCATGGAACTAACAGACCACAGAAGTGAGACAATTAGGGAAATAATAACCACTATAAAAATGTAATGAGAAGTATAGGGGATCCAAGAAAGCCTTTTAGGGAGATGGAGACTTTGGGTTAAGGAAGTTTTCCTCGAGGAGTGATGTGTAAGCAGAGACTTCAGGTTTGAACGATATTCAGTGAGCATGTGGGGACAGAGACCCAGGAAGGGTGGTTTAAGCTGGGAAAGAGCATGTTCAAAGACCTGGAAAGAGGTGAGAAAATTCAGCAGGTGTCTGCTCTGAGCCAGTCTGGTGCCTGAGGGAACAGTGGCTGGACATGAGGCTGGGCCGGTGGGCAAAGGGAGAAGCTGCCTTGCCAGGGCCCTCCTGGTGGTTTGGGCTCTGTATCAATCCTCTCTGAATAGAGCAACAAGAGCTAGGAAGATGGCCCTGGCCCTGGAGCACAAGTGTTTGACATGATCAGGCAGATTTCCTGAGGCAGGCTGTGCACAGCATGGTTGGGAAGGAAGGGAAATGGAGCTTGGAGAGAATATCTATTTATTTGTTTATTTATTTTTATTTATTTATTAAGATGGAGTCTCACTCTGTCACCCAGGCTGGAGTGCAGTGGTAAGGTCTCGGCTCACTGTAACCTCCACCTCCCGGATTCAAGTGATTCTCCTGCCTCAACCTCCCAAGTAGCTGGTATTACAGGTGCACGCCACCACACCCAGCTAATTTTTGTATTTTTAGTAGAGATGGAGTTTCGCCATGTTGGCCAGGCTGGTCTCAAACTCCTGACCTCAAGTGATTCACCTGTCTCAGCCTCCCAAAGCACTGGGAAAACAGGTGTGAGCCACTGTGCCTGGCCAAGGAGAGAATCTTAAGAAGAAACTCTTGCAGGAGGCAGAGTGGTCCAGGAGGCAGGTTTATTGGACAGGAGCCAGGGTTCTGAAAGTGGAGGATATAGATATTCACCAGGCAGAAGGAAGACAGTGGAGACAGCACTGGCTCAGAGGGGCAGGACCTGCATCCATGGGGGTGAGGTTGCAGAAGGACTTGATGTTGCCCTACCTATGCTACAGTCAACAAGACTGGTTTCTAACCTGCTGTGCTTCTCTGATATTGCACAACCTCCACATTCAGGACCTATTCCCAGGATCTGACTATGGGGAACATGCTTAGAGTGGGGATGTTGGTGGGACTGGTGAGGCAAGCCCCTGGACCTGGGCTCCAGGTGCCCCTGATGCCTCTGCACCTCTGATCACTGGAATGAGAATTGCTTCTGTAGAAACAGCTGAGTCTGGACTTGTAAAGATGGACACTAACAAACTGGACTTCCAAGTGGTGATGAGACTCTGCACTTTGGTCAATTCAGGGCACTGACCTTCAGAGTAGAGAAAGGTAAACCAGAGACAAAAGACAGAAAGATAGAGACAGGATGAAAGACCAGAGAATGATAGAGAGGCAGGGAGGAAAAAAAGTAGCAAAAGGCAAAAATAAACACAGAGAGGAACAACAGAAAATAAAAACAGAAGGGGCTCACTCCTCCCTCGTCCCTCTCAAAACCTAGTCTTAGGTCTGACCCCTAAGGGAGCAGATTCAAACAACAAGGAGATACGGGCAGATACTGGGCTCCTTGCATACCCCGGCACACCCAAACTCACCCCTGTACAGCTGCAGGGGCACCCAAGTGTGTGCTTGTGTGTGCGTGTGGACACACACACACATTTCCTGTCAAACAGCTTTGAACACTGCAAAGGTGGTAGAGAACATGGCCCTGTACTCTCTCACCTCTTCCCTATTTTTATGCTGGTCTGTCTCTGTCTTATTTCCATTTTTGGTGTGCCTCTCCATTGCTCACCTCTCTCCTTCCTGTTCTCTCTCGGGCAAGTCAAGGCATCGCAGGGCCTGTATCTGCCACCTCAGCCTCTTTGCGGCTTCCTCTGACCTAGAATGAGCAATGGGGTGACTTGTCCCCACCCCCATCCTTTAGGAGTCTTTGCTCCAGTGTCTTCCTCTTAAATGGAAGCAGGGGCCTTTTCCTGAAAGATAGAATGAATCCAGGAACAACTGGCAGAGATAGAGTCATGACTGAATTAAAGCCAACATCCTAACCCAAGTCACTCTCCCTTTTTTAGGTGGGAACTGCCCTTGACCCAGTTCAGGCTGCAGCCATATAGCCAGGGACTTAGGATCATGAAAGGTTTATACCAGGTGGCAGGGCCTTAAGCGATAACTCTTCCTTCCCAATCTTCTCTCACCCTAACGCTCTAGTTCAGGAGATTCAAACATAGGGGTCCTTATAGGAGGTAGCACTGTGCTCCCCTCCTTCCCACAGAGAAACCCTGAGATGAGGTTCCAATGGTTCAGAAAGTGGAAGTGAAGAGAGTCTGGACTGGGGCTGGGTCCAACGTGTGAGTCTGAAAGTTACTGTTTCTAGTGGGTGGCGCTGTCGGCCACACCTGGCTCAATGGGACCCAGTTTGTACACTATGAACTGGATTTAGGTGAATCCCCAGATAAAAAAGGGTTGAGTCTAACAGCATGTCACCCATCATTCAGGATAGCCACAGCCCTGGGTCTTCTATAAAGTCACAAGGGTGATTCAGATAGCAAAGTAGGTCATCTGACAGGCGTCCTTTAGCAACCACCTGACTGGAGAATCCTGCACACCTTCGGGAGAGGATGATACAGATTTTTGTCCTCCTGGGGTGGATTAGTCCATTTCCACACTGCTATAAAGATACTACCCAAGACTGGATAATTTATAAAGGGAAGAAGTTTAATCGACTCACAGTTCCACATGTCTGAGGAGGCCTCAGGAAACACAATCATGGCAGAAGGCAAAGGGGAAGGACCTTCTTCACATGGTGGTGGGAGAGAGAAATAAGAACAGGGGAAATGTCAGATGCTTATAAAACCATCAGATCTTGTGAGGTACACACACAGAGCCAAACCATATCATGGGGTAACCCCCAGAAATTATTTTATTTTATTTTATTTTATTTTACTTTATTTTATTTTTTGAGATGGAGTTTTGCTCTTCTTGCCAAGGCTAGAGTGCAATGGCACGATCTCAGCTCACTGTAACCTCTGCCTCCTGGGTTCAAGCGATTCTCCTGCCTCAGTCTCCCAAGTATCTGGGATTACAGGCACCTGCCACCATGCCCATTTTTGTATTTTTTGTAGAGACAGGGTTTCACCATGTTGGCCAGGCTGGTTGTGAACTCCCGACCTCAGGTGATCCGCCTGCCTCGGCCTCCCAAAGTGCTGGGATTACAGGCGTGAGCCACCGCGTCCAGCCCTCCCCCAGAAAGACTTTAGTGTGAGGAGATATTTGTAGCTACTGTCCCCAGGAGTCCCTCTACCTACAGGACACAAAAGAAGAGGACAAGACAAGAGATGTGGCTTTCTAAACATTAGGGAGAGTGTTTGGAGCAGGACTGTGGGGAAGGAGCCTGACAGCAGGTCAGGACAGGATGGAGGGCAGGTAGGGAGCACCCAGCAGGAGAGAGAAGGCCAGGACAGAGGCTGGCCCCCACTAGGAGCTATTCACACTGGCTCTAACCATAAAGACTCGTGATAAAGTTCAAGCAGTCTCAATTTGCTAAACAGCCATAATCACAAACCTCAAGTTGTCCTCTCCATGTACCTATATTTATGCATGGACACATGCCTACATGCACTCATGTGCACACACACACACACACACACACACACTCACAGAGATATGGGCATGTGTGTGCTTAGTGGAAAGCCCACAGCAGTAACTGGCTCAGTTTAAAAAACAAGTTTGGGGGCCGGCGCATTGGCTCACACCTGTAATCCCAGCACTTTGAGAGGGTGAGGTGGTTGGATCACCAGAGGTCAGGAGTTCGAGACCAGCCTGGCTAACATGGCAAAACCCCATCTCTACTAAAAATACAAAAATTTGCTAGGCATGGTGGTGGGCACCTGTAATCTCAGGTACTGCGGAGGCCGAGGCAGGGGAATCGCTTGAACCCAAGAGGCAGAGGTTGCAGTGAGCCGAGATCGCACCATTGCACTACAGCCTGGGTGACAAAAGCGAAGCTCCATTTCAAAACAAAAACAAAAACAAAAACAAAAACAAAAAACCACTAATTTGGGCCAGAGGCTTTTCTCACAATCCCAAGGTTGCCAGAGGCCGGAAGGGGGTTGCCACCTCACCTCAGCAGTTGTCACTCCAAATCCCACACCCATCCTCCCCTACCAGTGACAGGGCTCTGACAGGCCTGGCACCTTCCTGACATGGGTTTGTGGCTTTGCGAGCTGAGTCCCCAGAGGGGGTACAGGCTCATTTCTCCTGCTTCTACATTTCCCTGAGGAGGCTAGATAACAACCTGCTCACTGTCTGCTGTTTCCTGGCCACTTCTAGACCCTCTATTCTGCTCTGGGACCACAACAGTGGCATTCATCCTCTCATCATGTGCCATAGGAGGGACAGGGCAGAAACCATTAGGGGCTTCTCCAGGGGCTGCATACCTGGGCTGAGGCCCAGGGACGTTCCCAGGAGAGCTTGGACTTCCTAGGAGGAGAGAGGTGGGTAGATAGAAGTAAAGCAGGAGTTGTTTGGATTTTCTCTATACCTAGAAGAATCAGGAAATTATAAAACTGCTGAATGGTTGAGTTTGAGGACACCTACCAGGTCCAGTTCCCCCTTCCTCACCTCCACCACTGCCCCTTTATAGAGGAAGAGATACAAGCCCAGAGAGATGAACAGAACTGCACAATCCCTGAGGCTTGGGAGTTGCAGAACCAGGCCTGGAACTCAAGTCCTGCCATGCCAAGAGCACTGTACTTTTCATTTCATCTCGCTGTAACCACCACAGTGCTCCGTGCATGGGACAAGATGATGCATTCAGGAAGGGTGTGACAGTTGGTCTTTCTAAGTGCAAGAGTTTCATTGCACCTGGGTCCATGGGTGCCACATTAGAGATAAGAACAAGCACATGCTCTGGAGTGGGATAGAGCTTGGCTTGAATCACTTACAAGCGACTGAGGTGGATTTTTGAACTTCAGTGGTCCTCATATGATGTGAAGTGGACTAAAAATGTCTACCTTAGGCTGGTAGCGGTTATAACATTAGCTGATGTTTGTGAAGTGCCTGACACTTGACTCAGGATCTGGAGACTGAGGGTCACACTGTTTGCTCATTAGCTAAGAGACCTTATGCACATTGCTTACATATTCTGGTCTTTTGATTCTTTATCTGACAAATGACTGCCTAGTAAGGAACAAACACACTGGCATATGCAAAGGTAGAATTATGGGGCTGGCTGGCCTCTCTGAGGGATCCAGCTCTGCTTTCTCAACCCCGGTCTGAGTCATTATCCTGAAGACGGATGTATTTGGGTATCAAGAAAGGAGGAAATGAAAGCAGGCACCCAGATTTCCTTCTGATGAGAATATTATTTTCTTTTTCTAGTACCTCCAGGTGTCCAGAAGATGTGTGACCAGCCAAAACACAGTCAATGCTGCCCAGCAAAAGGCAATCAGTGCTGCCCGCCAAAACAGAACCAGTGCTGCCAGCCAAAAGGCAATCAATGCTGCCCGCCAAAACAGAACCAGTGCTGCCAGCCAAAAGGCAGTCAATGCTGCCCACCAAAACACAATCACTGCTGCCAGCCAAAACCCCCATGCTGCATTCAGGCCAGGTGCTGTGGTTTGGAGACCAAGCCTGAAGTCTCACCCCTTAACATGGAGTCTGAGCCCAACTCACCACAAACTCAGGACAAGGGATCTCAAACCCAGCAGCAGCCCTATAGCCCACAAAATGAGTCCAAGCCAAGCAAATGAGAGCAGAAGAAGTCAAACAAAGAAGAAGTCCCTGGGGCCATGCCTTTCACTTTGTGGGGGGGGGGGGGATTACTGAGAGTCAGGCTAGACCTGTGTTTAGAGAAGCAGTTTTCACAGTGACTACCATTTCCACCCAATGAGAGGCTCCTATTTCCCATCATAGCTCCCTACCCTAGAGAGGCCTCCATCTGGAAATGCGAGGATGAAGAGGCTAGAATCATCTTTCCTAGTGATCCTGACATTTAGACAGCACAGAAATAAAGAGCAATAAAAAGAACATTGCCTCCCTTTGTTCCTTTACTTACCTGTGAAACCATCTCACCAGCCTGGCCTAGAGCCCAAGAAATATTATGGGCATGTCCTGGAGGTCCGAGCAGCAAGAACTAGCATCTTGAAGAACAAAACCTCTGCTGAGCTGGAGCTTAGTTGACTGACTCTCATCTTGGTTTTAAAATGAAAGTCCTGCATTCCAGGAACCCCTTCAGTCCTTATAAAAAAAAAAAAAAAGATTATTGGTCACTCAAAGTGCAAGAATCCTAATTCCTCTGGGTCCCTGGGTGCCACATTGCACTCCAGACCAGGCAAAAATATGTAAGTCCCTTGGAGTGATTCCACACCCCCATCCAGAGATTTTAGTTGGAGGTAGAGTCCCCAGGACTCAGCAAAGCACAGAGGCTGGCGGCAAAGAGCGAAATCTTCCAGGATCAGCACTGGCTCCTCGGTCACAGAGTAGCAATCTTAAAGCAGGGGGTTCAGTGTCTCTGAGGCTCTATCTCCTCGTATGTAAAATGAAGATAATAGTACTTCCCTCAAAGATTTTTTATGAAAATTAAAAGGGATAATTCATTTAAAGTGCCTGACATAGGGTCTGACACCGAGTGGCTATTCAGTGTGCATAGTTTTCAAACTCCTCTCAGCCACAAGGCCCTATTTCCCTCTAAAGAAGACATCATCCTCCAATAAGTTGTCCTCAAGCACACCCCCACTAGTCCGGGTAGACAGGTAGAAATAGAGAAATCAGCCTCATTAAGCACACTTGTAAACTTCCATTTTTACTGCTTTTTGATGTGTAATTAACATATCATTTTTAAAATTTTTCGAGTGCATTTCTGTACTCTCTCTCTCATACTTCTCCCGGTCCACCAGTCCCCAGAAAACTGCTGGTCTACTTTTGTCCCTTCAAATTAGTGTTTTCAAGAATTTTATGTAATCACACAGTAGGTTTTTTTTTATGCTGAGAATTTTTTTTTTCAGTGATAATGCTATTATTATTTTTTTTATTATACTTTAAGTTTTAGGGTACATGTGCACAGTGTGCAGGTAAGTTACATATGTATACATGTGCCATGCTGGTGTTCTGCACCCATTAACTCGTCATTTAGCATTAGGTATATCTCCTAATGCTATCCCACCCCCTCCCCCCACCCCATGACAGTCCCCAGAGTGTGATGTTCCCCTTCCTGTGTCCATGTGTTCTCATTGTTCAATTCCCACCTATGAGTGAGAACATGCGGTGTTTGGTTTTTTGTCCTTGCGATAGTTTACTGAGAATGATGATTTCCAATTTCATCCATGTCCCTACAAAGGACATGAACTCATCATTTTTTATGGTTACATAGTATTCCATGGTGTATATGTGCCACATTTTCTTAATCCAGTCTATCATTGATGGATATTTGGGTTGGTTCCAAGTCTTTGCTATTGTGAATAGTGCCACAATAAACATATGTGTGCATGTGCCTTTATAGCAGCATGATTTATAGTCCTTTGGGTATATACCCAGTAATGGGATGGCTGGGTCAAACGGTATTTTTAGTTCTAGATCCCTGAGGAATCGCCACACTGACTTCCACAATGGTTGAACTAGTTTACAGTCCCACCAACAGTGTAAAAGTGTTCCTATTTCTCCACATCCTCTCCAGCACCTGTTGTTTCCTGACTTTTTAATGATCGCCATTCTAACTGGTGTGAGATGGTATCTCATTGTGGTTTTGATTTGCATTTCTCTGATGGCCAGTGATGGTGAGCATTTTTTCATGTGTTTTTTGGCTGCATAAATGTCTTCTTTTGAGAAGTGTCTGTTCATGTCCTTCGCCCACTTTTTGATGGGGTTGTTTGTTTTTTTCTTGTAAATTTGTTTGAGTTCATTGTAGAATCTGCATATTAGCCTTTTGTCAGATGAGTAGGTTGCGAAAATTTTCTCCCATTTTGTAGGTTGCCTGTTCACTCTGATGGTAGTTTTTTTTGCTGTGCAGAAGCTCTTTAGTTTAATTAGATCCCATTTGTCAATTTTGGCTTTTGTGGCCATTGCTTTTGGTGTTTTAGACATGAAGTCCTTGCCCAGGCCTATGTCCTGAATGGTAATGCCTAGGTTTTCTTCTAGGGTTTTTATGGTTTTAGGCCTAACGTTTAAGTCTTTAATCCATCTTGAATTAATTTTTGTATAAGGTGTAAGGAAGGGATCCAATTTCAGCTTTCTACATATGGCTAGCCAGTTTTCCCAGCACCATTTATTAAATAGGGAATCCTTTCCCCATTGCTTGTTTTAGTCAGATTTGTCAAAGATCAGATAGTTGTAGACATGTGGTGTTATTTCTGAGGGCTCTGTTCTGTTCCATTGATCTATATCTCTGTTTTGGTACCAGTACTGTGCTGTTTTGGTTACTGTAGCCTTGCAGTGTAGTTTGAAGTCAGGTAGTGTGATGCCTCCAGCTTTGTTCTTTTGGCTTAGGATTGACTTGGCAATGTGGGCTCTCTTTTGGTTCCATATGAACTTTAAAGTAGTTTTTTTCCAATTCTGTGAAGAAAGTCATTGGTAGCTTGATGGGGATGGCATTGAATCTATCAATTACCTTGGGCACTATGGCCATTTTCAAGATATTGATTCTTCCTACCCATGAGCATGGAATGTTCTTCCATTTGTTTGTATCCTCTTTTATTTCATTGAGCAGTGGTTTGTAGTTCTCCTTGAAGAGGTCCTTCACATCCCTTGTAAGTTGGATTCCTAGGTATTTTATCCTCTTTGAAGCAATTGTGAATGGGAGTTCACTCATGATTTGGCTCTCTGTTTATCTGTTATTGGTGTATAAGAATGCTTGTGATTTTTGTACATTGATTTTGTATCCTGAGACTTTGCTGAAGTTGCTTATCAGCTTAAGGAGATTTTGGGCTGAGACAATGGGGTTTTCTAGATATACAATCATGTCATCTGCAAACAGGGACAATTTGACTTCCTCTTTTCCTAATTGAATACCCTTTATTTCCTTCTCCTGCCTGATTGCCCTGGCCAGAATTTCCAACACTATGTTGAATAGGAGTGGTGAGAGAGGGCATCCCTGTCTTGTGCCAGTTTTCAGAGGGAATGCTTCCAGTTTTTGCCCATTCAGTATGATATTGGCTGTGGGTTTGTCATAGATAGCTCTTATTATTTTGAGATACATCCCATCGATACCTAATTTATTGAGTTTTTAGCATGAAGGTTGTTGAATTTTGTCAAAGGCCTTTTCTGCATCTATTGAGATAATCAAGTGGTTTTTGTCTTTGGTTCTGTTTATATGCTGGATTACATTTATTGATTTGCATATATTGAACCAGCCTTGCATCCCAGGGATGAAGCCCACTTGATCATGGTGGATAAGCTTTTTGATGTGCTGCTGGATTCTGTTTGCCAGTATTTTATTGAGGATTTTTGCATCAATGTTCATCAAGGATATTGGTCTAAAATTCTCTTTTTTTGTTGTGTCTCTGCCCAGCTTTGGTATCAGGATGATGCTGGCCTCATAAAATGAATTAGGGAGGATTCCTTCTTTTTCTATTGATTGGAATAGTTTCAGAAGGAATGGTACCAGTTCCTCCTTGTACCTCTGGTAGAATTCAGCTGTGAATCCATCTGGTCCTGGACTCTTTTTTGTTGGTAAGCTATTGATTATTGCCATAATTTCAGAGCCTGTTATTGGTCTATTCAGAGATTCAACTTCTTCCTGGTTTAGTCTTAGGAGGGTGTATGTGTCCAGGAATTTACCCATTTCTTCTAGATTTTCTAGTTTGTTTGCGTAGAGGTGTTTGTAGTATTCTCTGATGGTAGTTTGTATTTCTGTGGGATTGGTGGTGATATCCCCTTTATCATTTTTTATTGCATCTATTTGATTCTTGTCTCTTTTCTTATTAATCTCACTAGTGGTCTATCAATTTTGTTGATCCTTTCAAAAAACCAGCCCCTGTATTCATTAATTTTTTGAAGGGTTTTTTGTGTCTCTATTTCCTTCAGTTCTGCTCTGATTTTAGTTATTTCTTGCCTTCTGCTAGCTTTTGAATGTGTTTGCTCTTGCTTCTCTAGTTCTTTTAATTGTGATGTTAGGGTGTCAATTTTAGATCTTTCCTGCTTTCTCTTGTGGGCATTTAGTGCTATAAATTTCCCTCTACACACTGCTTTGAATGCATCCCAGAGATTCTGGTATGTTGTGTCTTTGTTCTCGTTGGTTTCAAAGAACATCTTTATTTCTGCCTTCATTTCGTTATGTACCAGGTAGTCATTCAGGAGCAGGTTGTTCAGTTTCCATGTAGTTGAGTGGTTTTGTGTGAGTTTCTTAATCCTGAGTTCTAGTTTGATTGCACTGTGGTCTGAGAGACAGTTTGTTATAATTTCTGTTCTTTTACATTTGCTGAGGAGAGCTTTACTTCCAACTATGTGGTCAATTTTGGAATAGGTATGGTGTGGTGCTGAAAAGAATGTATATTCTGTTGATTTGGTGTGGAGATTTCTGTAGATGTCTATTAGGTCTGCTTGGTGCAGAGCTGAGTTCAATTCCTGGATATCCATGTTAACTTTCTGTCTCATTGATCTGTCTAATGTTGACAGTGGGGTGTTAAAGTCTCCCATTATTATTGTGTGGGAGTCTAAGTCTCTTTGTAGGTCTCTTGGGACTTGCTTTATGAATCTGGGTGCTCCTGTATTGGGTGCATATATATTTAGGATAGTTAGCTTTCCTTGTTGAATTGATCCCTTTACCATTATGTAATGGCCTTCTTTGTCTCTTTTGATCTTTGTTGGTTTAAAGTCTTTTTTATCAGAGACTAGGATTGCAACCCCTGCCTTTTTTTGTTTTCCATTTGCTTGGTAGATCTTCCTCCATCCTTTTAATTTGAGCCTATGTGTGTCTCTGCACACGTGAGATGGGTTTCCTGAATACAGCACACTGATGGGTCTTGACTCTTTATCCAATTTGCCAGTCTGTGTCTTTTAATTGGAGCATTTAGTCCATTTACATTTAAAGTTAATATTGTTATGTGTGAATTTGATCCTGTCATTATGATGTTAGCTGGTTATTTTGCTCGTTATTTGATGCAGTTTCTTCCTAGCCTCGATGGTCTTTACAATTTGGCATGATTTTGCAGTGGCTGGTACCGGTTGTTCCTTTTCATGTTTAGTGCATCCTTCAGGAGCTCTTTTAGGGCAGGCCTGGTGGTGACAAAATCTCTCAGCATTTGCTTGTTTGTAAATTATTTTACTTCTCCTTGACTTATGAAGCTTAGTTTGACTGGATATGAAATTCTGGGTTGAAAATTCTTTTCTTTAAGAACGTTGAATATTGGCCCCCACTCTCTTCTGGCTTGTAGAGTTTCTGCTGAGAGATCCACTGTTAGTCTGATGGGCTTCCCTTTGTGGGTAACCCGAGCTTTCTCTCTGGCTGCCCTTAACATTTTTTCCTTCATTTCAACTTTGGTGAATCTGACAATTATGTGTCTTGGAGTTGCTCTTCTCGACGAGTATCTTTGTGGCGTTCTCTGTATTTCCTGAATCTGAATGTTGGCCTGCCTTGCTAGGTTGGGGAAGTTCTCCTGGATAATATCCTGCAGAGTGTTTTCCAACTTGGTTCCATTCTCTCGTCACTTTCAGGTACGCCAATCAGACGTAGATTTGGTCTTTTCACATAGTCCCGTATTTCTTGGAGGCTTTGTTTGCTTCTTTTTATTCTTTTTTCTCTAAATTCCCTTCTCGCTTCATTTCATCCATTTCATCTTCCATCACTGATACCCTTTCTTCTAGTTGATCTCATCAGCTCCTGAGGCTTCTGCATTCTTCACATAGTTCTCGAGCCTTTGCTTTCAGCTCCATCAGCTCCTTTAAGCACTTCTCTGCATTGGTTATTCTAGTTATAATGCTGAGAATTTATTATTTCAAAGCAGGTCTTCCCCTACCCACTAAACACTGCATATAACAAAAAGCTCAAAACTGCAGTTTCTATTTTGATACCATCTAGGGTCTATGTAAGTCATTTTCAATTACTTGGAATTTCAAAATAGAGATTCCCTAGAAACAATTCACCAGTGGCACACAAAATATTCCTGCACTTTGTTTAGTTTGTGGGAGAAATTGGAACAATTTCATAGTCCTACAAAGTTTTGTTGGAAGTAGTTTATTTTTCCCTCTAGGAGGGTGGGCAGCCATCTCTCCAAAGTTTTTGTGAATGCTAAGGTTCATATTTCAAAATGTAAACAGATTTTCATGAAGCGTCTAAAATGGGCCACTCTATTTCTATTCTGGGTCATGGCAACTCTGAGTTATTTTGTATTCCCACACTGCAAAGGGCAAAACCCCATTCGTTGCATGTAAACTTTCAGGAGAAGTGATGCAGCACAATTTAGGAGTTTCTTGAAGTAGCTAGCGACCTGCAAGGTCAGGTCATTCCAAGAATCTGGCCATATGGGAGAAATCTTGAGATCCTTGGCACCGGGCTCCTGAAGGCTTCCACATGCCCCATCCAGCTGTTCCTGGGGGATTCGTGGTTGCTGCAGTAGTTGGCGGGTTGCTACTCTTCACAACCTGGGTGGTGGGTGCCCTGCTCTCCACCCTGGGAGCCTCCACCGGCTGTCATGCTCCAGGGACTACTGGGGTTCCAAGGTGAGACCTCCACCCTCCCGTGGCACCAGCCTCCAATTTGGCATCGCCCCCCAACTCATTGGTGGAAGTCAGTGAGAGTCCTGCTACACTGGGCCTCACCACCATTCCCAGGCCCAATGCGGCTGGGCAAGATCTAGCAGAGCTGGGCCTTGGGATCTGCACCCTATGCAAGGACAGCAGAGATGAGCTGACTCACCCGCCTTTCCCTTGCTGGGGTCTGGGGAAGCCAACGGTAATTACCCAACCCTCTGTGAAAGGCGAGGCTATGGGTCTGCAGGAATGGTGGGAAGACCCTGCCCAGCCTGGAGACTCCAACTTTCATCCCCGCCCCTTGCCCCACCCCAGTCCCACTCCCTGTCTTCTTCCTGAGTCTCCAGGCAGCTCTCTGGGTTGGCCACCCTCCACGGGGTGCTCTGACAGCAAGTCAAGTCCCTCCTCTGCCACTTCCCAGCATTCTGTGCATTCTTTTATGCCTGGTCCCTTTCACTCAGCTAAATTAGATTGAGATTCAAACATGTTTTTGCATGTATCCACTGTTCATTCTTTTTCATTGCTGAGTAGCAAATACCCTCATTATTGTGAATATGTCGCTTTTGTTTATCAACTAATCCTTTGATGGGCATTTGGGTTGTTTCCAATTTGAGGCTATTACAAATAAAACTGCTGTGAACATTGATGCACAAATCTTTCTATGAACATATGCTTTCATTTCACTTCAGTAAAGATCTAAGAGGAAAATGACTGTGTTATATAATAGGTGTATGTTTTACTTCTTAAGAACCTGCCCACCTGTTTCCCAAAAAGGTTTTGCCATTTTACATTCCCGCGAGAAGTGTATGGCAGTTCCAGTTGTTGCATAGCCCTGCTGATTATTTGTATGCTCACTTTTTTTAGTTCTAGAGTTGCAGACATTTTAATAAATATGCAGTGCTGCTTCATTGTGGCTTTAATGTGCATTTTCTTAATGGCTAATGATATGGAGCATCTCTCCTTGAACTCTTCTGCCTTCATATATCTTCCTTGGTGAGTTTTCTGTCCAAATATTTCCTGCATTTTTTTACTATTTAGAGCTATTTGGAATTTTATTACAGGATTTTAAGGGGATGTGTATATACATATGTATGTATGTGTATGTATATGTGTATATATATATACACATATGTATGTGTGTGTATGTACACATGTATGTATGTATATATATATCTGTGTGTATGTATGCATATACATATATATGTATATTCTTGATACAAGTGTCTTGTCAAATAAATGATTTAACATATTTTCTCCAGACTGTGGCTTATCATTTTATTCTCTTAAAAATTTTTTTTTCAAATAGCAGAAATTCTTAATTTTGATAAAGTCCAGTTAGTTTTTTTTCATGATTTTGTTTTATTTGTCATACCCAAGACATCTTTGCCTGATTCTAGGACACAAAGATTTTCTCGTATATTTTCTTCTAGAAGTTAATTTTTTTTCAGGCATACCTTGGAAATATTGCTGGTTCAGTTCCAGACTGCCACAATAAAGCGAGTCACATTTTTTTATTTCCCAGTGCATATAAAAGTTATGTTTACACTATACTATAGCTTATTAAATGCACAATAACATTATGTCTAAAAAAAAGTACATACCTGAGTTAAAAATACTTTATTGCTAAAACATGAAATCATCAGAGCCTTCAGCAATTGGTGATATTTTTGATGGTAGAGGATCTTGCCTTGATGTTGATAGCTGCTGACTGGAGTGGCTGGTACAGTTCCTACTTTTTTTTTTTTTTTTGAGACAGAGTCCCACTCTGTTGCCCAGACTAGAGTGCAGTGGTGTGATCTTGGCTCACTGCAACCTCCGCCTCCTAGGTTCAAGCTATTCTCAAGGTACACTTTTTTGAGATAAGACAACAATCAAGCTTGCTGCATCAATTGACTCTTCCTTTCATGGAAAATTTCTCTTTAGCATGTGATGCTGTTTGATAGCATTTTACCCACAGTAGAACTTCTTTCAAAATTCGAGTCAATCATCTAAAAACCTGTCACTCCTCTATCAACTAAGCTTACGGTATATTCTAAATTCTATGTTGTCATTGCAACTATGTTCACAGCATCTTCACCAGGAGTAGATTCTATCTCAAGAAACCAATTTCTTTGCTCATCCATAAGAAGCAACAACTCATCTGTTCAAGTTTTATCATGTGATTGCAGCAATTCAATCACATCTTCAAACTCCACTTATAATTCTAGTGCTCTTGCTATTTCTAACACACCTGTGGTTACTTCCACCACTGAAGTCTTGAATCCATCCAAAGTCATCCATGAGGGCTGGAGTCAACTTCTTCCAAACTTCCCTTTAGTGTGGATATTTTTACCTCCTCCTATGAATCACAAATATTCTTAATGGCATCTAGAATGGTGAATTCTTTCCAGAGAGTTTCAGTTTACTTTGTCCATCAGAGGAATCACTATTTAAAGCATCTATGGCAGCTATAGCCTTACAAAATGTGTTTCTTAAATAATAAGACTTGAAGGTGGAAATTACTTCTTGATCTGTGGGCTGCAGAATCGACATTGTGTTAGCAGGCATGAAAACATCAATCTCCTTTATATCTCTATCAGAGCTCTTGGGTAACTAGGTACATTTGTCAATAAGCAGTAATTTTTCAAAAGGAATCTTTTGTTCTGAGCAGTAGGTTTCAACAGTGGGCTTAAAATATTCAGTAAACCATGCTATAAACAGATTTTCTATCAACCAGGCTTTGTTGCTCTATTTATAAAGCTCAGGAAAAATAGATTTAGCATAATTCTTAAGGGCTTTAAGATTTTGGGAATGATAAATGAGCATTGACCTCAAAGTCGTCAGTGGTATTAACCCCTAACCAGAGGGTCAGTCTATTCTTTGAAGCTTTGAAGCCAGGCATTGACTTCTCCTCCCTAGCTATGAAGTCCTAGATAGTATCTTCTTCCAATAGAAGGTTGTTTCATCTACACTGAAAATCAGTTGTTTAGAGTAGCCACCTTCATGGACTATCTTAGCTAGTCCTTCTGGATAACTTGCTGCATCTTCTACATCAGCACTTGCTGCTTCCCCTTGCATTTTTATATTATGGAGCTGACTTCTTTCCTAAACATCATGAACTAACCTCTGCCAGCTTCAAACTTTTCTTCTGCAGCTTCCTCACCTCTTTCAGCCTTCATAGAATTAAAGAGAGTGTTAATTCTATGGATTGCTGTGGATTAGGCTTCAGCTTAAGGGAATTATTTGGCTGCTTAGATCTATCCAGACCACTTAAACTTTCTTCATATCAGCAATAAGGCTGCTTTGCTTTCTTATCATTCATGTGTTCACTAGAGTAGCAGTTTCAACTTCCCTCAAGAAGTTTTATTTTGCATTCATAACTTGGTTGTTCAGCATGAGTCCTATCATTTGGCCTATCTCAACTTTTGACATGTCTTCCTTACTAAGCTTAATCATTTTTAGCTTTGGGTTTAAAATAAGAGACATGTGACTCTTCCTTTTACTTGAACACTTAGAGGCCATTGTGGGGTTATTAACTGGCCTAATTTTAATAGTGTTGTGTCTCAGAGACTAGGAAGGCCCAATGAGAGGAAGAGAAATGGGGGAATGGCTGGTTGGTCTAGTAGTAAGAACACACACAATATTTATCAATTAAATTTGTCATCATCTATGGGCACAGTTCATGGTGCCCCAAAACAACTGCAATAGTAACATCAAAGATCAACTGTCACAGAACACCATAACAAACATAATAATAATTTTAAAAGTTTGAAATATTGCAAGAATTACCAAAATTTGACAGAGAGACATGAACACTTGCTGTTGGAAAAATGCTACCAATAGAATTGCTGGACATAGGGTTGCCATATAACTTCAAACTGTAAAAAATCACAATATCTGAAAAGTGCAATAAAATGGGGTATGCTTTTTTACGGTGGAAGGTATGAACAAAGGTTCATTGTTTGTTTTTGGTTTTTTTGTTTGTTTGTTTGTTTTTGCTGGGGGAGAGGCAGAGGGAAGCATAGGGATATCCCATTGTTTTATCACTATTTATTAAAGACTGTCCTTTCTCTAGCCTTTGCATCTTTGTCAAAAATCACCACCATGTCATATTTGTTTAACTCTTTTACATTGATCTATTTGTCTGTCTTGACATTAATGTCTTATTTACTATAGCCTTATGCTAAGTGTTGAAGTCAGGTAATATAGTCCTCTAATTTAGTTGTTCATCAAAGTTCTTTTAGCTATTCTAAGTTCTTGGCACTTTCATATTAATTTTATACTAAACTTATCAATTTCTAAAACTAAATGCTGGGATTTTGACTGGGATTTTTTAAATCTATAGATTATATTTTTGGGATGGAAATGAACACCTTAACCATATTGAGTATTTTGATTGGTGAACATGGATTATCTCTCCATTTATTTATGTCTTCTTTAATTTTTTAAAGTTTTATGGGTTTTGGTGAACAATTTGCATGCATTTTGTCATGTTTCCCCTAAAATTTGCAAGCATTTTGTCATATTTCCTCTGTGTTTGATATACTTTGATTATATTATAAATGATATTTTTATTTTGGTTTCTAATTATTCAGTTAATATACAGAAATGCAATTCTTTTTGTATATTAAACTTGTGTATGGCTTTTCTTTCTTTCTTTTTTTTTTTTTTTTCTGAGATGTATTCTCAGTCTGTCACCCAGGATGTAGTGCAGTAGCACAATCTGGGCTCACTACAACCTCCGCCTCCCAGGCTCAAGCTATTCTCCCACCTCAGCCTCCTGAGTAGCTGGGATTACAGGTGCGTGCCACCATGCCAGCTAATTTTTATATTTTTAGTAGAGACAGGAGGTCACCATGTTGGCCAAGCTGGTCTTGAACCCTTGACCTCAGGTGATCCGCCCGCCTCAGCCTCCCAAAGTCCTGGGATTACAGGCATGAGCCACCGTGCCCGGCCTGTGTACTGCTTTTTAGTTTTTACAGCTTCCATGTAAATGCCATAAGATTTTCTACACAAATGATCATGCCATCTAAGCACAGATTTGACTTTTTTCTTTCCAATGTATTTTATCACTCTGTTTTGCCACTTGAAGATGTTCCTTCTTTTTCTACTTTGTTGAGAGTTAGTAACAGAAATGAATGTTGGATTTTGAAAAATGTTAGTTCTGCATCTATTGAGATGATCATATGGCTTTTTATTTTTAGTCTGCTAATGTGGTGAATTACATTGATTGATTTTTGAATGTTAAAAGAACCTTGCATACTGGAGATAAGCCCTCTTTGATCAAGTTGTATTATCTTTTTTATATTCTTGGATTTGATTTGCTAAAATTTTGCTAAGAAGCTTTGGCTTTATGTTAATAAGGGATATTGCACTTGTTGGTGGTTTTCTTTTTTGTAATATCTTTCTCTGATATTGGTATCAAAGTAATGCTGTCCTTATGAAATAAGAGGTGTTCTCTTCAATTTTCTGGAGCAGTTTGTGGAGAATTGGTGTGATTTCTTCCTTAGACATTTGATGGAACCCAGGTGTAGTTATCTGTTCCCGGAGGTTTCTTTGTGGGAAGATTTTTTACTGAAGATACAATTTCTTTAACTGATTTTAGTTTTTCAAATTATCTGTTTACTTTTGAATGAATTTTACCACTTTTTGTCTTTCAAGAAAATCATCTGTTTCATCTAGGTTTTAAAATTTATTGGTACAAATTTATTCATAAGATGCCCTTATTATTTTTAACATATGTGGAATTTGTAGTAAGCTTACCTCTTTCATTCCTGTATTGGTAATTTACATCTCCTCTCTGTATTTCCTACTTAGTTTAGAGAGTATTTTCACCAATTTAATCAATCTTCTCAAAGCCCTGGCTTTTTGTTTCGTTGGTTTTTTATGTTGTTTTTGGTTCTCTATTTCATTTATTTTTACTCTGATCTTTATCATTTCCATTCTTCTGCTTATTTGGGGTGTAGTTTGTTCTTTTTTCTAATTTCTTAAGGTGGAACTCGAGGTTATTATTTTGAAATATTTTCTATTTAATATAGGTATTTAATGTCAGAAATTTTTCTTTAGGCATTGTTTTACCTACAACCAAAAAAATTTTGGAATGTTGTGTTTCTGTTTCTAGTTCAAAGGAGTTCTTATTTTCCCTTTTGATTTACTTTGATCTGTGGGTTAATTAGAAGTGTTTTTATTTATTTTCAAAATGCTGTGAGATTTTCCTAGAGATATTTCTGTTTTTGATTTCTAATTTTATTCCTCTGCAGTCAAATAACATACTTTACATGACTTGAATTTTTTAAAATTCACTGAGATTTCTTTATGACTCAGAATATGCTCTATCTTAGTAAATGCTTCATGTGCCCTTGAAAAGAAAGTGTATCCTACTGTTGTAAGATGGAGTGTTCTGTAAATGTCAATTAGACTAATTTGTTTGACCATGTGATTTGAGTCTTCTACATCTTTACTTATTTTCTGGTTACTTGTTTATCAAGTATTAAATGTGTAGCATTGAAAGGTCTGACCATAATTGTGAATTCTTCCACAGTTTCTTTCAATTTTAGCAGTTTTTGCTTTGTGTGTTTTGAAGCTCTCTTATTAGAAGCATAAAGATTTAAGATTTATTGTATCCTTTTTGTGAATTGCCTCTTTATTATTACAAAATTACCTTCTTTATCCCTGGTAATATCTTAGCTTTGAAATCTACTTTGAAGTCAATATACCCACATTTGCTTTCTTTTGATTAGTATTAACAAGACATTTTCCCATTATTTTGCTTTTAACCTATTTATGTCTTTATGTTTAAAGCAGGTTCCTTCCAAGCAATATATAGATGGGTCTTTTTTATTTGATCTGATAATTTATGCCTTTTAATTGGAGTATTAAGATCAATAGTGTTAATGTGATTAGTAAATATGGTCGTGTTTAAATCTGCCATCTTGCTGTTTGTTTTCTCTGTCTCACCTATTTTTTGTTTTCTTTTGTCTTATTCCTTTTTTTGAATTGAGCCTTTTATACAACCCCATCTCATCTCCTTCATTGACTTAATCTCTGTAACTTTTTTGTGTTATTTAGGTAGTTACATTAGGATTCTATTGTTTAGATTTTTAACTTTGTATAGTCCACCTTTATGTTATATTACTTTGCTTATGGTATCAGAACCTGTAAACTATATACTTCCATTTTTCTCCTTCTGATCTTTGTCCTATTATGATAATACATTTTTATTTTACATATCTTAAAAATATTCATAATACATTGCTCTCAATTTTGCTTTAAATAGTTATTTATTCTTCCAGTAGGTTTGAATTGTAAGAAAAAAAGGTTTTGTTTTATCCAGGTATTTACCATTTATGGTGCTCTTCTGTTGTGTAGATCCATAGTCCCATTTGATATTATTTTTCTTCATCCTGAGGACTTCCTTTAAAATTTTGTATAATTCATAGTCTGCTGGTGTGAAATTATTTCAGCTTTTAAATGTCTGAAAAAATCTTTATCTCGTTTTAAAAATGTATTTTGCTCGATATAGAAATCTAGTTTTCCAGTCTTTTGTTGTTGTTTTTTCCGTTTGTATTTTTTCTTTCATTATATTAAGGATGTCGCTTTGCTGTTTTCTGGCTTGCATTGTTTCTAGTAAGAAACTTGCTCTCATTTCTTTCTTTTTCCTGTCATCATGTGACTTTCCTCATGTGAATGTCTATTTATCTCTGGCTATTTTTATGACTATTTTATCATATGTTCGAAGCAATTGTATTGTCCTCGTGACTTGGTATAATTTTCTTCATGTTTCTTGGTGGATTTACAGCACCCTGCCAATTTTGAAAAATTTTGGTAATTCCCCATCTACCCTATTATTCAAGGATTTCACCTGTTCTTATATTAGGCTGCTCAAAATTTTCCCACACCTCACTGATGTTTTCTATTTGAGTTGTTTTGTTTGGTTGGTTTTTGTCTTTTTTCCTCCTCTCTGTGTTTTGTGTTAGGTAATTTCTATTGCGACATCTTCAAGTTCATATATTTTCTTCTGTACTACCTAATATACTATTAATCTCATCCAAGGTATTTTTTATTTCAGACATGGTAGTTTTCATCTCCACAAATTTAATTTTAAAATATATATATTTCATATATTTACTGAATGTGCACAATATTTTATCTAGCTTATTAAACATATAGAATGAATTTATAATCATTGTTTCAATGCTCTTGTCTACAAATCCTGTGTCTTTTCTGCGTTACTTTTATTTTTCTATCATTATTGATGACATTTTACTATTTCTTTGCATGCCTGGCAATTTTTAATTGGAAGTCAGACATTGTGAATTTTGTCTTTCTGGGTGCTAAATATCTTTATGTCCCTATAAATATACTTAAGCTCTGTATTGAGATACAGTTAAGTTACTTGGAAGCAGTTTGATCCCTTCAGATCTTTTTTAAGACCAGAAAAACATTTAATCTAAAACTAAATTGTACCCACTACTGAAGCATAACCCTTCTGAGTATCCTATCTGAAACCATGTGAATTACACATTTTTCCAGTCTGGCTAGTAGAAACAGAAAGTATTTCTGGTCCTGTGGGCTCCAGGGATTTTCCTTCTTAATTCTTCGAAGTAATTCTTTCTCCTGTCTCATATGATTTCTTCACATGAATGTGCCTATTAGTACTCAGCTGAAGACTCAAGAAGAATCTTCTGCAGATCTACAGAGTTCTCTCTGTGCACAGTTCTCTTCTCTCTGGTGTTCTGCAAACTCTAGCTGCCTTGGCATGCCCGCCTCCCAGTTCTATCTTCACTCAGGGAGATAGCCAGGCCCTGTCTGGATTCCCCTTCTGCACAGCAGCCTGCAAACTCTCTGAGAGTAAGCTGGAGCAATCAGGGCTCACCTCATCTGTCTGTCAAGGTTCACTGTCCTTCATTGCCTGGTGTGTCTAGTATCTTGAAAACCACTGTCTCAGGTACTTTTTTCTTTTTTGGTGAAAGGGTAAATCTGGCCCCTTTTACTTTATCTTTACCAAGAGTGGTAGTTCACTTTGTTTTACCAATTATTTGTTTGAGCATCAAATAACTGCAAGGTTCTATGTGATACACTTCAGACATGGAAATAAATAAATCAAGTCTGTTTTGTGATGCTTACAGCACAGACAGCAAGACAGGAAAGCAGATACAAAGGTGTAAGTATTGTGATGTTAGGAAGCGTGTTTTTTCTAACTCCAACAACCTAATCTTTCCTGCCCATATATCCTTTCTCCAGGAGTCTCCTTGGACTCCTCCCTGACTGCATCCTCACGGAGTGAAAACCAAAGACAGGTACACTTTGTTGAGGCTCCAGTGGATATGAATCTGGTTGTGGGTTGGGTGCAAAGACTGAAATGGCTCAGGAGGCTATGAATAGGTCTGGAAGTTTTAAAATACATGGTAAGAAAGCTCTTTGGCCCTTCACTAAATACTAGTGAGAAACCACGGTGTGGTGGAAATAAATATTGAAATTTGGGATGGATGATCTCTGAGATACAGAGCTTCAAAGCTGCCAAACTGCTTCTGAAACAGAAGACAGCAGCTCTGATATTAAGACAGTGATGCACTCTACTCTAAGAGGCTGTATGCAGCGGGCAGTGAGGGAAGGAAAGCCAAAGAAGCACTTTGTATAAAGGGGAATAATTTCAATGACAGAAAACTCAAGTTACAAAGATGTCTCTGGAAGTCCAGTACAACTAGTTCCTCCTGCACTCAACACTGGATCAATTGATCTTTGCTTGGTTAAGCACTGGATGAAGTGGTTGTGTTTCATTTAGAACAAAAAATATAAATTCTGTTTTAAAATACCGGTATAATGATTCGCAGAGCACAGATGTTTGTGTTGTGCAAGGCCGAGAGGGCTGCAATACCAGGTCAAACACAGAAGATTGGGTCCTTGAGCCTTGGCCTGACAAAATGTTCCTCCTTCCTCATGTAAAATCACATTGCAAACCCCCTGGGTGCAGGTCCCCTCCCCCTCAACCTTTGTCTACCTCCTGGAGGTGGGCAGACTCCTCAGGAGAGCTGGTCTGTCTTAGCTGTATCAGCCATCCAGGGCCTGTGGAAATGCCAGGTCTGCCTTTCCTTGCCTTATCCCTACATGCAGACTTCCCATTCTGTTTGGCCTCATGGCCAGTTAGCCAGTTGCTTGGAGCTGCTTAGAAACAGGAGTAAGAAACTGTTGTAATTTCTTATGTCATGGAACCGGAGGAAAGGAATAAAGGGGTGAAACTCTAAGCACAGGAAACCCACCAACCAAGTGCCAGGGCAGATGAAGGAGGAAAAAATTGGGTCTTGTCTTTGTTCTTGGGAGCTTGGGGCTATTAGTGAGGAGAAAGGGATGTTTACAAAATCATATGATCACCATTGCCAAAAAATGGAGAAAGTACTTATGGGGATGAAATTCTGGAATACCACAAGCCCATCTTTTCTCTCACACGAAGCTTCCTCAGAGGCCATCTCATCTAGTCAGCAGCACATACTACTTAGGGGAGGGTCTAGAGCTGGATCCTCTGGACAAAGACTCTTAAGTTTCTAAGTAGGCTTTGGGGATTTATTGCAGAGATCTAAAAGTGTATGCTCTCCATAAAGCAGTCTTAAATAAATCTCCGGTAAGGGGAGAAGGAGTGGGAGAGGAGATTCTACATTGTATGAGGTAAAGCCAGAGTTGACTGAGTTTACTAGGAGTTGAGTCTATTGTTTTCTGCAATCAGGGATAGTGACTGGATATTAGAAGTTAAGTTTATTTATAGGAAAATGCATTTACATCTTTTTGACAGGAGTACTCATTTCTTCAACAAACATTTAGAAAGGTGTCATAATGGACGTATTGGAGAGACTATGCATCAAGCACAGTTCTAGGTGTTGGGGAAGTCAAGAAGCCAAATACAGTCAAGGGCCCCGCTCTCATGAACTTAACATTCTAGGGAGGCAAGAACACAACAAATAACACAAGCTCCAATAGCGGTGAGCACTATAATAAGATGAAGAAGGGCATGGGGTAGAGAATCAAATGTAATTGCGGTTTTGGATTGTGAATTTCAAGTTATTATAACTAGGCTCAAACACATCTTTATTAATCAAAATAGGAACCATTGACAATCAACACATTTTTGCTAATGAGAAATAAGTTTACTTTTTCCTATAACATTAAAATCCATGATTCAGGGTTCAACAAACTCTTGGAAAGCATTTTCTTCATCCTGCTGGTTGTGGAAGCATTTTCCCTGCAAAATGTTGTCAAGATGCTTGAAGAAGTGGTAGTCGGTTGCCAAGAGGTCAGGTGAATATGGCAGATGAGGCAAAACTCTGTAGCCCAATTCATTCAACTTTTGAAGTGTTGGTTGTGTGACAAGCAGCTGGGCATTGTCATGGAGAAGAATTGGGTCCTTTTTGTTGATGAATGCTGGCTTCAGGCATTGCAGTTTTTGGTGCATCTCATGAATTTGCTGAGCATACTTCTCAGATGTAATGGTTTCGCTGAGATTCAGAAAGCTGTAGTGTATCAGACTGGCAGCAGACCACCAAACAGTGACCATGACATTATTTTGGTGCAAGTTTGGCTTTGGGAAGTGCTTTGGAGCTTCTTCTAGGTCCAACCACTGAGCTGATTGTCACCAGTTGTCATATAAAATCCACTTTTCTTCGCACGCCTCAATCCGATCAAGAAATGGTTTGTTGTTGTTGCGTAGAATAAGAGAAGACAACGCTTCGAAAACAACTATTCTTTTTTATGCTCAGCTCATGAGGGATGCACTTATCGAGCTTTTTCACCATTCTAATTTGCTTCAAATGCTGAACAACATAGAATGGTCAACGTTGAGTTCTTCAGCAACTTCTTGTGTAGTTGAAAAATAATCAGCTTGGATGATTCCTCTCAATTGGTCATTGTCAACTTCTGACGGCCAGCCACTACACTCCTCATCTTCAAGGCTCTTGTCTCCTTCGCAAAACTTCTTGAACCACTACTGTACTGTATGTCCGTTAGCAGTTTCTGGGCCAAACGTGCTATTGATGTTGCAAGTTGTCTGCACTGCTTTATGACCCATTTTGAACTTGAATAAGAAAATCGCTTGAATTTGCCCTTGTCTAACATCACTTCCATGGTCTAAAATAAATATAAAATAAACAGCAAGTAATAAGTCATTAGCGAAAAACATCAAGTGAGAAGTGTGCATTAAAATGATGTATAGCATAACCACATTTACTTAAGAATGTATTCCGATATCAAATGGCAAATTTCAACAACGCAAAAGCCTCACTTACTTTCACATCAACCTAATATTTTAGAGAGGCTAAAGGAGCCATCTCAGAAAAGTGACATTGGGGTAGAGATCTGAATGACATGAAGAAGTAATTCACTGGCATATTTGCAGCAGAGCTCTCCAGAAACAGAGAACAAGTCGAAAACCTGCAAGGCTGGATCCAAACCCTCCGCAAGTAGGAGCTGAGGAGTGGGGAGGTGAGGTGGAAATGAACAGGGGCTGTGGAACAGTCAGGGCGTCATGGGCTTTGGTGTGTCAGTAACAGCTTTATTGGGGAGGAAGGGTGGGGTAATGAGCAGAGTTTACAAGGAGCCAGAGAAAGGGAGTCAGCATTGGCTATTGCCCCATTTATCTGCTTCTCTTAACAATATTTTTTAAAAATGCTCTCTATCCTCGCTGTTCCCAAGCCCTCTCTTCTCATTCTTTCTTGAATCCACCCCAATCTAGCTTTCATCCTTACCACTGCCTTAGACTGCCAGTGTCAAGGTCAATAATGGCCTCTGTATTGCCCGATCCAATGGGCGTTCTTAGTCCTTATCTTTTAAAACATATTTAATTGACAAAGATTGTATATACTCAAGGTGTACAATGTGATGCTTTGCCATATGTTCACGTTGTGAAATAATTGCCACAATCAAATGAATTAACACATCCATCAGGACCCAGGCTGTACCTTAGATCCCCAGAACTAAGTTCATGTTATAACTGAAAGTTTGTACCCTTTGACCAACATCTCCCCATTTCCCCAGCTCCCCCAACCAGTTCCTGAAAACCCCTGCTCTACTCTCTGCTTCTGTAAGTTTGACTTTATTAGATTCCACATATTTGTACAGCATTTGTCTCACTGTTTATCCCTCCTCCTTGGCAATGTGTCCACTTGTATTCTAGAACACCACATTATCCTACCATGTTTCTTAACTCTGTCTGCTCTTTCCCTTCTCAATTTTCCTGAACTTTTTCTTCATATCTCCCTGATCATTCAACACTGGAGTGATTCAGGGGATCATGCTTGAGCCTCTTCTCTTTCCTCTCCATATTCATTCCCTTGGTGATTTCATCCTGGCTCATGTCTTCAAATGCCATTTATATGCTGATGATTTCCAAATGTATTTCCACAGCATAAACCTCTTTCTGAATTCAGAACTAGTATCTCTAACTGCCTACTTGGCAACTCTGCTTGGATGGCTCAAGCTTAACATGTGGCAACGTTCACTGCTGACATTTTCCATAAAACCAGCCCCTCGGCCGGACACAGTGGCTCACGCCTGTAATCCCAGCACTTTGGGAGGCCAAGGCGGGTGGATCACCTGAGGTCAGGAGTTTGAGACCAGCCTGGCCAACATGGTGAAACCCTGTCTCTACTAAAAATACAAAAATTAGCCAGGCATGGTGGTGTGTGCCTGTAATCTCAGCTACTCAGGAGACTGAGGCAGGAGAATCGCTTGAACCCAGGGGGCAGAGGTTGCAGTGAGCCGAGATCACGCCATTACACCCCAGCCTGGGCAACAAGAGTGAAACTCCATCTCAAAAAAAAAAAAAAAAAAAAAAGGCCCCACCTGTGGTCTTCCCCATCTCTGTTAATGAGTCTTTATGGTCATTCAGGTTGTTCCCCACCGATACTCTATATCTTATTTTATTTGTAAGATGTAAGTCTTATTGGTTCTAGGATCCAAACATATCTATATTCTGCTCACTTCTCTCTGCCTCTACTTCTACTACCCTACTTCCAAGCCATCGCTAAATTCCTACAGTTCCTCTAGCAGTTCAACTTGCTTCCACCCTTGCCAGAGAGAGCCTTTAAAAACTAAGTCAGATAATGTCACGGATCTGCGGTTTCTCATCTCATTGACTATAAAGCTAAAGTTGCTACATGATTTCTCCCCACCGCCCACCTCTACCGAGACCTCCAACCTTGTCTCTCAAAAATCTTTCCCTCATTCACACCAGCCTCCTTATTGGCTCCAGAGCACTCCTGCCTCCGAGATGCTGCCCCTGTTGGGCCCTGTGCCTGCACTCATCCTCATGCTGACCTCCTGGTTTTCTCCAGGTTGCTGTGTGAGGCCTTCCCTGGCTACCCCATTTAAAATAAATGACAATGCCCTCCTCCAGCACTCCATAAACCTCTTCCTTGCCACATTTTTCTACACAGAATTTCTGAACATTTAACTTGATTTAAATTTCAGATATGTGTTTATTTTGCATACCTTGATTTATATTTCAGGTGTGTGTTTATTTTGCATAACTCCTCCACCCCCCACTGGAATGAAAGCTCTAGCAGGGCAGAGATTTTTGCCCGTTTTGGTCGATGCTATACCCTAGGTCCTAGAACACGGGCATACAAAGAAACTCTCCAGAAACAGCAGTTGAATAAAAAATCAGCCAATAGGAAAGAAGGTAGGAAAGGCATTTCTAGCAGACAGGAAGGATGGAAAGCACCAGGTCCACAGACTGGGACCTGGAGATCTGCGTTGCCTTCCTGTGTTCTCCTCTTGAGATTACGTCATCCTCTGTAAAGCGAAGGTTGAACTCCGTGCCCTGAAGGCCCCTCCAGCATTAGAATCCCCAGACTTGGACCCTAAGCGGGGTAGAGAGGTGGCCCTGGGGTTACTGGACCTAGGGCTCCTGGCAGAGGTAGGGGAGGTATGGGGAGAAGGAAAGGTAGCTGGAGCTGAGCATGCAAGTACTAGCCTATGAGAGGAAATGGGCTCACCCTTCTTTCCCATAGCACTCTGACTGCTCTCTCCCCTTCCTGCCCACTCCACCCCAAGCAGGCTTTCTAGTAAAACCTGAGTGGCAAGAAAATAACTTTGCAGCTACTCCAGCAATTTCCAGCATACCTGTCTTCAGACTTGCAGCTCCCCTGTCATCCCCTATGGAAGCCCTGGGCTCTCTCTTACTGGGGCATACCAGGATTCAGTGTCTATTGCACACGGTGGACATCTCTGCCCCCAGTGGAGAGAGTGGCTTCGGAGCACAGGGACTTGAGCTTGATCAACCTGCTGACTTTGAGAGCACTGGCCAGCTGCTACACTACTGTGAGCTTCAGCTCCTCCCCTGTAAAGCATAAAGGATTATTACATGAGAGTGAATGAGGGGTTGATGCACAGTGTCTACCAAACAGCAGGTTTGGAAGGCCTGTTCCCTTTGCACTTTCCTCTGCATTCTTTCCAGGGAGACTTTCCAAGCCCTGTTTCTGTTTATACCTGCATCCATGCAGGGTCCAGTTAGTTGAGTGCTCACTTGGCATGGCACTGAATTGCACCCACCTCTCAGTTTCTGCACCTGTCTGTCTATCAGGCTAGGAGTTCCCTGAGAGCAGAATCAGGATCCTTTACTACATCTAGAGCATCCTGAGATCAGGGGTTGTATCTCTCTGTCAGACAGGGATGATAGGCCAGGGCCCTTCCCAGCACACTGGCTCAGCTGAGGTCTCAGAGGCCTGCACATGCCCTGACTTTCAGCATTGTGACCTAGTTTAATGTGAGACAGTAAGCAGGGGGCATGTGTCTTAGGGAGGGAGGGATAGGCACTATTTTCTACTTTGGACCAGATCAACTCATCTAGTAGCCTGGAGCAGTCAGACTGCTTTGTCACAAACTGTCCATAAATACAGACTAGTTCATGGGGGGCTCACAAGGGCCCATGCCAGGCAGGAAAATGTGGGCAGCTCATTTGTGTTGATAAAGTCGTGAGACACACACACACACACACACACACATGCACATGCGCAAACACATGCATCTGAATGGCCTCTGCAACCGCTTTTAGGAGTAATTGTAAGAGCAATTATGCCTCTCAGGAGGCAGCTGATGCAGGCTCAGGTGTCCCCCACCAGTCTCTAATTAGCAGAGGAGAAAGAAGGAGTGGGGAGTGATAAATCAGGAAGCTGGGCAAAGTCCTGGAAAATCCCTGATCCCTTACATTTACTTGTCGGACAATTGAGGACACTTCGGAGGGAGGCTTCATGGCTGGACTTGGTCCCTGTGCTCCCCTTTTGTTCTGTGACTGTCTCTTTCTCCCCTCTGAAATGTCCCTCCCCCATTCCCTGGACCCAAGGGCCCTGCCACTCCTGGCTGCCCTCAACCAAGCTGTGCTCCTCACAGCCCTGCCTTCTTTTTCACACAGCCCTGTGAAGTCTTACCCCACATGGTATTTTGCCTATCATCTCCATTCCATGTACTTGGCTGAAATCGTACCTTCTACCTTTGACTTGATGGGCTGTGACTGTATGTACACTCCTCACTCTATTACTAGATTCCTTTTTCCAGATAAAATTTTGTTCCAAACCACTGTCTGTCCTCTGCTCATGCAGATCCCAGACCCCTCCATGTACCATCAAGCTCTAGAAATGCAAAGCCACCTTAATGTTCCCATGATTCCCACTCAGGGGAGCACACTCAGTGCAAACAGGCCGTCATCAAAGCACAAGACAGAGTCTCACGTCTTGGGCTGAATCATCACCTGAGGCTCAGCAGCAGCAGACTGGAAGGAGCAGCAAATGGGAAGGCGACCTGGCTCCCCTCACCACACTACTCCCATAGACTGTGTGACTATGGGGCTTCATGTTTTTCATGGGCAAAATGAGTTAGTTAAAGCTGATGAACTTTAAAGAACTTACATCCTTAAAACTATCTTTATGTAGGTAACACACTGTAATCCATCAGCAAACCTTTGCAATGGCCCCCAACAATAAAATAGCCAACTTCCTGAGTACAACCTATGTGCTAAGCACATATATTGCCTCACCAAATTCTCACAGAATTCTAAGGAGTTGTTAGTATCCCCATTTTACAGACAAGGAAACTGAAATTCATAGAGGTGAAATGTCTTGTCCAGATAAAAAGACGTGCAGGTGCAATTCAAACCCAGGCCTGTCTGACAGCAAAGCCAGTGCCCATCATTGAACGGTAACATTCTTTCAGATTGGATTAGGCTGAAGTAAACTTAAACACCAGTCCCACCCAGGACGGGGAGCTCCCTATTCCCAGGACCAAAGAGGGTCATCCCAAGGGCATTTTGGCTGAATGAGAGCCAGAGAAAAATGACACTCCCTCCAGAAAACCCAGAACTGGCCATGTTGGGGTAAGTGACTGACTCACAGAACTAGAATGTGTCTTTGAAGTCACCTAGTGGAACCTGTCATAGCCATCAGATGCTCGAGCACCTAGCAAGGCAGCCTGACGGGGAGGAGAGCCCCTGACCAGAGGTCAGGACACATGGGTTCCAGCCCAGCTCTATCACAGCCTCGCTGTAGGCTCTTGGGCAACTCATGTTCTCTCCAGATTTCAATTCCTGTCAGAAGACAGATGAGCCCCAATGGTGGGGAGTAGGCATATGTGTGTTAAGAAGCTCCTATGTGTTAAGGAATGCCTGCATTCTAAGCTACTCGAAGGCAGGGACTGTGTGTGTTTTCTATTCATAATCCTATCTCCAGTGCCTTGCACATAGCAGAGGCTCAGTAAGTGTTGGTTGAATGAATACATCAATTATATTAACAACTTTACCTTGTGACCTGGTATTAGGCAAAGGCATTACTTCTTTTTTTGTTGAGGTACAATTCATATAACATAAAGTTACCATTTTAAAGTGGACAGTTCGGTGGTGTTTAGTACATTCATATATTATGCAACCACCAACCCTATGTCGTTCTATAACATTTTTATCATCCCCATTAGCAGCTACATCCCATTCTCTCCTTCTCTCACTTCCTGGCAACCATCAGTTTGCTTTCTGTTTCTATGAATTTACGTATTGTGAATTTAAGTTATTATTATTAGTTATTATTAGATAGATAAAGAAAGAAGCTTCTGTGCACCAGGCACAGTGTAAGGCATTTCTCATGCATTCTCTGAGGACTCCTCCATCTCAGACATTCTGCTGCTAGACAGAGAATCAACTGTACAAAATGTGATTTCCTCAACAATGAGCCCAAAGGGGAGGGAATTTCCTTTAGTTGGAGAAGGGGGAACTGAGTGTCTCTTTTCTCTACTACTGACAGCCTTTATGCCTCTGCTCCTCTTGCTGCCACCAAGAGCAGAGCTGTGGCTGCCCTTCCACAGCTCTCAGATCCAAGAACAAAGGCCAGCACTGATGACTGAGATCCAGTGATCCAACAAGCCCAGGAGAGAAAGCTATAAGAAGATGTAAGAGAGGACAGCAGGTCAGAACAGACAGATCCACCCAGAAGCCCAAAAAGGATGAGTCAGCCCTCTTGGCCCTTTCTTGGTCTCATCTCCCTTCCTTGAACAGCAGACGGGCACAAAAGGTGAGAGAAGAGCCAAGGTCAGGCCCAGGAAGCAATGGAGAAAGACGAGGAGGATTCAAAGTTTGTGCAGAAGGTCGGGCACCGTGGCTCACGCCTGTAATCTCAGCACTTTGGGAGGCTGAGGCGGACAGACCATGAGGTCAGGATTTCAAAACCAGCCTGGCCAACATAGTGAAACCCCATCTTTACTAAAAATACAAAAATTAGCCAGGCATGTAGTCCCAGCTACTCAGGAGGCTGAGGCAGGAGAATCGCTTGAATTGGGGAGGCAGAGGTTGCAGTGAGCCAAGATTGCACCACTGCACTCAAGCCTGAGAGACAGAGCGGACTTTGTCTCAAAAAAAAAAAAAAAAAAAAAAAAGAAGTGTGTGGGAAGGCAACTAGTGCAGGTTGGCAGGTTGAGGACTGAGAGCCGCTGATGTAGGAGACAGTGCCCTGGGGAGAGGAGGAGGCCTGTGAGAGGGAGAGGAGGCTAGCAGCCTCAGAGCGTGGGGCAGTGCCATACCAGGAAGCAGACAAGGCATGACTATCCAAGATGAGAATGCATGATTTTCTGGCCCAAGTCACCTTCCAGGACCATCTGCCATGACCCCTATGGCAATCTGCTAAGAGCTGTCCTCAGCATCCCTCCCCACAGGACATTGAATCACCATAACCAATTTCTTCTGACCCCTATCACTAAGCAACTGTTCAAATAGGTTCCCTCACTCAGGAGGGAGACAAACCAGCCAGCTTCTGCCTCCAAATTTGAAATAGCCAGTGCATCCTTGGGCTGGGACAGAGTTGGGGCCAAAGCTTCTCCATGTGTCATGGGATATGAGCTCATCCTTATTATGTTGGGTGGGGGTTGGACAGTTACCCAGACTTGTCATGTGGACCTGGAGCTTATGAGGTCATTCACACAGGCAGTGAAAGAACCTCTCCCATATACATGAATGCCTCTCTCCCAAATGGGGCAATCTGTGGGCAGAATAAGGGACTTCTCAGCCCTAGAATATTGAGGTTTCCCCAACCCCTCCCTTGCATAAACACACACACAAACACTCCCTCAGCTTTATCCACTGCCCTCTTTCCCACACCCTAGCTTTGCCCAGCGGTCAAAGGCTCATACATACCATCTTCTCCTTAAGGCTCTTATTATGCCGTGAGTCAGAGGGCGGGAGGCAGATCTGGCAGATACTGAGCCCCTGCTAACCCATAAGACCGGTGTGACTTCCTTGATCCAAGTCTGCTGCCCCAGACTGACTGTCATGGGCTGGGAAGAGGCAGGTTCCCCCCAGATGAGGTCAGCAGCAGAGCACAAGGGCATCAGGGCCAAAGTAAGGATGCTTGATTGGTTCTTCAAGGCAGAGTGGGTTGTGCTTCCTCTGCCCCAGAAAATGGCACAGTCCCTGTTCTATGGGAAAAAGAATGTGAGGTCCCTGGGTAGGCTCAGGGAACAGAGAGGTCATGAGGAGGAGATAGCACTGCAGAAACCAAGGGTCCCTTGTGAGTCCTCCATCTGTCTTTTTAGGCATGATCCAGGAACATGACAAAATTAGTGCTTTAAATAGATTTACTTGGGGCTAAGAGAAAGGTGCCTGTCAGGAAAACTATGGGGAATCAGGACACTTCTCAAAATTAGCCCCACTGAGTATTGTCTTTATAATTCCTTCTTTTTGGATTAGATTGTAAAAAAGAGAGTGTAAATGAATGATGTCCATATAATAAGTTATTAACCAACCATTAAAAAGAAAGAGAAGAAATAAATCAGTTTTGTTTTTACTCACACATACAGACACACACATATAAACATTGATCAACACTAAAATGTTTAATAGTCATTATTTTCGGGTGGTAAAATTCACTGATCTTCAATGAATACTTGTAGAGCACATATTATATGCAATGGTTTTGATAGGTTCTAGGGGCATAGTGGAAAACATACCAGGTATACCCTGCTCTTAGCTTATTTTCCAGTGGGAGAGATAGACAATAAGCAAGTGAACAAATGCAAATAAATTACTCTAGATTGTTATAAGTGAAATGAAGTACCAATCCTTTAGATATGGTACACAGAGAAGGATATCTGACAGACCCCAACATTGACACTGAAGCTGAAAGGCATAAAAGAGCCAGAGACCTGGGGAGGGGCCTGTGGGCAGAAGGAGAGCAGGTGCCAAGCCCCCAGGTGGAGAGCTCTGGGCTCATCTCAGGAACTGAAGGCCCTCAGTGAGGTAGGAATATACCTCTCAGGGAGAGACTGACATGAATTGGGGCCCCAGAGGAAGGCAGAAGCCAGGTACCCAGGGTCTTTTAAACCAGGTCAGTGAATTTGAATGTTATTTCAAGTGTGCTGGCACACTGTTGGCACTGGGGAGAGACGTGCTCAAATCCCCACTCTGAAAGATTTCTTAAGCTATTTCTAGAGTATGGTTTAGAACAGGAAATGGATGATTTGATTCTGATCTTTATACCTTCATGCATTTAAAAAAGTACTTAAGAAAGTAGTTTGGTTTGTCATTATAAAAAGCAATACTTATTTTTATATTGTGTATATTCAATCCCGTCTCCTTGCCTAGAGTGGGCCACGCTTTGGAGTTCTTATGAGCATGACATTCCTGAGAACTTCTCTAACTGCAGCCTCGGGCATGGAGGCTGGGCAGCAAGTGGCAGCAGCAGACGACTCCTAGAAGCCTTCTACTTGACTCTACTTGGCCTAAAGTCAGACTCCCCCCACCAAAGACAGAGTTTATTTCCACATAGAATGGAGTTAAAAATATATTCTGAGAGAGGAAGGGCTTGTGGCCCAAGAGAACACCCCAGAAATACCACCCCTTCATGGGAAGTGACTCTATCTTCAAACATATAACACAGCCTGGACATCCCCGAAAGACATATAACTTTCCATTTCATGCCCTTGAAAGTGAATCTTTCGGCCTAATAATGAGAACAAACTCATTTTGCAAGTGGAAAAATTGAGATTCGGAGCAGAAGTTTGACTAAGGTCACAAAACAGTAGGATGCCTCACTCAGCTCCCTGAGCCCAGGTCAGAAAAGCATCACAGGAATAGTTGAGCTCCCAGAATCCTCTGGCCAGGCAGGAGCTGTGTGTCCCTGGGAAATGGGGCTCTAAAGGGTTTGCTGCTTAAGATGCCTGTGGTGAGTCAGGAAGGGGCTAGAGGAAGTTGACCAACTAGAGTGGTGAAACCTGTCCATCACCTTCAACCTGGAGGGAGGCCAGGCTGGGGAATGATATAAAGAGTGCCGTGATTCCTGCTCAGCTCAGCACTCCATCAAAGCCTCTGCCTCAGCCTTACCGTGAGTCTGGTAAGTGTCGGACGGTAGAACCAGGGTTAGGACCTGGGACCTCCAACAGCATACGATATGGTGGGGGTGGGCAGACTGGGTGGGGGTGGGCATTACTCTGGGGCTGGATTAAGCTGGACCTTCATTCTAGGGGGACTCGGGTCAGAGTACTGAGAGAAAAGTGCCTTGGCACAGAAGTGCAGAACAGAGAGTAATCATCCTATGTCCCATCTTTTCTTGTGACCATATTTTTGGATTTGTGTGTGAGAGAGAATTATGGAAGGGAGGAGGGGAATAGCAGTCAATTTCTTTCCTATACCTCTTGGGTTTTGACAGACCATCATTTTGCCTCTTTTATGGAGGGAGAGGTTCAGGGAAGAGCTTCTACCTTTTGGCTATGCTGCACAGAGAGATGGCAGAATGGGGAAACCTTTCTATTTGGAGAAACCTAGGCAGAGCTAGGACAGGAAAACTCAACTTAGAAGTATAAGACTTGGAAGAACAAGCTCCAACTCTCAGCAACCTTCCAGCTCCCGCAGCCCCACCCCAGACACAAGGACTGCAGCTAAACCTCAGAAGGTCAGGAGAGAAAGCAGCCCTGGGGTTGAATAGGCCAACCTGCTGGCTTTACAGAGGGGAAAACCGAATCCCAGGAGACTAAGTGACTTGCCCAGAAACACACAACATTCCAATGGGAGATGCAGGCCCAGAGTATGTCCTGTAGCTCCAGTCTGGAGCTCACACCATGACCTCTTGGATCCTCTCTGGCACAGCCTATTGGTTTTCTAGGACTTGGTGTTCTCCAAGAGACCTTTCATTTCCTAAGGCCTTACTCCTCACTGTGACATAATCCCAGAACGCATCTCTGCTCCTTGGTCAGTGAAGCAATGAGGGTGGACACAAGGACTAGACAAGAGCAGACAGTGAGCTGGCACCTGGCCCACCCTTGCAGAACAGCCCTGCAGATAGATCTCCTTGTTGGCTCTCACCTGGGAACAAGGAGGCTCCTAGGAGGACCTTTCTCTGCCCCTCCACATTTCCACCCTTCACTCTCTGCTGCTTTTGGGAAATGATAGTCCAGAGGTGGTGGGAGAGTACCCAGCCCAAGGGAAGAGGAGATGCTAAAAAACCAGATACTTCTGCAGATTTCCAAGGTTACATCTATTTCCTTTGCCTTCAGCCTGTGCATCAGATCTCTTCTGTCTTTCAGGTTGACAGCAGCTTCTAAGATGTCCCAGCAACACACGCTGCCAGTGACCCTCTCCCCTGCCCTCAGTCAGGAGCTCCTCAAGACTGTTCCTCCTCCAGTCAATACCCAGCAGGAGCAAATGAAACAGCCAACTCCACTGCCTCCCCCATGCCAGAAGGTGCCTGTCGAGCTCCCAGTGGAGGTCCCATCAAAGCAAGAGGAAAAGCACATGACTGCTGTAAAGGGACTGCCTGAGCAAGAATGTGAGCAACAGCAGCAGGAGCCACAGGAGCAGGAGCTTCAGCAACAGCACTGGGAACAGCATGAGGAACATCAGAAAGCAGAAAACCCAGAGCAGCAGCTTAAGCAGGAGAAAGCACAAAGGGATCAGCAGCTAAACGAACAGCTGGAAGAAGAGAAGAAGCTCTTAGACCAGCGACTGGATCAAGAGCTAGTCAAGAGAGATGAGCAACTGGGAATGAAGAAAGAGCAACTGTTGGAGCTCCCAGAGCAGCAGGAGCAGCACCTGAAGCACCTAGAGCAGCAGGAGGGGCAGCTGGAGCTCCCAGAGCAGCAGGAGGGACAGCTGAAGCATCTGGAGCAGCAGGAGGGGCAGCTGAAGCATCTGGAGCAGCAGGAGGGGCAGCTGGAGGTCCCAGAGGAGCAGGTGGGGCAGCTGAAGTACCTGGAACAGCAGGAGGGGCAGCTGAAGCACCTGGATCAGCAGGAGGGGCAGCTGAAGCACCTGGATCAGCAGGAGGGGCAGCTGAAGCACCTGGATCAGCAGGAGGGGCAGCTGAAGCACCTGGATCAGCAGGAGGGGCAGCTGGAGCTCCCAGAGCAGCAGGAGGGACAGCTGAAGCACCTGGAGCAGCAGGAGGGGCAGCTGAAGCATCTGGAGCACCAGGAGGGGCAGCTGGAGGTCCCAGAGGAGCAGGTGGGGCAGCTGAAGTACCTGGAACAGCAGGAGGGGCAGCTGAAGCACCTGGATCAGCAGGAGGGGCAGCTGGAGCTCCCAGAGCAGCAGGAGGGACAGCTGAAGCATCTGGAGCAGCAGGAGGGGCAGCTGAAGCATCTGGAGCACCAGAAGGGGCAGCTGGAGGTCCCAGAGGAGCAGGTGGGGCAGCTGAAGCATCTGGAGCAGCAGGAGGGGCAGCTGAAGCACCTGGATCAGCAGGAGAAGCAGCTGGAGCTCCCAGAGCAGCAGGTGGGGCAGCTGAAGCACCTGGAGCAGCAGGAGGGGCAACTGGAGCACCTGGAGGAGCAGGAGGGGCAGCTGGAGCACCTGGAGCACCAGGAAGGGCAGCTGGGGCTCCCAGAGCAGCAGGTGTGGCAGCTGAAGCAGCTAGAGAAGCAGGAGGGGCAGCCAAAGAACCTGGAGGAGGAGGAGGGGCAGCTGAAGCATCTGGTGCAGCAGGAGGGGCAGCTGGAGCAGCAGGAGGGGCAGGTGGAGCACCTTGAGCAGCAGGTGGGGCAGCTGAAGCACCTAGAGGAGCAGGAGGGGCAGCTGAAGTATCTGGAGCAGCAGCAGGGGCAGCTGGAGGTCCCAGAGCAGCAGGTGGGGCAGCCAAAGCACCTGGAGCAGGAGGAGAAGCAGCTGGAGCTCCCAGAGCAGCAAGAGGGCCAGCTGAAGCACCTGGAGAAGCAGGAGGCACAGCTGGAGCTCCCAGAGCAGCAGGTAGGACAGCCAAAGCACCTGGAGCAGCAGGAAAAGCAGCTAGAGCACCCAGAGCAGAAGGACGGACAACTAAAACATCTGGAGCAGCAAGAGGGGCAGCTGAAGAACCTAGAGCAGCAGAAGGGGCAGCTGGAGCAGCCTGTGTTTGCCCCAGCTCCAGGCCAGGTCCAAGACATTCAACCAGCCCTGCCCACAAAGGGAGAAGTATTGCTTCCTGTAGAGCAGCAGCAGCAGAAGCAGGAGGTGCAGTGGCCACCCAAACATAAATAACCACCCGCAGTGTCCAGAGGCCCTCAGACTGTCTCATACAAGGGAAGAGAGAGCCACTGGCTCCACTTATTTCGGGTCCCCTAGGTGGCCCGTCTCATCTGTGAACTTGACTCTGTCCCTCTACATGTCTCTTTAATGGGGTGGGGGTGGGGGAGAGAGGGAATTATTGTCCAGTGCCACCCTCAATGAGCCCAATCCCAACCTCAGGTGAGCAGAGCCTCTACTTGAGGGACTATTGTTACTATAGGAATCCTTACTTCCCCAGTATTGAAGCTGAATCAGTGAGTGTGTACAATGATACATAATAAATCCTGGAATTCTTGGGATCCTACATTCTCTTTAGCATTTTCTTCTCTCACATCACATAAAAACCTGTGTATGGGTCAATGGCTGCAAGAGACTTCCATGGCCCAATCTGAAAGGAGGACAGACCCTTTTTAAATTTTGGTCCCCAAACCACTCAATAGATCCAACAGTTCCTGAAAAAGAAACAAAGCCCCCCCCCAAAAAAAATCAGCTTCACTTACATACTTGAAAACAACACTTGCCAACCATGAAAAGGGGATACGTTGTTCTGGTTGCATCTCAGTCCAACACTACCTTCCACCACAATACCACACCCAACCCCTGGCAGAGCCCACCCTACACTTCTGCTCCAGACTCAGCTCCTCTTAGGAGGGGGACTGGGAAGATGCTAGGAAAGCTGGGGGGCTCCATCTGGGTTCTAGCCCCTTCCCTGGAAACATTTCCAGGCTCTTCTGCTTGGGTTTTCTCTCTTAGAAAATCTCATGATTTCCAAAAGTCTTATGGTCTGCATGCTTGGCTGAGGAAGACTTTAGCAAAGCAGTAGACGTAGAATTGGGCAAGGTGGGGAGAGGAAGTGTTCCAGATTGTCTCGGAGGGAAAGTGACAGCGTTATTAAAGGAAGTAAAGGTTGGACCAGCAGCAGTCATGGAAGCCAAAACTACTGACTAAGCTAGAGAAATACAGACCCAGTCACTGAAGGTGTCACCCTCCTGCTACCTGGCTCCCTGACATTTCCATAGCCTTTACTGCCATCAATCATATCAGGACCTGGGGCTCTCCTTTCCTGGGAAAAGTGCTGCTTTTAATTCTTCAAATTGCTCACTTTTAACTATTTAACCACAGCATTTTAGGCAGGCTGTCTCAAGCTATTCCAAGCTATTTTACTGTAGGCACTTAAGGATATATCAGGGACTTCCCTACTGAAGTGTCCAGAGACACTCAAGTTTAATAGATCTGCACATCATGGCACTTAGCATTCCTTCCTCCCCACCCAACCCCAGCAACACTCACTGTGTTTCCTCCTTAGGTGTTTGCTCGTTGAGTTAAGAAAACCGCCATTGCCGTCTGTGTATTCACAATCATTCCTCATTCTTCCTCCTCTTCCCTACCCCCATCAAGGATCAAGTCCTTGCTATCTCCACCAATACCTTCTGAGCTCGGCCTGAAGTCGTTTCTCACCTGAAGTGTTGCAACACCCTTCCAGCTGGTCTCTCTTGCTCTCTATCTCCACATACCCTGCAATCCACTCATCACCCAGGGGACAGGGTGTTCTACTTAAAATTCTAATCTAACCACATCCCTCCTTAGGTTAGCACTCGTCAGTGGTTCTCATGACAGACCATGAGAAGGCAGGCTCAAGTTCTGGGCAGGGAGACTGGGGACAGAAGGTACAGTAATCAGAAGCACCCAGCGTGTGTGCACATTTTCTAGCTGATTTTTAAAAAATAGACATTTTAGGACAGTATCAAATTTGTAGAAAAGTTAAGAAAATACTAGAGTTATCATATATTTCACACACAGTTTCCCCTATTATTAATATTTTATATGAGTAGTGTACTTTTGCTACAAATTATAGCAGCTCAATACGGTGTTATTGGCTGAAGTTCCTGGTTTATTCAGATTTCCTTAGTTTCACCTAATTTCTTTTTGCTGTTTCAGTATCCCATCCAGCATATCATCCCATCCAGCATATCCAGCATGTATTTGTCTCCTTACGCTTCTCCCTTGACAGAGTCAGTTCCTCAGACATTTTTGTTGTTGTTGTTTTGATGATCTTGACAGTTGTGAGAGGTGCTGGTCAGATATTTTGTAGGATATCCCTCAATTTGTATTATATTTGTCTGATGTTTTTCTCATGATTAGACTGGGGTATGGGTTTTTAGGAGGAAGACCACAGAGGTAAAATGTCATTCATTCTTACCACATTATATAAAGTATACGTATATCAGACATGACTCATCACAGTTGCTATTAAACTTGATCACTTAGTTGAGACAATGTGTGTCAGGTTTCTCCACTGTAAAGTTATTCTCCTCACCCTCCCCCAATTTCCCCTTCTATACTGTACTCTGGAAAGGAGTCACTATGCAAAGCTCACCATTAAAAAGTGGAATGTAAAGTTTCCATCACTGAGGATGGAGAATCTACTTAAGTTCATAAGTTATTCGGAATTTTCAATACAGATTTGTCCCCACCCTATTTATTTATATTAGTATGGACTCATGACTAGTTATTTTGTACTATGGGCTACAACCCAATAGTACTTTATTTATTTGTTTGTTCAAATTGCTACAGCTTTGGCCATTGTGAGCTCTTTCATTGGCTCCTGTGTTCTTTAAAATATACTTCCATCAATATGGTTTTTTTTTAACTTTTATTTTATGTATATATGTATTTATGTTCAATTTGTTTTTTTGTTTTTGTTTTTTTTTTGGCATACTGCCCTACTTTCTGACACTACAAGATACTCCAGGCTCATCTTGTATATTTCCTGCCCCAGTCCTAGAATTAATTTCTTCAAGGAGTCCCATTTCATTTTATTGGAGAATGGTATTAGAAACCAAGAACTGGGAACTGGGTGTGACCATTACTCCTGGGGTATCATTTCCTTTAGGCCCTCTTAACTGGCAAAGGAAGTATATATGTGTGTACTAACCTGTGTGTGTGGGCATTTATGTGTGTTTTCTAGTAATGATCTATATCTATATTAAGCTAAACAGAGTTCATACTAATGTCTCCAACTATAATTTATTACTACGTGGATCTTTCTAGCCTCCTCCCCTTTCTTATCTGAAAATTCTCACTCCAGCTATGAGAAACCTGGCCCCCAATTGCCATCTGTTTTCTTAATTATTCATTTTCAGTATTCAGAAGTGACTGTACTGTTTTACATTCCCACCAGCAATGAGTTCTTCCTGTTGTCTGTTATTTTCGCCAGCATTTAGTGTTAGCTTTTTGAATTTTAGCCATATTTATAGGTGCATATATTTCATTGTTTCAATTTGCAATTTTCTTATACATGATGTTAAGCATACACTCATATGCTTTTTACCATCTTCATATCTTCTTTTATGAGGTGTTCAGATCTTCTGCCCACTTTTTTAATTGAGTTGTTCATTTTCTTTCTGTTAAGTTTCTAAAATTATTTTATATATTGGGATTATCAGATATGTGTTCGGCAAATATTTTCTCCTGGTCTGTGGCTTGTCTTTTCATTCTGTTAACAATGTCTTTTGCAAAGCACTTGTTTATAATTTTAATAAAGTCCAACTTATCAATTTTTTTCAAGAATCACACTTTGGTATTATATCTAAAAACTCATCAGCAAACCCAAGATCACTTAAATTTTCTCCCACGTTATCCTATAGAAGTTTTAATTTTACATCCTTCATTTAGGACTATGATACTATGAATTGATAGATCTCAAATCATTATTTTGTATCTGGGTATCCATTTGTTTCAACACACTACACCTCTCTTTGCCCCCCCACTCAATCTGCCTGGTACCAAGTGTAAAAAAAAAAATTTCTCCCAACTCATGGTTTTTACAATAAAAAACGATCAAGATGAACAATCAGCTTCCCCACAATCTTGGGTTCCATGGCAGGAGAACAGTCCCTACTTCAACCCATGGGAAATATCATAAATGCCTAAAGGGAGACATATCCCTGAGGACAGCCAGAACCGAAGTTGGGGGTGGGACTACCATCCCCAGCCCTGGAAATTCTGAACTGTAGCTCTGCCAAAGGAGATGCCAAATCAGACTGGCTGTTCAGCAGCATCGCACTGTGAGAGGTACATTTCACAGGTCCCCAGGTCACAGGTTCCCATGTGTTGAAAAGATTGTTTCCACGGTGCGTTTATGTTTAAAGTAGGTTTCTTCCAGGCAACATATAATCAGATATTGGTTTTTATCTATGCTAATAATCCTTGTCATTTTATTGGTGTATTTAGACCATTCACATTTGAAGTGATTTGTGATATAATTGGATTATTATCTACCATGTTTGGAGCTGTTTTTTATTCATAGCACTTTTGTTCTTTCCCTCTTTCTCTGCTTTCTCTAGTTTTAATTGAGACTTTATTATTTTCATTTTATCTTCTCTGTTAGCATATAATTATATAAATAATTATGTTTACTTTTAAAAATTAGTGGTTTCCCTGGAGTTTAAAATATGCATTTACAACACATCTAAGTCCACTTTGAAGTAACACTATAGTGCTTTACAGGTAGTGCAGATAACTCATAACAGTATTCTCAACTCTTCTTGCTGTCATTCATATCATGTATTTATTTGCTATAATTATCCAATATATTATTACTTTGAATAGCTATTAGATCAATTAAGAATAAGAAAAATAAGCATGTTATTTTACCTTTTTTGATAATCCCTCTTATTTTTTATAGGTCCACATTTCTGACTTATATCATTTTTCTTCTTCTTATAACATTTTTTAAAATATTCCTTCCTCTTTTAACATTTATTGCAGCTATTAGGGCTTCTGGCAATGAATTCTCAGAATATCATTTGTCTGAAAAAATATTTATTTTACCTTCAATTATTAAGGATGATATCACTGGATATAGAAGTATAGAGTTTTCCTTTCAACACTTTACATATTTTATTCAGTCTCTTTTTGCTTGTATGGTGTCTGACAGGAAGTCTGGTGTAAGTAATGCTTGCCCTTGTTCTTCTATATGTAAGGTTTTTTATTCTGCAGAATTTTCAAGATTTTCTCTTTGCCTTTTGTTTTGTTCAGTTTGAATAGAATAAGCCTAGGGGTAGATTTCTTGGTGTTCTCTGAGCATCCTGGATCTGTTGTTTAATGTTATCACTCTTTTGGAAAACTCCAATTAGTACTTCAAATATTTTGTCTGCTTCATTTGCTATTTCATTTCCTCTGGTATTGCTGTTACATGTATGTTACATCTTTCAAAATTGTCCCACATTCTTGGATAACTCTGTTGTTGATGTTGTTGTTGTTGTTTTTAATTCTCTTTTTCTTTTTGTGCTTCAGTTTGTGAAGTTTCTACTGACATGTCTTCAAGATCACTGATTCTTATCTCAGCTGTGTCCAGCCTACTGATGAACCCACCAAGGAATCTTCATTTCTGTCAGTTTTCTTTTTTCTAGTGCTTGACTCTTTCCTAGAGTTTCCATTTATCTACTTGCATTACCCGGATATTCTTGCATGTACTGCACTTTTTCCATTACAGACCTTATAATACTAATAATATTTATTTTAAATTATCAAATTTTTCTAGTGTCCTAGGTTTTGTCTCTTCTATTATTTTTGGATGTCCCTAAGAACTCCTTAAATAGAATTTGCACAAACACAATTGATAAACTCCCTATTAGAGTGATCAAGGGAATAAAAGAGAGAACACACAAATGACCAAATCGTGAATAAAAGAGGTAAGATCATTACAGATTATTTAGATATTAAAATGATAATAAGGCATATATTCACTGAGTAGAACACAAATATCTTAACAGGACATCCTGATTACTTGATAATTTCTACTTATGATATTATAATACATGATGCCATTAATATAGCAGATTAGCATGATGTTTTCTGGAATGTTCAGATGATCAATGTCCTTCCATACTTATTGTGTCAGAGAGCAACAGAGTTAATACAGCTCTAAGGCAAGATCATAAATGTATATTGCTCCCCATCCTAGATGAATATACCACTTCTTATTCTCCTGCCTCCTAGGTGTTGAACAGACTACACTCATCAGAGATATAGCTGCATAGTACACAGTAGAAGTTATATTGATCTGTTCTATTAAAAATTTTATATATTATAAAGGAGTTGCAATTGAGTCTACCACTTGGTTAAGTTTGTGGAAGTCTACCATTATTGTGTTAGTCAGCATTCTCCAGAGAAACAGAACCAATACATTGTGTGTATGGGTATGTGTGTATGTATGTATGTTTGTGAGTATATGTATGTATACACATTATACACACACAACTAGATATACATATATGTGTATGCATACATATATAAATATATTTATTATAAGGAATTGGCTCACACTCATGCAATTATGGAGGTTGGCAAGTCTAAATCTGTGATGTGGGCTGGTAGGCTCAAGACCCAGGAGAACCAATATTGCAGTTACATTCTGAAAGCCAGTAGGTGGAGACCCAGGAGAACTGATGGTGCAAATGAAGTTCCAAGGCAATCTGCTGGAGAATTTCCTTTTGCTCAGAGAGGCTGGCCTTTTCATTGTATTCATGCCTTCAGCTCATTGAATGAGGCCCATACATATTATGGAGGGCAATCTGCTTACTTATAGTTCATTTATTTACATATTAATCTCGCCAAACTGATGGCATAGAAGAAAGCTGACTTCACTCTCTACAAAAATACTAAAAAGGGAAAAAGAAAGAAAGAAGAGAAAGAGAGAAAGAAAGAGAAAAAAAAAAGAAGAAAGAAAGAAAGAGTAGAAGGGAGGGAGGGAGGAAGGAAGGAAGGAAGGAAGGAGCCAGGCATGGTGGCTCATGCCTGCAATTCCAGCACTTTGGGAGGCCGCGGAGGGCAGATCACCTGAGGTGAAGAGTTCAAGACCAGCCTGGCCAACATGGTGAAACCTTGTCTCTACTAAAAATACAAAAATTAGCTGGGTGTGGAGGCTGAGGCAGGAGAATAGCTTGAACCCAGGAGATGGAGGTTACAATGAGCCGAGATTGTGCCGCTCCACTCCAACCTGGGCAATACAGTGAGACTCTGTCAAAATAAGAAAAAGCAAGAAGAACAAGAAGAAGAAGAAGAAGGAGGAGGAGGGAGGAGGAGGAGGGAGGAGAAGAAGGAGGGAGGAGGAGGAGGAGGGAGGAGGGAGAAAGGAGAGAGAAAGATAAACAGCACAGAGATTATCACCAGCAATATCCCAGAACTCACATAGGAGAATACAACAATGGCTGTGGCCAAAGAGAAGTAAAAAATCTCTGAGCAGATGTTAAGAGAATTGGACTTCTATATTCATGATGCTCCCTGCTTCCCCCATGCTTAATTTTCCTGGTACCAAGTGTAAAAATTTTTTCCCCAACTCATGGTTTTTACAATGGAAAAATGAGATCAAGGTGGACAATCAGCTTCCCCACAATCTTGGGTTCTCTGGCAGGAGGCCTGTCCCTGTCTCAACCCATGGGAAATATCATAAATGCCTGAAGGGAGGTATATCCCTGAGGACAACCAGAAACAAAGGGGTGAGGGAAGGTGAGACTACCATCCCCAGCCCTGGAAATTCTGCACTGTAACTCTTCCAAAGGAGATGCCAAATCAGATGGCTGTCCAGCAGCATCACACTGTGAGTGGTACATTCCACAGGCCCCCTGGGAACAAACCTTAGCCAGCCTTTCCACACTGCTGGGACATTCCCTTGAGGACCTCCCCCATTTAAGATAAGTAGTGCTCTGATCCTTGACTAGAGCTGAGGCAAACCTGGGATTAGGTACCATCTAGTACCAAAAAGGAGGCAGCAACATAGCAGGGGGAAAAAAGGAAAAAATTCAACAGGTAAATTACAAAGAATCTCTAAGCAAACATATCCAATAAAAAAACAAAACAAGCTGGACAGAGAAAATTAGGATAAATAGCTAATCTTTCAATTCAAAGACATACACATAAATTTAGAAGAAACATTAGCAAACAAGGAACCATGGCCTTCCCAAGAGGATAAAGCAAGAAACCAGTGACTGACCCTAGTAAGATGGCAGTATGTGAACTCTCTGACCAAAAATTCAAAGTAACAGTTTTATGGAAACTCAGTGATCTCCAATATAACACAGAAAAACAATTTGGAAATTTATCAAAGAAATTTAACAAAAATATTGAAATAATTTTTTAAAAAATCAAACAGAACGCTTGGAACAGAGAAATACATTTGCTGAACTGAAAATTTTGTTAGAAGCCCTCAACAGCAGAATGGATCAAGCAGAGGAAAGAATCAGTAAGCTCAAAGACAGTCTGTTTGAAAATACACTGTCAGAGGAGAAAAGAAAATATTAATTTTATCCATGATCACACTCTAAGTTGACACACAAAATTAGCCATTACAATAATTCACCATGATCCCTGGTTTTTTTTTTTTCAAGAGCTGTAGTGGTCAATTAAATAGGAATGTATAATGGGGACTACTAAAAGAGTGGCACTGATCTCTGCCATTCTGCCCATGATATATTGTTTTCTATTTACTATCTTGGCTATTTGGGAAGGGGGTGCAGTTTTAAGGGTTTCAACTTGATCTTTCTGCTATGATAGCTCTTACTCTGTGGATCAAGGAACAAGTATGAGAAAACTTCCAGGCACTAAATATGTTTGTCCTATAAGTATGCACCCAGAAACTGGGAAAATGGCCACTGGATGTGGCCATTGACCTTTTTTTTTTTTTTTTTTTTGAGATGGAGTCTCGCTCTGTCGCCCAGGCTGGAGTGCAGTGGTGCAATCTTGGCTCACTGCAAGCTTTGCCTCCCAGGTTCATGCCATTCTCCTGCCTCAGCCTCCCGAGTAGCTGGGATTACAGGCACCCGCCACCATGCCTGGCTAATTTTTTGTATTTTTAGTAGAGGTGGGGTTTCACCGTGTTAGCCAGGATGGTCTCCATCTCCTGACCTCGTGATCCACCAGCCTGGACCTCCCGAAGTGCTGGGATTACAGGCGTGAGCCACCTGACCGTTGACTTCTTAAACCTATAGTGAAAAGGACTACCTTGGCCAGAACTCTTTATCACTAACCCCAATACACTCTTATTCTAATGGAGAGGTCAAGGTAATCCCTGGAGTCCCCTGATGTTAGTGTCAGTTCAAATTATATATCCAACAGCCCTCAAAGAACCTGGGTACTTCCCTTTCTCCAAAGTACAGTTGCTCAGGAAATAAAAGTTTGAATCACTACTGTACACACTTAATGTGGTGTTGTACAGTCCTTTCTCAATAGAACTTGAATCTCTTTCAAACAATGGGTTCTGGATCTGAGAACTGGCTCAGGACTAGATATTGGGTAAGAAATTGTGACTGATCTTTGAGGCAGCTGACATCAGCCACATATGGATACACACACACATACAGATGGTCCTCAACTTTGGATGGTTCAGCTTACAATTCTTTGATTTTCTGATGGTGTGAAAGCAATATGCATTTGGTAAAAAACCATACAAGTGCTTCAAGTATTCATCTAACCATTTTTTTCAGTTTAAGCATAGCATTCAATTAATTACATGACATATTTAACACTTTATTGTAAAATAGGCTTGTGTTAGATGATTTTGCCCAACTGTAAGCTAATGTAAGTGTTTTGAGCACATTTAAGGGCAGCTAGACTAAGTTATAATGTTTTGTGGGTTAGATAGATTCAATACATTTTCAAGTTGTGATATTTTCAACTTACAATGGGTTTATTGGGAACATGACCCCATCATAAATTGAGGAACATCTGTGTGTGGCACGTGTGTGTAATGTCCCTAATGACTTCCTACCTATTTTGTCCCTAAGAAGACCATATTCTACTATCCATTGCTCTAGACCCCTGTGGGTCAGGACATCTTAGTGATTATTCCGACTTTCCAATTTTGTTGACCATAATGGTAGTCACATCTACTTTGCCTCTGATGGTTAACTAACACAATCTACCCTCTGTTATTCCCTTATTGTCCTTCCATCCTCATTGACACTATGGAATCTAGTTCAGTCAACATTTCCTACCTCAGACCAAGGCAATAAAGGACAGCCACAATTGGGCCTCTCAATAATGATAGTACCTCCCACCCAATCACCAGCACATTTCTTATAACTTTAATGAAATAAGTGTCCTCTGCGACCTCTTGAAAAACATACACAGTTTCTGAGTTTCAGGATTATGTAATAGATTTGTTCTTATACCCCTGCCTCTCAACCTTTTTATCTTTATCTCAATATTCTGCCAAGATGGTTCTGGAATCTCCATCTCATTTAATATGGGCCATAAGTTTTTCTGAGTTCCATAAGGCATCCTGGAAGCATATAAGGACTTTATCTAGGAAACTGAGTCATATGTATTGCCCCCATATCAGGAATTATTCCCCTAATCATTCTCATACCCCACATCCTATGATTTAACACACTCAAGATCCTCTCCTAGGGAAGCCCAACCTGTGCTGGTCCATATTATCCAGGCCCTGCAGATCCTTCAGTGAATAATTCTCTCCCTTAGCAGGACAAGTACTAACCCAATTGGCTCTGCTAAGACTTGAACCAATACCCAAGAAAGGAGGTGGGGCCAGATCTTGAGTTAGATAAGTATTGTCTTACAAGGCACCTGTTTCAGTTCAGCCAATGGGATGTAGGGATTGATATCTTCTATCCAAGAAGGACCACTTCTACAGGCTGAGAAAAATCAGGTATATCAAGCACATCCATGAATATATTCCCATCCCAAGTCTTGAGGTCCCATTCCTTCCTTATCAGGACCCTATGCCTTTGGCATAAGGATGCTGTAAAATCAGCTTCCTATAAAGCTTAGTGTTAGTTCCTGTGCCTGGTGTTTAACACCACCTTCCCTCTGCAGGAGGTGAAGTTCTCTTTAAACACTACTATGGAGCCCTTCTGACTTTCATATCATGTCTTAAGATAGTAAATGTACGACTTGAGTTTGTCCTTTTTTTCTCTTTAAAACATCAAGAGCATCCAGAAACATTAGCCAAGCCCTTTGTCCATTTCTTCCATATCTCTGAAACGTCAAAGTTATTTATCAAGTCAGTGCACTGCCTTTTGCTGCATCTTGCCCTAAATCACCACAAGAGATCATAATTACAACACTACAACATGCCAAGGGCTATCACTGTTCCACTTACCACCAGCAAAGAGGTTCTTGTTTTCTTCTGTGGGGAGCCAACTCCAGAATCCCACAACTAGAATCTTCCTAGAACTGCAGCTACCAATTGCCATTGTTTGGGTTCCCTGGAAGCACATCCTGAGATGAGGATTTATTTGCAGTATAACTTATTAAAGCAGTACTTCCAGGAGAAACTAGTTAGGGCATAGGAGTAGCAGGACAGAGAAGGAGAGGAAACCAGATTGTCATTTTGGGCAAACGTGTGCAGGTAGCTTCATCCTAATTCTGCAAGAAAACTCTGGAATATAAAAGGAAAGCTGTACTGATATGAGGCAAGAAAGCTAAGCTGTGATACTCTGGTACCTGTAAGTCATTGGCTAAGGGCCACTCCAGGGAGACATAAAATATCTGGTACTTCAGGCTTTGTGCATGTGAGGACATAGCAAATTCAGTTGCCAAACACATTCATCTGAAGAAGCATCAGATAGAAACAAATGAAAGCAAAAGCATACCCAAACCTAAGTGGTGTTGAACAACACCACGAGAATGAAGTCAGCAAAATCCAGACTGAAAAACTCCATATGAAAAACAGTATGGTTTCTTTAATAAAAAATTGCAAAGGGACAAAAGAAATAAACAGGGAACCTTTAGATCAAAATAAACTTAAGAGATATATAGATGTATTAATTAATAACAATGTATCTACATTATTTTGATGTCACTTCAAATAAGTCATTAGTAAATTAATGATTTATAGCATAATTGGAAATGTGAACACTGAGTGGATATTTCATAGTATAAAGATGTTAGCTAGTATTTTTCAAGGTGTGATAATATTTAACGTAACTACTGAAAAAAGTATTTATAGATATAAAGAGATAAAATGACATGAGTCTGGGATTTTCTAAAAGTAACACTGTAGGAGGCAAGTGGTTAGAGAGATAAAATGAACAACGTTGTCCATAATTTGACAGTTACTAAACCTAGCTGATGTACATGTGATTTATTCTATTATTCTGTTCATTTATATGTTTTAAATTACCATTAAAATGTCTTTAAAATAATATAATAATTTCATTGAAGTAAACTAACATATACAGTATAAAAATTGCATCCTTTGTAACTACACATATAATTAAAAAAAAATTAAGACTTCAACTTAAAAGTGTAACGAGCAGTGCAGAACTTTTAAAACATTCCAGAGAGATGTCTTAGGTTGGTTCCCCAAAGAAGCACAGTCTGCAACAAGTGAATAAGCACAAGTAGTTTATTTTGAGATGTGACCCCAAGTAGCAGAAGTCAGGGCCACTAGGAAGAATAAAACAATAGAGAGAGAAAGTCAGTCCAATGGTGTGCTGTTGAGCTGTGTATTCCTGTGGGTAACAGGCTAAACCGCACCCTGAAGTTTCCAAGGGCCATCTAGAACATATATTAGAACTGTTTGCTGGAGATACTGAAAAGAATGCTTGCTCTCCATGTACTCCTATGTCTGGTAACCAGTGGTTGTCCGGAGGATGTTAACCTCCTCACGTTTCCACCCTGTGCTTCCACCAGCATGACTGAGTAGTCGGCTTTGAGTGTTCCACAGCCTGGCTGTCAAGAGCCCTGGGGCAGACATGAGAGACACCTAGTGCAGCTGAAGTGAGGTGCTGTGGGATACTTCTCAGCATAGGTGGTTGCCATAGCTACAGCCTGGGTAAAATGGTGAGCTGAGAAAACAGGAGGTAGGACATAAAAAATGTTAGACTGTAGACGTCTAGAAAGTTTGACAGGAGATATTTATGAACCTTATAATCAGGGTGTCTTCCTATTGCAATGGTCCGTTTCCCTCCTTGCAATAATCCTTTTGAATAAAGTCTCTCTACAGTAAGAAAGTTCAACAGCAACTGATTAATTTTCCTAATGTTTTTTCTTTCTCATTTAAGTCTAAGATTTATTATAAATTCAGTTCTTTTTGTAATTTGTGTTTTAATTATAGTTACAACCCTTTTTTAACTTCCCATATTAACTTTTTTCTCTTTTTTACCTTGGTCAACATTTTTAATTTTGACTATTTTTTTCACCTTTTCAAAGAATCAATTTAGCTTAGTTGATTCATATAATGTATCGTTTTTTATTTTATTAATTTTTCATTTTATATTTAGTATTTTCTTATATGTACTTTATTTAGCATCTATTTTTTAATTCCACTTTCCTGTATTAGATCATTAATTTTCAGCCTTTCATATTTTATATAAACTTTTAAAGTCTTAATTCTCCTTACTTTTATTGCTTTTTCTGTATACCTAGTGAGTTCTGATATGCAATATTTATGCTACTGTTTAGTTCCAAGTATTTAAAAATCTCCTCCAGACTGTCCTGTCCAGGAGTAAAAGTTATGGTAATGCCACAATATCCCACATAGGAAGGACAACATTGGCTCTTATCCCTCAGAAATCAACATTTGGACCATTCTGCTAGGTAATGGAAATAATAAAAATAATAAATAATTTATAAGCAAATAAAACAAGCTGACCAGGTGAGGCACTGCTGTGGAGGTTAAAAGGATGTCTGCTGGAGTCACACACTTGAGATTGAGCTCAGCTCTTCTGCTTACATTCTATGTGATCCTGGGCAGGCTACATCATATCTCTGATCTGTTTCTTCATTATTAAAATGCAGACAAAAATATTGACCTTTCAGCATTGGTTTCGTTATTAAACAACACTTGCAAAGTACTTAGGTTAGTGTCTAGCACATGAAAGGGGCTCAGCAAATGGAAGCAGTGGTTCACACAGAATATTTGGGATTTCAGAAGTTCCTTTTGTTTTCCTCTTTGCCTTTTACTCATGTTTAATTGGACCATGAAAACAGACTTTGCTTCTTTCTTATGTGTCAGGAATTTTTCAAAGCATTTTGCATTCTTGAACCCATTTAATCCCTTAAAATGAAACCCAGTAAAAGGCACATAATATGTACTAGGAAATCCTAACTGATTTTGATTAACTTACCAGCTAAAGCAAACTGTGTCTGTGAGGAAGTGAGGAGGTTGCCCCAAAGGACTACAATGATAGGCTTTGGCTTGTTGCTTTTGGGATGTTCCTAGCACAAAGGAATAAAAATACAGTTTGAGCAAGAAGCTATAATGGGTGGCTCACCACTGGTAAAAGCTAGCCAAGAGGAAGAGCACTCAGGATGCCTGCCAGCCTTCCAAAGTATCTGTGATCTCTTGCTACCCTCTAGGGCTGTGATGTAGAATTGCAGTACCAAGAGAAAAGGGCTTCACCTAAGGGAGGCTCCTAAATGCAAAGCTTGGGCATCCAGGGTCTGTGTGAGACACCTCCAAGAAAACGGTGATGAATAAGGAAATTTGTGCCCTAAAGGATTCAGACAGAGCAAGGATATGAAACAAATGCATAAAGGACTTTACTAACAATAACTGTGCCCCATTTATTGAGTGTTGCCACACGTCAGTCAGTGTCAAAGGCTTTACATGCATGATCTCAACTTTCTGGTGCAACAATGCCATGATTTGGTATGATTATCCTCCTCATCTGAGAGACAAGGACACCGAGGTTCAGAGAGGACAAGTTGCTTGGTCAAGGTCACCCAGCTAGCCACTGAAATTCAAACCCAGTTGTCCGAATCCAGAGCTCATGCCTATACAATGCTTTGGGCACTGAGGTGGGAAATCCCACAGAGGCTTAGGGTATGCTCATGCACCTTTCTGAAGGAGATGATATATGAACTGGGCTTTGAAGAATAGGTACGGGGGGATGAATACCAAAAGAAGATGGAGCAGGGCCCCAGAGGGAACTGAGTTAGGCATAGATGGGGTTGGAGGGACACTGTGGGTGTGATTGGAATGAATGGTTTAGTTTGTTGGAGCTCAGGAGGCCAAGGGAGATAAAATAGAGATGCAGGCTGACCTTGATACTATTTTGGATCCACTATGTCCTTCCATAATTCTTTTGCAATAGGCATAAGGGAGCTGAAAATCAAGTAAGTGGATGATTTCCAGCCCATGTGGAAAGACAGATCCTGCCAGCCTCATGCTTACTCTTACTGGACACCAGGGCAGCACCAGATTGTTCAAGAACTCTGAGGGGCGGCAGTGGGAGAACAGGATGAAGTTCATAGGGCTGGTCTGAGGCAGAAGCACTGCTAGGGAGATGGGCATCAGGAGAAAGTCCTCTGGCAAGAGGCCATGTGGCTACAGTGACCCTCTCCTCTGGACCTCACATGGGCATCTATGGTCTGACAGAGTCGAATGTGCTTAGATGGACAAAAACATACTTTTTAAATTGATGCAGTTTTCCAGAAAAAACATGATGTACAATACACGGCAAAGAGATCTGCATTTGTCATCAGTAAGTAGATCATAGCTACCTTACTAAACACTGGTTTCTTCTTGACTAAGTTTAGAATAAACATTTATAATAGACATATGCATCCTGCTCCCCTCACTGGGTTCTGATAAGGATCCCAGGTAAGGGAGAAGACAGGAGCCTCAAAAATTGCCTTGGTTCAGCCTAACTTCCAGGAGCAATCAGAGCGACATTTCTCAAACAAAACTCAGATCAAGTCACTACAAGCTCAGATCCCTCCACAGCCCTCATACCCTAGGGGAGTGGTCCCTGCTTGGCTTTGGGAAGTCCCTGCTCTTCATCCACCCTGCTGTAGTCATACAGTCCTCGCTGAACACACCAAGACCTGCCTGTCTTAGGGCCTTTGCACTTGCTCTTCCTCTGCCTCTGTCCTCAGATCTTTGTGTGACCATATTCCCATCATTCAGGCCCTGCTTCTGTGTCTTTGTCTCACAGAGTCCTTGTTGACCATCCTAGTTAAATATTACCACATCGTAGTTTCTTCATAGCCCTCATTACTCATGTGAAATTATGTTATTTAGTTTTTTGTTACTTGATCGTGTATGTGCTTATCATCTGTTTTTCCCCCACCAGGAAGTAAGCTCTGAGAGAAAAAAGACCATGTGGGTTTTACAACATGTACCTTGTGTTCTCTGTGCCTAGAAAGTGCTCAATATGATGTAGTTCCATTTGTCTATTTTCACTTTTGTTGCTTATGTTTTTGGTGTCATATCCAAAAAATAATTTCAAAGACTAATGTCATGAAGCTTTCCCCTTTGTTTTCTTTCAGGAGTTCTACTCTTTCAGATCTTACATATAAATCCTTAATCTATTTTGAGTTTATATTTGTGTATGGTATAAGATAAGGGTCTAGTTTCATTCTTCTCCATGTGGATATCCAACTCTCCCAATAACATTTATTGAAGAGACTATTCTTTCCCCATCATATATTCTTGACAACCTTGTTGAAGATTGGTTGATCATAGATGTGTGGGTTTATTTCTCGGCCCTCCATTCTGTTTCATTGATATATATGTCTGTATTTATGCCAGTAACACACTTTTAATTACAATAGGTTTGTCATGTATTTTGAAGCCAGGAAGTGTGATGTCTCCAGCTTTGTTCTTTTTTCCAAGGATTGTGTTGGCTGGTTGGGGTCTTTTGTGATTGCATATAAATTTTAGGACTATTTTTCCTATATCTGTAAAAAATGCCATTGGGATCTTGATAGGTGTTGCAATGAATCTGTAGATTGCTTTGTGCAGTATGAACATTTTAACAATATTGTCTTACAATCCGTGAGCACAGATGTCTTTCCATTTATTTTTTGTGCACTTTATGTATTTCACCAAATTAAAAAGCTTAAGCACAGCAAAGGAAACAATCAACAGAGAAAAGGCAACTTACAGAATGAGAAAAAAAATTTGCAAACAATATATCTGATAAGGGGTTAATATCAAAAATATATCAGGAACTCTTATGACTCAATAGCAAAAATAATAATAACTTTGTTTAAAAATTGGTAAAGAACCTGAGTAGACGTGCAAATGGCCAATAGGTATATAAAAAGATGCTCAACATTAATAATCATCAGAAAAATGCAAATCAAAGCCACAACGAAATATCACCCAGCACCTGTTATTTTCTTTTTTTTTTTGAATCAATCTTGCCAATAAACAACTTTATTTTGGTTTTTACATTCATTTATAATACATTTACAATTTACTTACATTTACATTCAGGTCACATCCATAAATGTAAAAATGTAATTTTCATAAGCCATAATCTTACTTTTGACACTTTTATGGTTTTTTTCATATAGATTGTTTAACTGTATATTCTTTTTTTACATTTGTATTTTTTGAAAACAAAAACACGTTAAATTTTACAAAAATTATTTAATCTATATTACTCTATTGAGTGAATTATAAATTTACTTTTAAATAGTTTTTGGTAATCATACATATGATTTTTGTATTTTGTTTGACATTTACATTAAAAGAACAAATGGATGCTAAATGCTCAAGCTAAAAATCTCTACCTTAAAATATCAACCTCGTACTGCATTATCAATTTGTTTTTCTCTGTGTGACAGAAATATTAGCTGCCTTACAAGAATCTTTCTTCCTTTCTTTTTTATTAATAGAATATTGGTTTTGTTTAGGAAGTAAATGTGTCCACTTAAAAATACTCATCAAACCAGATTCCATTCTATCTAGTGGTAGTCATGTGAGGCAGTTCCAGTGGTAGAAGTCTATCAAGTAAGACATTTGCAGGAGCTATTATTTCCTAACATAAAATGAACAGACTTCACTGGCATGTGATTTTTGCTCTCACCAATCCCTTTTTTCTGCCCTAAGCACATGCTTGGATATGAAGAAGTTCATTGCCTATGAGAGGTAGGGGGACTGTCCACCTGCTAAAGGTGGCAGAGCAGGAAGCTAGAATAAACTTGGACCTTCGTGATTTCTTTGAGCAACTACAAGGAAGAACTTCCTACATCCTAACTTTCTGTAACATGATGAAAATAAAATCCTTGTTTAGTTGGATTTCTATTACATGTAAACAAAATGCAATACTGGCTGATAGCACTGGTTTCTTGCCCAGATCACTCTGATCTTTAAAAAGTTACATACATAAAACAATCAAAATATAAATATATATCCTTCCATGATATGATTTTAGATAACTAAGCATTTCAAATTTGTAAAGTTGCTTTGATTTCATATAGCAAATAAGAACCCATGCTTCCTCCTTTTTTTCTGACTCAAAAAATAAAGGTTAGAAATCATTTTATGTCACAATTAAGGATAAAATCCTTCTGAATATTTTTATTGTGTTATAAGGCACAAGCTTTAGTTACACTACTAGATTTGTCTCTTTTCAAATGAGCATATGCTTCTTTAATTTCTGCATTCAAGCTCTCCTTGAATGTAGAATACCAATTATATAAAATAATTGTGTGAACTCTTACAAGGCTCATTATTTTTCTGTTTTCATAATATTCTTATACTCATTAATAAGTGCAATGAAATGTTCTAAAACATATATTTCAAACATTACTAAATAATTATCTCCACAGGTTCACATTTATTCTTTCTCAAGAGTTATTTTTGTTGCTGTAAATTAAATAAAATATAAAACATTTCATTGATCAAAGAATAATCAAAAGAACCTTGCTTCGTGGAAGTAATGAACACGAATTTATAAGTAGCCTCAAAAATTGTTATTCAAACATATTTCTTTAAATCTTCACAACTCACAAAAATCATGTCAGCATTTGGTATGCCTATATCTCTTTAAGTCTTACTCCGTTTGTGTTGCTATCCATTTATACTTCTTCACAATGATTTTCTCCAATTATTTCCTCATTTATGACATTTTCAATCTCTTTCTCTTTCTAATCAATTATTTTCTTAAAAAAAATAAGCATTGACAAGCATGCAGAAAAATTGAAACCCTTGTACACCATTGGCAAAAATGTAAAATGGTGTAGCCACTGTATAAAACAATATGAAGATTCCTTAAAAAATTAAAAATAGAACCACCATATGATCTAGCAATCCCCCTTCTGGGCTTATAGACAAGAATTTACGTCAAGATCTCAAAGGGATGTCTGCACTCCCACGTTCATTGTGGCATTACTCACAATAGCCAAATGTGGGAACAACCTAAAATCTCCATCAATAGATGAATGGATAAAGAAAATGTGGCATAAACATATAATAGAATATTATTTAGTCTTTAAAAAAAGGAAATCCTGTAATATGTTATAACATAGAGGAAACTTGAAGACATTATAAGTGAAATAAGCCAATCACAGAAGCGCAAATACTGCATGACTCCACTTATATAAAGTATCTAAAATAGTCAAGTTCATAGAAGCAATAGAAAAAAAAGCAGAATGGTGGTTGCTAGGAGCTGGGGTGGGGGAAATAAGGAGTTGCTGCTTAACAGGTATAAAGTTTCAATTATGCAAGATGAACAAGTGCTAGAAATCTACTGTACAGCATAATGTCTGTGGTTAACAATAGTACATTGTGTACTTGAAAAATTGTTAAAAGGGTAGATCTCGTGTTAAGTAATCTTACCTCAATGAAAGAAAAAAGAAGGTGGCCAGTGCATGGTAGGCACTCAGTCAGTATTTGTTTCTGACTAATACCAAACTCTCTGTGAACTGAGTTTTCCACATGTCTTGTGTGCTTGTAGCTCTCACTTCTCCCCACCTGACTGGCCTCACAAAGACCTTTGAGATGTAGCAAGAGGACCAGGCCCCATCCTGCAGTTTATAAGCCTAGAAATCAGTCAGTGCCTTAGGCCAGTTTCTGGGCACTCCTCACAGATGCCAAATGCTCAGCCTCTTTTGGATGATGATGAAATGATAGAATGGTTTGCTAGAGCATTAGGTAGGGGTAGAGAGGAACGTGTGGAAAGAAAAGACTTTCCTGAGGCAGAGGGATGGGTAAAGTCATCCCCCAAATCAAGGAACACTTAGGGAAAAAGGGAGGGTATCCTTGACTTCAACTCACCATGTCACCATTGAGGAGACAAGACTTAGCAGGAGTTACCCCCTCTAGGAAGCCTTTGGCAATGTCACCTAGCTGGTTTATATCCCTTGCCTTCTATAACAACTTCCAAATTACTCTATCATAGCATTTACTATATATGATTGAAATCATTTGCTTAGTCTGTTATCTACTTTAGATTCTGACTTATAGAGCAAAAACTTAAGTCTTATGTATCTCTGAATTTTCAGTGCATAGTTCAGTGCCTGAAACATAGCAGGTCTCACTACTCGTTGAGTGAATCCATTTTTTGAAGTACATCTAGCTGAGCCCTCTGTTTCCACATCACTCCTTTCCCACAGTCCTGAAGTGGACTTACCATGCAAATAGCCATTCTATGTTGTTGGCATTCAAGACCATACCCCTGCATAGACCCATGGGCCAGCTGTGAGAACAAGTTCTTGAGTAACCACGCAACAAAAGGAGGAGCTCAGAGAGGCAAATCCGGGACTTGAGTCATGAAGGTAGCATTCTATTTATACCCTTCCTTGAAGAGAAACAGACTTAGCTGTAAACACAGAAAAGTCTTCACACACCCAAGCCTGTAAGTATGCATGTGAGGGGGCTGGTGTGTGTGTGTGTGTGCGTGTGTGTGTTTTGCATATGTGTTTGTCGCATATGTGTGTGATGTATGTGTGCATAGTATGAGGTGTGTGTGTGTGTGTGTGCATGTGTGCACCTCTTCTGGGATAGAGAGTAAAGAAGCTGTTGCCTATATGACTATCTCCCTCACCCGAGCCTCCCATAACCTTCTATATGGACCATTCATTCAACAAATATTGATCATGTTTAGCCCCATATTAGTTTGAGCTTGCTAATATTGAAACTACTATTTCACCTTCCCAAAAGCTAAATTCCCCTCAGCCGCTGGTCTCATTCATTGAGATCAGCATGACTTTGACTTCTGGAACATTTCTGGGACCTTGTTTGAGCCTGGCTCTGTGTTAGTCTTGGGGAGGACGTTTGTGGTCTGTCCTCAAGGGTTTAACACTATTGGGGTTAACAAATGATATACCCAAATGTCTCAAGAACCAAGAATATTCTACATATCCCAGTAGATCTGGGAAAGGCTATGGAAGTGAGAGAGTCTCTATTTAGGCAGATACATTCCTTGCAGATGAGAAAAGCTTCATGGAGAAGATGCTGTTTGATTTTGTGTTTCAATATCATTTTTTTTCTTTTTGGATCTGTGAGAAACTCAGAATATCAGAAGCTGTTCATTTAAAATGGAGGTAGCTGACATCTCATTATGTTCCCACCCCTTCTTCTGGCATCTGTGCTTCATTTCCAAGAGCACTAACATGTTCCTTAACTTCTCTTTGACCTCCTGGCCAGACAGTACTCCTGTTTGCTCTTTATCTATCGCTCTAGGCTCTGCTGCCTCTGGGAAACTCCAACCACGGCCCTGTTCCAGCCTGTGAGGTTTCCTCCACTCACATCCTTCCCACCCTAGACCATATCCAAATGACCTCCCCAGCTGCTCCCATCGCTAGTCAGGCTTTCTTATCGACCTCCTTAAGGTCCTAAGCCTGAGGTCCTCAGCCAGAGGTCAGCTCTACTCTCTTCTTCCTGGACCTACCGTGATGATGGAAGAAAACAGAACAATTTGTGGGTGCAGCCCTGGCTATCCCCAGTTCATTCACTCCAACTTCCCAGAATTCCATTCTTTTGTGAGCAGATTTTTGAGTTCTCTTCCTCTTCTCAGAGAGTATTATTCTTCTGTCTATAGCCTGATTCTCAATAGAAACCTAGGATTCTATATTTCCATAAAAAATGAGCTCCCCCATTGGCTTGCTTTCATTTTATTCAGCTAGATTCCAGCAGCTTGAGGACAGGATCTTTTTACACGGCTTCCATTTGCCATGGCACCTGATTCTGTGCTTAGATACATGGTAGGTGCTCAACAAATACCCAGGAGGTGCATTTTATTTATTCCCCCAGTGCCTAGCAAAGGACACAGTGCATGAAGAAAGCCCCCTACATAGAAGATAGTAGTGGGGATGAACTGAGAGAGTGTGTGTGTGTGTGTGTGTGTGTGTAGGTGTGTAGCTGACTATAGAGAGACCCACCCTCACAGAACCTTGGTATGACCCAGAATTCCAGACACAGAGCCTAATCTCTCTTCCTGGAAGCAAGCATGATACCTGCTTGCCTGGGTTCCACACACCCACTTGCCTGTATCGTCCTGGCTGAAGGGTGTGCATGGAAAAGGAGGAGGACACATGGAGGGAGACACCACTGCCTCCTTCTACTCAGCCCCAGTTTCACTGCTAAGAGCAGAGAGAAGTTAGCCAGAGGCCAGGAGCCATGGGTAGTGGGACCAAAGGCTCCTGGGACCCACACCTGGGATCCTCTCTCCCATGCTTTGTAGCATTGTCTTTTTTCATGCCTATGATAGACCAAACCCCAGCTCTTATGTCTGATTATTTACTGCCTGAAATGGAATTATATTTTAAATTGCTTATTTCATGCATTTCTCTTTAGTTTTCTCAAGAACCAGGAAGCAAGACTATATTTTAACATTGTAAGGATGCATTTTAAGGTCATCAGACCTAAATCTAGCAGAAGGTATGTGGTCCTCCCAAATGCTCCTGAGGAAACAGAGACCTGAGCTCAACTGGTCTCTCCCAGGTCAGAGAATATACAAGAAGATGCCCTATAGGACATCTATAGGACATCCTATAGATCTATATGTGCTATCATTTTGGACTTATCTATGACTGTGACTCTTTTCAGGCCTCTGTCATTGGAGCTTAGCAGAATGTCGTCTTGATTGGAGGAGGAGATGTCTCATAAATGCTTTTTAAGATAAGTGACTAGTTGGCAGCCCCAGAGCTGAGGCAAAGGGTTGAGTCCTAGAGGAAGAAGGCAGGTGCAGCTCATCTGACACTTACTCCTGCTCCCCACCCTCGACACTCACAAGTACAAGCGCTCAAATGCCTTTGGCCTCCAGCTTAAACTAACCTGATACACTGAAGTCTAAAGGCTTATTGCTCCCTCTTCAAAGGAGACTCACTGGAGGTTAAGTTATCTCTTTTAAGGAAATCGGGAGGGGAGCAGGGCCAGATTAGATGATGACTGTCCTGTCCTTTGAGTGATGAGAGATAAAACCAAAGGGCCAGTGGTCTTATTGGGAGATCTAATGTCACCAAAGACACTCCTTATGTTCTCTGCACCTGTCTTTTTCCATTTAGAATCATAGGCTTCTCCTCAGAAACCCCTGTGTCTGTATTCCAGGGATAGGGGAGCCACCCATAACAAAAAGGGAAACAACCATAACCATCTAGAAGGAAAAGGTTTGGAGAAACTGGAAGCTCATCTAGCTCCTTCGACCATTCTATGTTTGCATCCTCTGGCTTCTCATCCAGTGGCCAGCAAGGCCCAGGTGGGCTTTCAGGGATGTCCAGCAGCAAGATTATGTGAGCAAAGAATTCAGGGTACCTTCTGGGAATGACAAGCAGGTCCTTATTGATGGGGTGTAAAACCTGAACCGGGGAGTGCTAAGATCAGGCAGGAGAGGTAGGCAAGCCATATCCTAACAGAATCCAGACTTTATTCTGTAGGTTGAGGAAATGAGGGGCCTTTGAGAGATTCTGTGTTGGAGAATGACATGGTCTCATTTACATTTGAAAATTTTTACTTTGACATTTCAGACTTAGAGAAAAGTTTCGAGACTAATATAAAGATTCTTTAACACCTTTCACACAGATTCAGCCAGACTCCTAAGTGTTGATCTTTCTCTCTCTCTCCCTCTGTATATGAATTTACATGTACAGATACATGTATATATCATGTGTATATCAAACACATGTATTATAGATTCTATATATATATATATGTTTTCTTTTATTTCCTGAACATTTTGAGGGTAAATTGCAGATATGATGCCCCTTTGCCCCTAAATATTTCAGTGTATATTTCCTAAAAACAAGAATTATCTTATGTTTGCCTTTTAAAACAATCATTTTGGCTTCTATGTAGAAGAGAGTTTGCAGAGAGAGAGACTGTAGACAAGCGGATGGGCAAGGGACGTCTTCAGCAGTGAAGGCAAGAGCTGGGAAAACCAGGACAGGCTAGGGCAGTGACCTAGAGATGGGTCAATGGGACTTGGCAAGTGGATGTAGTTAGAGGTAGTTCCCAGTTGCTGCCAGGGCTGCCAGGAGGATGGTAGGTGTGGTGAGAGCAAGGGGAAGGGATGACAAGTTCAGTCCTGGACATGCTGAAATCAACGAGCCTTTAAAACAGCTAGATGAAGGTTTTTAAAATAAATGTATTTATTTTTAAATTGACAAACAATTACATACACATATTCATTAATTTATGGGTTATAACATATGTTTACATAGATCAAAACATCATTGTGCCCTAAACGGAGATATTGAGGCAGCAACTGGATATATGGTGGATCTGAAGGACAAGGTAGAGGCCTGGCCTAGGGATCTAGGGATAAAAAGTTGCTGGTCCTTCATGGAAAGGTGGCAATTCGAACCATGGGCATGAAAGAGATCACCACAGAGAGCAGGAGCCTCCTGGAGGCAGAAGTGCAGAATTTCTGTCCTTCAGGGACTTCATTCCATAGCATGAGGCCATACAGCATGAGGGTACGTCTTGGTCTGCTGGGGCATCAAAGTACCCCGGTACTCCTCTATCACGATGGTCAAGTCACTGGGTCTGGGCATGGCAAAGCCAGGTGGCTGTGGGGGCCGTGGAGATGAACTGCTCCTGACCCATGACTAAAGGTTCCCTAGGAGTCAGTAAGAGAGGGCGTGATATGAAAGAGTTAATCCTCCAGGATCTGAGAGGCTGGGCAAAGGCAGAGGAGGCATGAGCCGGACTGGGTTCTGTCTCAGTGAAGTCACCATGCAGGCCACAGCATGTCTCCCAGGCCAAGAGGGATGGACCAGAACTTCACACTGTGTCCTGGAGAGTCTGGGAGGAGTCGAGAGGGATGGGGTGTGGCTGCTATGACAAGCCTGGTCCTGCCACCTCTGCAAAGGCCTGGCTTTTAGGAACAGGGATGCCAGGATGGGAGAATTTCCAGCTGAGATTCTGACATCACCCAAAGTCCTCATTTGTTTGGTTGGTTGGTTGGTTTTGGGTTTCGGTCAAGCCCTCTGTATGGCATCTTATAAAATGTGACCTCAAGTAACTCATTTCTCTTTTTTCATTCACCTTTTCCATATTTGTTAGTGATTAGGCTTGAGAGACCACATTAGTGGTTCTTAGGTGTTTGGGTTTCACTAAACCTAAATTTAAAAAAAAATAGTCAATAAGGAACAACTCTTTATTTTGCCAAGTAAGGGCAAAGGCCCTTTGTAACTACCATCACTTTACAAAATAAAGATAATTTTAGTACTACTAACTGTGAAAAGAATATAGCATCAAAAAATAAACGAAAGACCTTCCAAAGAAATAAAAGCCACTAATCTTATACCAACTGCTATAAAATAACCTTATACCAACTGCTCAGAGGAGAAGTCAGCCTCTGAGATGGGGCTGGTATTGGCAGCAAGGCACTGGGGAAGACAGGAAAGGCCCCTAGACTGTGGACTCCTGTGGGCAGAAACATTTCTCATTTCTCTGTGGCTTGTTGAGAATGTTATCCGGTGTCGGCACAGTGCTTGGGTTGAGAGTTGGGAATGTTTTTTCCTGATTACTGGGGTCCTTCCAGCTCTGGCACCTGTTAGTCCAGGGCACTCTGTGGTCCTTGACCGAGACCTGCTACCAGGGCAGAGGACTGGACCTTCTGGGGCCTAAAGCTTCTTTGCTTAGGCTTCTGTCATTTATTTTCTAGTGCTTGGCACAAATCTGGTGCCCAGCAGGTGACATCCCTGACATCACTCCCTCCTCTCCAGCTGCCCTGCTGCTTCTCCTGGGTATTCTGCTCTGTCAGACACAATGTGTGTGAGCAAATGTCTTTCTTTTTCCTCCTCTCAGGCCTAATCTCTGCATGCCCCATTTTTGTCACTTAGAATCATGAGATCCCCTTGCCTCCTCCTTCCCTTTCCTTCCCTCTTCTCAGTCCTCCAGTCCTGGGTTTTCTCATTTCAAGTCATTCTTAAGCCTGTCTTCCCTTCCCACTTCTATTGCTGCCATCCTAGGTGAGGGCCCTATCATTTCTTCCCTTCCAACTGGTCTCCCTGCCTCCATCTCATGCATCCTTACCCCTACCCCACCTCACCCTGAGTGCCACTGTCAAATCCATCCTCAGAATACTTTCAGTCTTGTCCCTTCTTTGGGAAAATTATACTCTGCTCAAACCTGGCACAGACCTTAGGGATGATTCTGTTTACATAATAGAAAATCTGAGCCCCGGAGAGTGGAAACCAACCATCCAAAAGCACACAATTACTGGCTAAGCTAGAAGCTAGAACACCCAAGCCTTCTAAATATACACCAGTGCCTTTCTACCTCCCTATTATAATCAATAGAATTTTGAAAACTATACATTATACTATACATTATAACATTGGTAGAAGATTCCACCCTAAAGGTCACCTCTGCACTGTTTAGAAACAGGACCCAGCCTCCCACCCTGCAATTTCAGCTCTCCTAGCTAGTCTAGAGTGCAAGGCCTTCGCTGGGGTCTGGTCTCATGTCCACTGCCCACTGCTCATCACCACTGCTCAGCCACTACACTCATGTCGACTTCTTCTTTTTCCCAGACACACAAAGCATCTTTCTACCCTCGAACTGTTTCCCAGACCATTCTTTCATTAATTTCACAGAAAACAATTTAGCTTCAATACTGAACCATAGTTTTGCTAGGTGCTAGTATACAAAGATGAAGTCAGTGTTTCTGCCCACAAAGGGCCCACAGTTAAGAGTCCTTTTCTGTCTTCCCCAGTGCCTTTCTGCCAACATCAGGCCCATCTCAGAGGCTGACCTCTCCTCTGAGCTCCTTCACCACCCTTGTTCCATATCACCCCTCAGGTCCTGACTCACAGTGCTGGCTGCCAGCACCAGCTCCTCTGTCATAGCTGGGCTGGCCTTATTTCCCCAAGAAGATCATGAGCTCTGAGAGTGTTGGCTCTATGTGTCACACAGCTCCCCATCCCCCACAGGATTTGGTGTTGGGTCTGCCTCCTGCACATGCGCTGAGTGACTGGAACACTGCTAAGCTCTTGCCCTTACCCTCTGCCCAGGTAGGTCCTGGTCTTTGTCAGGTTGGATGTGCTGCAGGTGCCCAGAACTAGAAGCCAAGCGAGTGGGTGTCTATTCACAAGTCAGAGGCATCCTGGGGGGTATGGCCACCCACCCCCGCCCCTAGTATACACCTCCATCCCTGCCACCTCACCATCAAGTTCATGTTTATGAAAGTGAAATAAGGAGGAGATGAACTCCTAAGAAAATCTGAAGAGGAAAATGATGTCCTCGAGAGCCATGTTGTGCCTTAGCCATATGGGAGCAATGCAGACTTGGGAAGTCATTTCCTGGCTGATAGGAACCTATGGTAGGTGGTATGTTCACATGTTTTGAAAATTGACAGAAAAGGCCAGGCATGGTGGCTTATGCCTACAATCTCAGCACTTTGTGAGGCCGAGGCAGGCATATCATTGGAGGTCAGGAGTTCAAGACCAACCTGGCCAACATGGCGAATCCTCATCTCTACTGAAAATGCAAAAATTAGCCAGGTGTGCCAGGCATGGTGGCGCATGCCTGTAATCCCAGCTACTTGGGAGGCTGAGGCAGGAGAATTGCTTGAACCCGGGAGGCAGAGGTTGCAGTGAGCCGAGGTCATGCCACTGCATTCCAGCCTGGGCAACAGAGTGAGACTCTGTCTCAAAAAAAAAAAAAAAATTAGCAGAAGATACCACCTTCCATCTCATCAACTTTACTGCATGCTGGTCTTATGCCCCCATAAATACTTGGGGCCAGAGTATAGGAAAGACCCCTGTGTTTATGTGTAAATGTGCATGCATGTGTGTGTGTGTGAGAGAGAGAGTCAGGATTGGAGAAAGAGAAAAACAGAGAGCAATGCTAATGAAGGTCAGTGGTTAATACCATTCCAAAACCTAGGATAAGTAATTGGGTTTATTAGTGGCTTCTAGATTACCCATTCATTTTCTGTCCTCTGGTGGCAGAAGCAGTTCTGTGTTATACATTCTTGAGGTAGCTGACTCCACCACACACACACAAACACAAAAAAACCTGTCCTAGGTGGTTGGGGCACATACAAAAAATAATTAACAGGATTTAACACCCCAAGCTCCACAAATTAGCTGATGTTCACACTTTCTTCAGCCATGTAGGCAGCATTCCAGTGACATGTGGGTTTGATTTCTTTGGCTAATACAAACCTAACAATTGAAAAGTATCTGTAAGAGTTGGAAGTAAGAAGCTAAGAGGACGTGACACAGTTTTAGTGCCCCTTCTCATCTACAAAGGCCTGATTCACAAGGACAGACTTGCCAAACCAGGCTTCCCTGTGTCCTGTTGCCTTGGAAACAGCAAGGGCCTGGCCATCCTTGCTTCCCCCTGCATCCCCAGCATGGACATAGTGCCTGGCACATGGAACAATTGCATCTTAATGAATAAATGGTTAGCCTAGGATAACCACTCCACATAGTCTTTCTTCTCTGCTACTAGGGACCTGAGCTGAAATCCCTCTCTCAGGCTTTCTGGGGTTGCTTCTGTCTGAGTGATACCAGCTTAAAGGGATTCTCCTCCTGGGAAGGGCTGGACTCCTCTGGCCCTCCTTAGTTACTAGCCCATGCGCAGCCTGTGATCCCAGAGAGTCAGGACCATGGTTTAAGAGAGAGAACATTGGTTTCCACACCTGTGTCTTCTAGTGTTGCAGCATGACTCCCCAAGGTCTTGGGATGTTCTAAGGCTTTTATTAAACGGTAGAAACATGGCTAAATTTCATGGCTGAGATTTAAAATGTGCCATCCTCAGGACTAGCTTGCCTATTTCCATTTCTCTCACTCAGTCTTTTTTAATGTATTTTTAAGGGAAAAGTAAAAATTATATATATATGTACAGTGTACAGTGTGATGTTTTGATATATGAATATATTGTGGGGTGGCTAAATCAAGCTATTTAATACATGTATTACTTCACATATGTATCATTTTTGTGTGGTGAAAACACTTAAAATCTACTCATTTAGCAATTTTCATATCACATATTGTTATTAACTATAGTCAGCATAACATCCAGTGGATTCCTTGAACTTATTCGTCCTGTCTCTTTCAACCAAGAGCTTGTGACACTGGGTGGCAAGTGCCACTACTTGCCTTCAACTTTTTTCAACTTCTTATTCCATATTTCTAAGAGTGTGTCTTGCCCTAGTATTCAAAGCCCATCTCCATGGAGAACCCAACGACTGTTGACCATTCATTTTGTGCCAAACACTTGCACATACTTTAAATAAGTTGTCCATTTTAATCCTTACAACTGACATGCAGAATGGTGCTGTTACCCTCTTTAGTGGGTGAGAAAATTGAAGTGCAAGAACATCTGGTTCCCAAGGTCACCCAACTGGTAAAAGGCAGAGCCTCAGTCTGAGCACCACTTGGGAATTTTTTAAAGATGAGCTCCATCCTTTGCCAGTATGGGAAGCATCCAAGTCTATATCCCGTGCCACTCTTCTTCGTCCTGGAACTTCTAACAGAAGTTAGGAGGAGGAGCCAGGACTGGGGCCCTGGGAGCTCAGAACCCAGAACCCAGCCACTGTGACTCCTCCATGAGCTCACTCTAATGCAATGCTTCTTAGCTTCCCCCACCCCCTCTACCTTATGATAATCATTTCCCTGGGAACCCTGGAGTCATATGTATATGTGATATATGTAGGGAGATTTAGAGATAAGCACTATCTACTGTAACCACCCAGTTCCCCGAATGGGGCCTAATGATCTTCCCAATAGCAGAGCAGACAGAGAGTGGCAGCTGCCATTTCTTGTATAAATAGCAATAGGTAAAAAACGAAAGCCTCTTGTCTTGTCTTCCCACCAGTTCAAGCTGAATGTGACTCTGAGCCTAGGTTAAGTCAAAGTCACAACTTTGCTGAGTGTGGTGGGCTTCCAAGAGAGTCATTTGCCCCCTCAGCTGTTTTCTTATGTTACCTGCATAAGCTGCCCATCCCATCCCCTCCTCTCTGCCAACCAGAACATCCCGGAACACTGCCCACACACCCCCACACCCAGCATGGTTGGAATGCTTGCTTGGGACCATCCTAGATGCCAGGGATCTAAGTCAAAAGTCATGAGTGGGTTTGGAAATCCAAGGAAGCCAGTCCTCATAAAATGATGGGGAGGTGAGGCAAGGGGAGGGTGAAGGCACTGTCACCTCCAAATCCCGCCATGCTAGCCCTGGGGGTGAGTAAAACTTAAAATTTGAGGAAGGACAGGTGGATCCTATTGTGACTAGGGACTAATTAGGACACCCCAATCCTGAGCCACCTCATGGCCTCAGGCAGGGATGAGAGGTACATAAAAGGTAGACAGGATCAGAGCATCCCAAACCCCTCCACACCTATCTGCTCCAGTCGCTGGTGAACCTTGGTAAGTCTGGAAAGGTATTACCTCTTATAGCAGCCTTGCCTTGCCTGTATCCCTAACCAACTATGGACTGGGCTGATTCTCTGGGTGGTGGTCAGAAAGGATGGCTCTTTTGGGGCACCTCTTTTTTCCATATCATTTGTGACAAACCTATCTTGGGTCCAGCAAGTTATCCAGCAGAGTAGTGTGGGAGGCTGGGCTGAGCAGGGAGAAAGGCGGGATGTCTACAAGAGGGTCAGTATCTCAACGATGCTGCTGGCATGGTGTGGGTGTTGCATCTTGTCAGGTGCTAAGAGGGAATTAGTAGGAGAAGAGAGATCAGCTCTGGGCATAGCAACTGGAAGGGCTGTCCTTTCAAAGAAAAGAGAAGGCAAGGAGGAAAGAGAAGAGACTCCCTTGGGACAGCAGAGGTGTGGATGTCCATGGAGCAAAGGGCAGCAGGGACAAGACGATGTGGCACCATGGAAGGCTCTGCTCTGGGAATCAGGAGACCTCTTTTCCCACCATCTATGCTGAGTGGCTTTGAAGCCATTCCTTCCCCTGAGGTTTGCTTTCCTCAACTGTAATTGAGAAAGGCAAGCTAGATAGTCCATTTCATCTATCTCTAGAGTTTTCTCTTTATAAACTCCTTTAGAGAGTGGTTAAGATACTCCTTTTAAATTGTTTATGGATTTACTTAACAAATTACAACTCTTACATAGTGTTCATTATGTGCTACTGCTCTGCATGTGTGTGTTGGTACATACATACCTACACATGCGTTTATGTATGCATGCATATTTTTAAGTATGTATTTTTATACACTAACTTAATTTTTGCACCAACTCTAAGAGAGGTAAGTATGGAAAACCTTAGTTAGTTGCTCAAAATCATATAGTTAATAAATGATTTAGCCAGAACTCAGATCCCAGACAATTTATTCCAGATGCCACAGGTTTTGCTATAACAGGATAAAACAGTTTGCTCTTTCATTCTTCCTCTTTCTTTTCCTCTCTCTCCCTTTTCTTCTCTTTTTTTATGTTTTTCTTTCTTTTCTTCCCCTCCTAACATTTGTTTTCCCTCCCTCCCTCCCTTCCTCTTTTCCTATCTTTCCTTCCTTCCATGTTTCTTTGTTTGCCTTGAAAAGAGTTGAAATAGCTTGTAAACACTTAAAGTTTACACATGCACACACACACATGCACACACACACACACTCCTCTTAAATCTGTGAAGGGATCAGGGCAAGGTAAAAGCAGAGCAGGACAGGAATGTGGCAGGGGGTTCACCTGGGCTTAGGGTCTCTCTATGGCTCAAGTGTTCCTCATTTCTGTGTCTTTCTGTTTCCAGTTGCAAGCCCAGCCCAGAATGTCTCAGCAGAAGCAGAAGCAGTGTGCTCCCCCGCAGCAGTGCTGCCCCCTACCCCAGCAGCACTGCCCCTCACCCCAGCAGTGCTGCCCCCCACCCCAGCAGTGCTCCCCCACACCCCAGCAGTGCTGCCCCCCGCCTCAGCAGTGCTGCCCCCCTCCCCAGCAGTGCTGCCCCCCACCCCAGCAGTACTGCCCACCACCCCAGCAGTACTGCCCCCCACCCCAGCAGACCAAGCAGCCTTGCCAGCCCCCACCCAAGTGCCAGGAGCCCTGTGCCCCCAAGTGCCCACCCCCTCAGCAGTGCCAGACGTCCAAGCAGAAGTAAGCCCTGGGCATGTGATCAGAGGCGAACCCCCAGGAAAAACAGAGCATGAAGTTCCTTCCGGGCCAGTATCTTACACTTCACAGGCCAAGCAAAGCCCTGCTCACCAGTGCTTCTGAATGCAGCCACACTTCACACTTGCAGGAGAGGCAGCAACAGGCTGGTGGCTGGCGGCTTCCTCGAGCTCTACTCTTCTTAATTAGCAGCTGCAGTTTCCATCTCAGACAAGGATCTGGTTCTAAACTATCTAATCATCTTTCCTGACATGCATCTACATTGCCCTGCTGGAAGCATGAGCGGCATGCCCAGACATCTTCTCCTACCACGCTTCCCCTCAGCTCCTGTTTTCAAACAATTAAAATAGAATTCCTCTGGCATGAATGTCTTGGTCTGATGATTTTGTTGTTTGAAAATGTAGCATTTCTGCAGTTTTTTTTTTTTTTTTTGACGGAGTCTCGCTCTGTCGCCCAGGCTGGAGTGCAGTGGCGCGATCTCGGCTCACTGCAAGCTTTGCCTCCCGGGTTCACGCCATTCTCCTGCCTCAGCCTCCCAAGTAGCTGGGACTACAGGCGCCCACCACCACGCCTAGCTAATTTTTCTGTATTTTTAGTAGAGACGGGGGTTCACTGTGTTAGCCAGAATGGTCTCGATCTCCTGACCTCCTGATCTGCCTGCCTCGGCCTCCCAAAGTGCTGGGATTACAGGCGTGAATCACCGCGCCCCACCGCATTTCTGCAGATTTTTTATCCTGCCCCCAACCCAAAGCTCAAGCAGAGCCAAGTGTGGGATGCAGGTGCAGGGGAAGGCACAGGGAGGAGCCTTCTGAGATGCCCAGACATTTACAAGGCTCCTACCAGGAAAAGAGGTGGGGACTTCTGCAACACAGACGCACACCACATTCACAGAAAATGAAGATGCAAGAAAGAACCAGGGGGAGACAGTGCCCACACAGAGAACATGTGCAAGGAAAAGCCATTCTCCTAGGCCCAGACAGAGCAAGCGAGCCTGCCGAAAAGACCTACGCAGTAGAGGAAAAGGATTGAGGGAGGTAAGTTCTAACTCAGAGAGCACACTCTAAGGGCTGAAAAGAGTTGAGATAAGGCCTTAAAAATTCTCCCATAGGTAAAAGAAAAAGCCAAAGTTTCTTCAAGCTAATCAAATGTGTAATTAGGAGACAGTCTATGCAAACACTGCATACCCAACACACACACCCGACAGTAAATATTTGATCAAAATATCAGCTCCCATTATTTCTGTTTGGGGATTCTCTTGAGCAATTTCCCCCCACTGCCATCCTGCTTTCAATTCTCTAAATTCCTGGGGGATTGAAGTGACCAAATAATGCAGACCCACAGGGAATCGAAACTTCTGGTTTCTGCTATTTCAAATACCCACTTCCAAGTTTCTCCACTAGACTCCTCTCTTACAAAATACTCCACAGACTGATATATTAGAATCTCCTTCTATACCTGCCTCCTCTTTCATGCCTCTTGGCACCAGGGAAGTCACTGATAACCAGCAGAAGTACTCAAAGGAAGCCAGAGAAGACAATAATATAAACTAAAAATCTAGATTATCCCAACGTATGTTACAGACACTGGAGAATGCAAAGTTAAAAACCAAAACTTTTACCATTGCTTCCCAGACAGGTGTGCTCTTCTTCCTCCATCATACCTCTTTCTATGCCTTTCAAGTCTCATCTATTCATCCATCCATCCATCCATCCATTTATCCATCATGCACCATGCATCAATGCACCCCTATAAAGCACCCTCTCTTGTTTGCTTATAATGTGGTGGACACTGAAGATACAGACACACAGCACAGGGCTCTGTGTCTCACCCAAGATTATAAAGAACAATTAGACAAGGAAGCATCTAATGATGGGATGATGGATAGTACAATACTTCACTTATGCCCTCAGAATTCAGAGGAGACAGACAGAAAGAGAACAGTAAGAGCTGTTGAGGGTAGGAAGGAGAACTTGGTCCTCTCTGTAGTCATAGCACCTACAACAGGGCTCCCAGGAACTTGCCTGTTCAGTGATGAATACCTGGAGAAGGTGCAGTTTCTAGTGGAAGGACAGTAGGATTTGGCTAGGACAGAGAGCAGCATCCCGGAACTGGATACAGCAGGAGCCAATGCTGTGGGATACAGGTGTGCCCATGAGGGCCAGCCCTCCAGTACATATCTAAGCCCCAGGACCGAGTGGTTGGAAAGCACGGCTGCTCACATCTGCTGTAAACCATAGAAATTTGGGTGATGGCTCCACTTTTGTGACCTATTTCTCCTAACTCTTTTCCCAAGATATTGCATTCATCAGAAACTCAAGTCTTAGATACAGAAAACCAGTGAAAAGTTAAGTAAATCTTAACTGAACTCCCAGGAAGTGATGTAAAGTTTTAAACATTTCCCCATATTCAGATATATCATTGAGCAGTCTCCAAATGTCTCTTTGCTCTAGTCCCATATGTTATCTTTCCCAGATTTCTCTCGTGTAGGCTCTTACCCTGCTTGATTCAGCAACTTAACACAAGGTTCCGTTTTTCCTCTCTAGGTTTCATTTAATTTTCTCCTCTACTAATTATCATAATCTCCAGGTGTGCACATGTGCATGGATACACCCGTGTGTGCACACATGCTACGAGAGTGAGCAAGTCATAATCTAGAAATGTCTTTAGAGGAGAAAAAGACTGCAAGGATGTGACCTTGCTGATTCTTCTTTGAATCCCGTCATACTGGGTTTGGATTCCAGAGCCACCCTTCTTTTGCATGTGACCTGGAATGAATCACATAACTTTTCTATGTCTCACTTTTCTCATCTGTATAGTGGGAATACAACTGCCTCTTTGGGTTGATGGGGTGGGGAGTGCTCAATGAGACAATGGAAATGAAGAAGAAAACATAGCATGACCCTAGCAGGTGTTGGATAGATTTCAGCTATCGCTTTGATGACTGTTCTCTAGGTCCTGATCAAGCAGCAAGCCTGCAGATGGCACCCTCCCCTTATCCCACCAACCTCAGGACATGGGCTCCAGATCTTCAGTGACACAAAGGTGTGAGGGAGCAGAGCACATATTGAGGGAAGGGGGAAGGATCAATTAAGTGGAGCAAAGGGTCTGAGCAGGTGTTCATGGGGAAACAAGATTTAGTCTAGAGTATAAGTATTCCCTTTGGTGGTTGCCCTTCTCTTCCAGAATCTTCACCTTTGTGACACCTGCCCACAATGAATCCTGTCCTCAAGGCAGTCCTGGGTGGCTATGGCTCATGGTGACTTTTACTTGTTGCTTTGTAAAGTGAGCTGTGTCTTTTTGAGGCAGGCTGTGTTGCCTGGAGCCTTCTGAGATAACCAGACATTTACAAGGCTCCTACCAGGGTAAGATGTGGTTGACTTCTGCAGCACAGAAGCACACCATGTTCAAAGGAAAATAAGGATGCAACACACCACCAGGAAGAGATGATGCCCACCAGGAGAACACATGAAAGGAAGGGCATGCTGAGGTTGACAAGCCAAGGAAGCACCTACAGAAGCAGGGACTTGACCGACAGGGAAGTTGCTCAGTATTTATGCACATCAGCCCATTGCATTGTGGCACCATCCTGCTGAGGCAGGTGTCGTTATTCCCATGACAGATGGAAGACTGAGGATCAGCAAAGTCCCTTATTTGCTCATAGTGGTAATGGCCTGTAGGTGGTAGGACTGAGGTTCAAACTCAGTGTGTTCTGGCTCTCTGGTCTGTATTCTTTGAAACACAGCAAGTGGTCTTACATTGCTAGTGGCTAGGAGAAGCATAATGCCTGGACCCTGTCCTCTGAGAGTTTACCATCCACAATTTCACTAGAAAGGCAGAGCTAGGCAAGTTTGCAGTCACACACTTACACTTGTATGTACACAAATATACTCATGCATGTTCATACATCATTTGATGTAGACATCAAAATAATATCTACGCCTTACAGACTGACATTGAGCATTGAGAGTGGAAGCTGGGATCAAGTCCTAGAGGCCCCCTGCTGTGGCATGCATCAGCCTCCTTATATCCTCATGGTGTGGGGGACTGAGTAAGCAACCAGGGTGGTGCCAGGGCACGACAGGAAGGGAAGTTGGTGTGGCAGCCATTGGCCACCTATTACAAAATATTTTTAATATTTTGAAAACCATGGATTCAGTAACATCTGTGCAGACTGGCATGTAACTTCTGAATATCAGCCCTGTGCACACTCACTCTTGCACATTCACACGTTTGTCCACACACACTCATATTCCCACAAATATACAGTTAATAAACCCTCACATGAGGGCTCACCACACACCGATACACACTCACATGCTGTCAATCACACTCAAATATGATTACACCCACTGACACACACTCACAGACACCCAGATGCACACACACACTCACACTGTCATTCCCACTGTTGAGCATGGCCCCAGAACATCAAGTCCAGCTCTACTCCCATGACCTAATGACTTGTCCTCTCCCCTTTCTCCAGGCCTCTGCCACATTCCAGCAAGGATGTCTCACCATCTGGCTTGAGTGAAATTTCCACAGAACAGAGGTCTCAGGATGAAGGGTGTGATGCTAAGAGCTTGGAAGGGGGTGTGCCTTCATCAGAGAAGTGCTTGTATACATATTCTTTTTATTCTGCTCCAAACAAAGAAATCCCATGGAAGATGGCATGGTAGGGTGCAGGAAAGAGAGTACCTACACATCTTGGAGTGTGACAGACCTGGGCTCAAATCTCCTCTTCCTTACTTTCGTATTAATCTTGGCCAACTTAACCTTTCTAAGCTAAAAAATGAGAATAACTCAAACTTCAAGTCCTAAATTTGAAGCTCAGAGTTTCTGACAGCGGTGGTGTTCCTGTTCTATCCTTCCCTCATGCCCTCCTCCAAAAGCCCCAGGGAAAGGGAACGCCACTGCTAGGTGCACATCCTGCCGTGTATGCCCAGGGAGTGGGGAGCAGGGAGACCCCAGCTGGTAATGGATTTCTGCAATGAAGCTTCAGCACTCGGCAGTCAGTCATCCTTTGAAGGAAGCCCTGCCTGTGAGTGTGGCCAGCTTCAGTGTGCTCCACCATCTCCTGCAGGTTTGTACGTGTGCCCTGGCAATCTGACATTCCTGGGGGAATCACAGACACCTGGCACTGAAGACTCCCTGGGCGTGGCTTATACCCAGCTATGCTGAAACTCCTTCCAGTCACTTTGGGGCTATCAGTTCAGCATGCCATGTTTAAGTGTGCTATTGTTGTCTGGGGGTCTTGTTCATACACAGAGAACAGTCATTGTTTTACCCCAGACTCCTGACCCTTGGTATTTAGTCCTCTGTCTTCTGGAATTTTTATGTCAGCTCTCAGGAACTGGACTATGCAGCTTCCATCTCACTCTCAAATAAAATAAAAAGGGAACCATTTTCCCTGTCCTGGGCTCTCCAGGCAGCCCTTTGGCTCAAGTCTCCCCTGCCAGCAAGGACCGATGATGTGTGTGACATAAATGTTCATCTTCGGTGGACTTAGGAGACACTGGAGCTCTGAATGAGGAGCACTGGACAGAGTATATGAGAGCTGAGTATTGTCTTAGTTATTCTGCTGTTCTCCTGCGGGACCCTTTTCTCAATGTCATTCCCTTTTCCCAATGTCCTCACCTGTACATCACAATGTTGGACTTCCTGAACTATTTCTAAGCTTCCTTCAGTTCTGACTGTGTATGAGGTGACTCACACTAATCTTTGTGTTTAATCTCTTTGCCTAATGAGTCATCATCATGGAAAACCCTAAAAGAGGTAAGTTTGGGGTTGAGGCCACCCAGATGCTTCTGCATGGAGGCATAGAGAAAGCTTAGCTAAAACATGCATCTGTATTTGAAGAGCGCCCGGGCTTAGGACTAACTTTCCTCCCTCCAGGGAACCAACACATCCACAGTGTGGGGCCAGGTGTGTGTGTGTGTGTGTGTGTGTGTGTGTTTAAGCAGCAATTTACTACTATAAGCAAGGCACTATACTAGGATCTTAATACTTATCTTCTATAATATATATTACTACCATATAAGTAAAAAATTTAATTTTGCAAATGAGGATAGCAAGAACCAAAGAGGTTATAAACTTTGCCAGCTGAAAGAGCTGTGAGTCAAATATAGATCATTCTTGGCACAGAAAGACAAATACCACATGATTTACTTATATGTGGGATCTAGAACGTCAAACACACGGAAGCAGAAAGTAGAAGGATGGTTACCAGAGGCTGGGCATTGGGGAAGGACTGGGGAGATATTGGTCAAAGCGGGATAAAATTTCACTTTGATAGAAGGAATTAGTTCAAGAGATCTATTCTACAAGTGATGACTACAGTTAATAATGTATTATATACTTGAAAATCACCAAGAGTAGATTTTGTGTTCTCCCCACAAAAAAAAATGGTATGTGAAGGTACACATATATTAATTAGCTCCATTTAGCCATTCCACAATTTATACATATTTCAAAACATTCTGTTGTACACAATAAAGATATACCACATTTGTCAATTAAAAATAAATTAAATAAAATTCCTTTAAAATTTTTAAAAGAAGAAAAAATTCAACATTAGAGAAACTGGAGGAAAGATATACAAAACTGCTTTGTACTCTTTTGCAATTTTTCTATAAACCTAAAATTATTCCAAAATAAAAATTTGTTAAAAATAACAAACAAATATAGATCTGTCTTTCTTACAGGCCCATCCTTTTGACTATGGTTCCCATGGCTAAGCTGAATATTTTCCAAGGCAGGAAGGGCTGAGGTTTTTCTCATCTATGTTTCATTGCAGTAGTTGAAAGGGAACTCTGGGTATGTCTAATGCAATGCCTAGATGCAGGTTATGGCCTCTGTGGAGCTGGCCATATCTTGCTCTTCATATGGCCTTTATCTTACTCCTCATAGCCTGGAGGAAATAAAATATAAATGGCTAAACAAGTGTGCATGCTGGGGCTTCTCTGATGGGAAAGGGTGAGAGGTCAGTGATTTTTAAGAGTGATAGGAAGCTGTAAGCCACATTCCTTTTGTCTTCATTGAATGTCCCTATTCCATTCTTAGCATGAGACTAGATTTGGGTGGTGGCCTTTGCCTTGGCACCCTGAGAGCAAAGTGTATGTGTGTGTATACATGTGTGTGTGCATGCATGTGTGCATACCTGTACATGTGTTCATCTGTGTGTACACATGCATATGTGCATGCTATTGTCTTTGTGAACAATCAGGAAAGTGTCGCCAGAGACCATAATCTTAATAGTTTCCCACTGGTCTTCCATTGTGCCCTGTTATCACTGGGGCCCCCTGTGAGGAGAGTTGTTAAATTAGAATCTTGGGGGTTTTTTGTTTGTTTTTTAAGAGGCTCATTTTGATTCTCCTTAGTACAGACTGGGAGCAGTCAATAGAATAGTGCTGGCTTTTCCATCTCAGGGGGCAGGTGATCCGTGGTTGCAGGGCAGGTAGCAGAGAACAGTGGGTAAAGTAGGAGAGACCAAATAAAACTGCAGGCTCCAGTGTCAGATGTGTATGAACCAGAGCAACTCCATCTTGAATAGGAGCTGGGTAAAATGAGGCTGAAACCTACTGGGCTACATTCCCAGACAGTTAAGGCATTCTAAGCCATAGGATGAGCTAGGAGGTGAGCACAAGATACAGGTCATTAAGACCTTGCTGATAAAACACCTTGCAGTAAATAAGCCGGCTAAAACCCACCAAAACCAAGATGGCCACGAGAGTGACCTCTGGTCGTCCTCACTGCTACACTCTCACCAGTGCCATGACAGTTATAAACGAATGGCAATGTTAAGAAGTTACCCTACATGGTCTAAAAGGGGGCAGCATGAATAATCCACCCCTTGTTTAGCATATAATCAAGAAATAACCATAAAAATTGGAAACCAGGAGCCCTCGGGGCTGCTCTGTCTATGGAGTAGCCATTCTTTTATTCCGCTACTTCCTTAATAAACTTGCTTTCACTTTACTCTAAGCACTTACCCTGAATTCTTTCTTGCACAGGATCCAAGAACCCTTTCTTGGGGTCTGGATCGGGGCCCCTTTCCTGTAACACCAGCACCTTGTAAAAAGGTGTACCAAGGCCAGGTAGCGCCTCATGACTCACCTGCAGATGCCGATAGAAGATCACCTGCAGCTCACAAGGACTGATAACAAGCTCCTTCTATCTCCAGATTGGGCCAAGAAGGGCTCTCTGGCCCAGGGCTGGAAGCCAGAGGAGTCTTTGCAAGAAGAAGACGACTAGGGTCTGAGTGGTAATTACAGCAGTCTCTGTGAGAACTCTCCACTACCTTAAATAATTTAAAGATAATCCTCTGAGGTTGGCAATGGAAATCACCCCTGAGACAGGATCTGTGGGCCTTCAGCACAATTCATCCTTCTCAAGAAATCTCCACTTGGAGATTTCTTGCTAACTGTGGCTTCTTTTTTTAAAAGCCTTTGCTTCAGAACTAAAATGAAGCCAGAGTAGCCTTCAAACAAAAAACATACCAAAGGCTCAGTCACAACCAAAGGTCAATGGACATAGAGGTGACATGTCGTCAGATTATCTGGTCAATAAGCATGGTTTACTCATTTTCAGCACAGGCTTCACTGCAAGGGTGTCTTCCTGGCAAGCCCCTGTTCTGCCTTGATGAGGCCAAAGCCACCATATCCTCACAACCCAGGAGCACATACAAGCATCTCCCGGCCTTCCAAAGCTAGAACAGCACTTCATACTTCTCCCTGCTCCTTCAACAACAGTGGTTAGTGATGGCAGTGGTTCTTAAAGGGAAAAGATGGCAGAAGTCTTTGCTCAGGTATCATCTTGTTCAGAAGCCCAGGGGAGATTTAAGTCTCCTACAGGATTCCCTGGGTGATGTCTAGTGGTAAGTTGCACTTAGCTGGCCAGGAATTATCACACTCTGTCTAAATCACTTGGTCACTTGTCTCCTTGTCCCAATCACCACCTGCTTGTTCCTCAAACACAGGAAGTGACACTTAGAGGTCCTTACAGGTGTACTGATGGAGAACCTCTATGTTCAAACTACCACCGGGTTTCGGAGGAAGTGGCCTCACCCTAGCTTGGGGGTGGCTACTTTCCCCAACACAGCCTCCGGCCAAGGCCTGCTCTCTGTACACACCGTTTGTCTGTGCAGCAACCCCCTCCTTCTGCACTCTACCATCTCTGCGGCTCACTCACTCCCCGAAAGAACCGCATGGCATCGGGTGGCCTATGCCTCCTGAGCCCTGCCTGTCCACAAGCCCTGTGCTGGAAGGTGCAGTCAACAGGCGTGGAGAGCTTGTGGTTCCCAAGAGAAATAGTGTGACTCAGTCTAAGTTCTTTGAGCCAAATTACTCAGGCTTGATTCATTTACCAGCTACACAACTTGGGGCAAGTTATCTTCTCTGGGCTTCAGTTTTCTTATTTACTAAACAGAGGTGGTGCTTCTCCTCCTACAGAGTCCGGGACTACAATGTAGCAGCTGTTTAGTAAATGCAAGCCATTGCAGAGAGAGCTCCTGCTCTCTTCCCAGGTTGACTTTCCTGAACTCCACCGAACCCTTCCTCATTTCCCACCCCTTGCAATGACTGAAGCCAGCCCATCTATATAGAGCCCCAGTGACCCCTGTACCTGGCAAAGGGACCAAGGCACTGATTCCAATGGGGAGATTACTGGTACCTCCTCCGACAGGAGTGTAGTCCAGCTTGAAAGGCTGTGGGAACAGAAGTGCCAGCTGAGGACTCTATGGCCCTGTTTCTCTGCCTGTACAGTGAGATACACAGATCACTAAGGTCCCAGCTGGGTCCGAGGGTCCCAGGCCCTGTGGGTCCTGTGGGTCCTGTGGGTCAGCCAACAGCCTCCTGGGGCAAGAACTCCCTTGAAATTAGAAGCAGGTGCACCGGCTTAGCCCTGCCCAGCAGGTGGCGCTCTGCCCTAACCGCCTGGAGGGCTGACCTAACGTGGTTTGACGCAAGGTTTCCTGTGGTCAGAGTGAAGAAGGAGATGGTTTATTTAGCTTCCCAACCACAGACAAAAAGTTATTAGTAGAAAAGTGTCAGCTGCCCACAAATAGTTTTTGTCATGTACTGTGTATGCCCAGGCTGGCTTCTCCATATTCCCTTCCCCTCTCTCTCCTCCTATATCCCCCACCTGTACACTCACAATCACATAGGTATATGTGCACACACACACACACACACATGTGGGCGCATACACACAGCTGAGTCGCTGTCTTAACTGCAGGTAGCATACACTGGAATTAAGCACTTACCTTCCCTTTGGCCAGTGTCAAGCAAAACTAGGAGGGAAATCTCCTTGGGAGAAAAAAGTCAGTGCTTGTATGTGCCAGTACATCAGTCAAGATAGGCTAAGTTATGCCTCAGTAGCCAATGAACCACAAATCCCAGGGGCTTAAAACAGAGGCTTATTTATCACCTTTGTTTTTATCCTGCATCTCCACTGAGGATCAGCTGTAGCCCTGCTGCACATTAATTAGATTTCAGGATCCAGACTGACAGAGCAGCCTGGGTGTGGAACATGGTCAGTCTTCCCAGCAGAGAGAAAAGACAGCATAGTGAACCATGGCTCTTAAGGTTTACATCTTATGGACAAAGCAAGTCACATGGCCAGGGCTGCCATCATCAATGCGGCAGGGAAATGTGCTCCCTGGGGAAGAGGCGGCAAACTGTTTATGAACAATACGACAGTTTACCTCACCCACCACAGAGATTTCTGCATTATCTGCCCCTTGGAATTACTGATCCAAGCATTGCCTTTTTTTGAACTGTGGATGTCATCTTAGGCAACCCAAGCAAGCTTTGTCAACTTCTCCTGTGTGCCAGTGGCTCTAAGGCCACTGAGTAGAGGGAGGGAACCAAGAGTGAGAAAGATAGGACCCTGCCTTTCACAGGCTCACTTACTTCCTTGAGTAAGGAAGAAAAGCTCAGACTGAAAATGAAACATATTAGAGGCATGTTTGCCATGGGCCACAGAGACGGAAGGGCCCCAGGGGTGTCTAGCAAACTGCACTGTTCCACATCAGGCAGGCAGGTGTAAGTTCTCCTTTACAACCACGTCGTGGGAGAGTCTACACTTACATGTACTCTATGGACTTACCACATATTTGATTTTTCAAACACATATTCATTGGGTATCTCTTATGGGTCAGGTACTTATACTACACATAGGAGTCAATGGAAACTAGGGAACGTTCCTGCCTTCAAGGAGCTCACAGTTAACAGAGGGACAGACCAGGGGATATTCTATTCTAAAACAGTACAATCAGTGCTAGGACAGGAGCTTCCTGAACAGAGATGTGCACCTGGGTAACATGGGAAATGTTCAGGGAAGAAATTATTCCATTTCTGAAGTGCTAAGAGGATTAGTCAGGCACAGATTAGGGACACAGTCCAGGTAGAGGGAATGGCTTGTTGGAGAGAAACTATAGTTTTCTTTCTTTCTTCTTCTTCTTTTTCTTTTTCTTTTTTTTTTTTGAGACAGAGTCTCGTTCTGTCACCCAGAGTGGAGTGCAGTGGTGTAATCTCAGCTCACTGCAACTTCCGTCTCCTGGGTTCAAGCAATTCTCCTGCCTCAGCCTCCCAAGTAGCTGGGACTACAGGTGCACGCCACCATACCCAGCTAATTTTTTGTATTTTTAGTAGAGACGGGGCTTCACCATGTTAGCTAGGGTGGTCTCAATCTCCTGATCTCATGATCTGCCCTCCTCGGCCTCCCAAAGTGCTAGGATTACAGGCGTGAACCACCATGCCTGGCCCTATTCTTCTTTATTTTAATTTAAATTGTGAGTCTTCTCAGAGTGGGGCCATGTGTGAAGGGCCTTTTACACCATGTGAAAAACTGTGGACTTTTTTCTGAGGCCTGAAGGAGTCACTGACGGGTTTAGGCTTGGAGTGGCTTGTTTACCATGGATACTCGGTATAGTCCTGCCTCTTCCCTTCTCATCCAGCTCAGGAGGGATGAATATGCCACATGGTCTATTTGTATTTTGGCCTACTGACTACATACAAGGCCAATCTCAATGCCCAGTAGCAGCTGTGCAGATCTCTGTGTCCTGGTCCTGAACTCAGTGTCTCAGTGCTCACATGGCACTGTCTGAAACTGATTCTGGCAGCTTTTGCTTGATGCAGCTGATTCCCCAGAAGGTTTCCTGGCCAGCGGTCAGGGCACTGACTTGACAGACTGGCCCAGCTTGTGGTATCAGCTAGTTTGTCTGTTTGATTTGGTTCCTTATCTCAGCCACCATCACTGACCTGAGGGACAATCAGAGCCCCAACTCTTCATTCCCAGGGCCCAAAGCCTGGGAAATAATCAGGTTCCCCACTGGTTAGTGCCATCGGCAGAAATGTCCTGTTGCCCCAACCATCTTCTTCCAGGAAGAGAGCTACACTTCCTCCATGGCTGCTGTGGCTGGTCTTTAGTTGACATTACATCCGCTGAGCTTGGTTGACCAGTGACAAAGATTCTTTGCTTGACCAAACTTTAGTCAGGCTCCTGAAACTTCTTCTAGGCTCACCTGTGTACTTGCTTGTAAATTCAGTTTTAGCCAAGAACCAACCTTACTAAGTTTACCAAGAACCACCCACCCTCAATATCTGATTACCCTTGATATCTAATCAGATTCCTTGACCTCCTCCATCCCCCACGTGAAGTCTGATCATCCTGGCTTATCTTCAGCAAGAATCCTCTTGGGTTGGTTTAGCCACAGTTCCTCTTAGCTCTGCTGTTTCCTCTTAGTCACTTTTCATCCACTGACTCCCACCCTGCTCCTTGGCTATAGATTCTCATTTGCCCATGCTGTATTTGGAGCTGAGCTCAAAACTCCCCTCTGCTGAAAAAATCCCATTGCAATTGTTCCTATATCTATCACAATGGTCCTGAATAAAGTCTTTCCTCAACACATGCAACAAGTGTCATTGAAATATTTTTTCTTTGACACTAGAAATGAACATCACAGGGAACTCCTAAGAGAAAGAAAGAAAGAAAGAAACATGTACCATAAAACCTAAAGTATAATAATAATAATAAAAGAAAAAAAAAAAGAAGAAACAGGGCTTACCAGTGACCATTTGATCAATTAAGTAGCAGGTGCTTGATTGAGGTCAGGGTTAGCTTTAATAAACATTACTTAAAATGTTCTGAAAAAAAAAAAAAGAAAGAAAGAAAGAAAGAGAGAGAGACAGAAAGAAAGAAAGAAAGAAAGAAAGAAAGAAAGAAAAAAAGAAAGAAAGAAAGAGAAAGGGAGAGAAAGAGAGAGAGAGAGAGAGAGGGAGGGAGGGAGGGAGGGAAGAGAAAAGAAAAGAAAAGAAAATTAAGAAATAATTGTCCTGGCCAGGCTCAGTGGTTCATGCCTGTAATCCCAGCATTTGGGGAGGCTGAAGTGGGTGGATCACTTGAGGTCAGGAGTTTGAGACCAGCCTGGGCAACATGGTGAAACCCCATGTCTACTAAAAATACAAAAATTAACTGGGTGTGGGGGTGCATACCTGTGGTCCCAGCTACTCAGAAAGCTGAGGCAGGAGAATCGCTTAAATCTGGGAGGTGGAGGTTGCAGTGAGCCAAGATCACGACACTACACTCCAACCTGGGCTACAGAGCGAGACTCCACCACACACAAAAAAAGAAAATAACTGTTCAGCTCACATGATACACTTCTTACGGGCTCCTTTGCAGAGCATTTTTTTTTGTTTCTACCCTTAGCCCTCCATCCTCTACAGGGCTTTCTTTCTTCTACTATACCAGGACCTGCTTTTTTAAATTAGTCACCAGCCAGCCAGCCAAACAGTTGATGTATCAGTTGATCAACCACTCAACCAGCCAGCTAGTCAGTTGTTCAGTGAACTGGCCAGTTAGGCAGCTAGTCTACCAGCTCATTTCTTACTTATGCACCCACCTCCTCCCTCCCTCCATCTTTCACTTGCTCACTCACAGACTCACTCACTCAGCAGCATCCTTTAGTCATTGGACACCGGCTCACCAACTAGCTAGTCTATCATCTAGCCAAGCACCCATTTTTACTAGGGTGTAAGTTCTGTCTTGAGCATCCTTCCTGCCCTTAAGGAGCTTGCACTCTGGGTGGATATAAAGAGCCACTCCACACACACCACACACACATCAGTGTATTAACATCCAGGCACGATGCCTGTTACAGGTGACAGATGATTGTAGCATAGCTCTTCAAAGTAGAAGAAGGGAAGGGAAGGGCTATGTATATGGTTAAGATAAACAGGGATTGCCATTTAGGCATTGGCCTGAGCCTGAAAAGATAAATTAGTCCAAAACACATGCTAGGACTTCATGGGTTCTGCCTGTAAGGACAAACTCTCAGCTTATTCATTTATATATCATCTACCCATTTATTCATGTGTCCATTTGCTGGTTCACATGTATGAAGTGGATATAATATGCCCTTGGTTAGTTTGAGGGGTAGATGAGAAATACTCAAATAGCATAAATTAAAAGCTGTGGATATTTAGCAAAGGAGGGAAGCTCATCTTTTGGGAAAGATTGGGGAAAGGGGCTGTGGGGAAAGTGGTGTTTAAGATGGTTCCTGAAGACTGAATTTCACTGGGAAATCTGGGAGTAGGGCACCATCACAGATTGAATGGTTTGAGGCAGGAAAGTATTGGGCAAGTTCTGGAAACAGGAATAATTTTGTCTGGAACTGTCTTAAGGAAGCTAAAACAGGAATTATAGGTGGTGGCAGCTTATGCAAGATCTTTAAACAGTTTATATTCCCTCCCCTTCTTCAAGTGCATGAAGGACTCTTATGTATACACTCTAGCACACCGCTCCCTGCTTTAGGCCGAATCGGGAATGGTGGCTACCTGCATGCATGTGACCACTCACCTCTCTCATAGCAGACACCATTTACCAAGGAAGGCACTCTTACCTACTCATCCTGAAATCAACCTCAACACCCTCAATTCACTGTCAATTCCACCAGGATGAAACAAGGCTGCCTTCCCTGACCTAATCATACATTTACAGACTCTTAGCCCTCAATGAAACTTTAGCAATAATGTTGGCCAATCTTTTCACATTGGAAACCAGGAAAATTGAGGCCCAGGAAAGTTAGGGGATGTACCCAAGATTTCACAGCCAGTGAGGGGCGAGTATTCCCAGAGCTATCTCCCTCCTCCCTTGGCTCCCTCCCTGTGTCTCTAACTGCAACCATGTCATGTCACAGGAAAAGGGGACTAGTGCTTCAGTTCCACTTGGCTTCCATGAGGCAGATCCTAGCATGCTTCCCAGATGGGCGACTTGGCTACTCACCCCCACCCTTCCACTGCCAGTGCTCAGCTTCCACAGTGCATGGTCTGTGGATGTTCTGCGGAGACTAGTGTTTCACACAAGGTCCAGGGCTGGTTTCCCCGTAAACTCTTAGTACTGCCTAGGGTCTTCTAGAAATGTATCATAGCGGGATGAGGGGTGGAGCGAGGAGATAAATTAACCACATATTTCTGGAGATTCATCTTCTCACTGTTCTCCCTCCAAGGAAGTCCTTCTGTGAAAGGAACTTCCTTTAATATTATCATACGAATATCTAACATTGGTATCAAAACATCTAAGGAAACAGCCTAAATTACAGGGTGAAATGACTCATGTTGCAAATGGACTTCCTACATTAAAAAAAAAAAAAGTTGCAAGGTCTCCTTAAGTAGCATCTTCCAAAGTGTCTGTTGACAGATTGTTAAGTAATTAGTGAAGGGAGAAACATGAAACTAAAATTTTCTAAGCCATGACTGCTGGTTAACTATCAACCCAAAATTAAGATAAATCAAATATTACATTATTCTGTTTTATTTTATTTTATTTTATTTTATTTTTTGAGACAGGGTCTCATTTGGTCACCCAGGCTGGAGTGCAGTGGCTCGATCATGGTTCACTGCAGCCTCGACCTCCTGAGCTTAAGTGATCCTCCTGCATCACCCTTTCGACTAGTTGGGATAACAGACATGTGCCACCATGCCTGACTAATTTTTAAATTTATTTTGTAGGGACAAGATCTCTCCATGTTGCCCAGCCTGGTCTCAAACTCCTAGCCTCAAGCCATCTGTCCGCCTGGGTCTCCCAAAGTGCCAGAATTACAGGCATGAGCCACCATACCCAGCTAAATCTAATTTTTAAAATGAGATGCTACTTGCTCTGTTTTGAATTTTCACCTTACAGGACAAGCAGCTAAAATTCAGGAACCCTGGCCCCAAACCTCCACTGTCTTCTCTACTAAGCTTGGTCCTCCTCCCCTAAAACTCTCTGATGATTCACCCAGGATGCTCCTTTTTGTCTTTTCTTCTTTCATTCCTGGAAATGGCATAATAAATATGTTCCATTTGTCTCCAGATGAAGTCATTAACAACCTTTCTTTTCTCCAAAATCCAGAGACAAATAGGAAGATGTGTCTGGATTAAGAGTTAAATTATTAACACTGTCTCTGGTAGGTCCCCTCCCAGTGCTCAGGCCTCTGCCAGTTACCCCATTGTTGGCCTGCAGGGTGGAGCTGGGTTTCTCAAGCTTTGACTCAGCTTCAGAAATGAGTCTTGCCTGCGCCCTCCCTTCCCTGATGGAGTCACAGGCACGCACCTGCTCTCAGGTGCCTGCTACCCTGAGCGGGGAGATGCAGAGCCCGGCTTTCTGGTTTTTAATACAGCGTGGTCCTTTGAAGATGAGAGAGCAGATGCAGAACTCCAGATTGGCCAGGACACAGTCCCGTGGCTCGGCTGGGGCAGTGGGCCTGGGAGGGTGACTTCAGAGTCACCATTCCACATAGCTTCCCAGGGCCCGCCTTATCTGGGGGGGTTAGTTTCAGGAGTGGCAGGAAGTCTCCCCTCTCCTTTGAAAGCATAATCCACTGCCCTAGCCAGCCAGGGTGTTTGGAAATCAGCTATTACCCATTTAAGAGACTTGGGTGAACCCTCCCTCCTGGATTCTGGATCCAGCGACCATCAGAGCTAGTTTTCTCGCCTATAAAATGTATAATACAATTAGCTTTCTTCATAGTGTATTGTGAAAACCGCATATGGAAGTGTTTGACAAGGTTTAGTAACTAATAAAAAAGCAGCTGTGCCTGGCAGTGTGAGACAGGGATCAGTGAAGATCTCTTAGACGGGGGAGGGAGGACACGCTAGCGCTAGCGGGGAAAAGAGTACCTGGCTTCCACCGCATGTTCTCACTCATAGGTGGGAATTGAACGATGAGAACACATGGACACAGGAAGGGGAACATCACACACCGGGGACTGTTGTGGGTTAGGGGGAGCGGGGAGGGATAGCATTAGAAGATATACCTAATGCTAAATGACAAGTTAATGGGTGCAGCACACCATCATGGCACATGTGTACATATGTAACAAACCTGCACATTGTGCACATGTACCCTAAAACTTAAAGCATAATAATAAAATTAAAAAAAAGAGTACCTGGCTTCTAGGGAGGGAATCGGGAGGAAGATTGGGGCAAGAAGAGGTGGAGACCACCTCAAGCAGCTTCGTAATTTGTCATCAGTGCAGCCTCTGCTAAGAAGCTGCCCAGTATTTCACGCCTATCAGCTGACTGAGAGGAACTGTGGTGTTAGGAGACTTGCAATTCAACCTTGGCTTTGACATTAGCCCTCATGTGACCTTGGGCTAGGCATGGCCTCATTCAAAGTCTCAGTTTCCCTCTCTGTAAAATGGCAATAATGTAGCTGACAGGGAAGTCGAGTGTGGAGGTTTTGAAAGGTGTAACGTGTTGAATGCACATGAGGTTGACTGGGTCTTGAATGTTTATGATCTGTAACACATGATCCCTTTAAGGCCAGCCATATTTAGGTCTCTATCTAGGTCACCGCTGGGGTATCCTCTGAGATGATAGCTGTTTTATAAGCCGAGTTTTATCACATGACAGAATGCTTCAAAACTAAGCAGGAGTTCTTTATTAATAAAATAAAAGGGCAATGATTAAATTGGGAAAAACAGGAGTAAAATTCATTGCAGTAAACCCACATGGGTGGACATGAGGGATGGAGCTGCCCATCTATTCACAGGCAATACACACATACCAGTGCCTTCGAGGCACCAGGCATATGAAAAGCCTTAGTCTATGTACATGCAAATCTGTCTTGCTGCATAGTTTCCTTGTGGAGAGTTCATATCAGCAAGAGCACAGAGGACTGGGCGTATGTGGAAGTGAGGGCTGCAGGTGGAGATGGTGTTCTTCTTGGAGGTGGAATGCAGAACCGGAATCTGGAACCCAGAATATTACATTCTTAGTGTTGCTAGGCTTGGGAAGAGGAAGTGGGGGAGGTCTGGCCTGGAGGGGAAAATTAAGGGGCTGATTAAAGTGAGGCTGACCCTGAAAAATGAACAGTATTCCATCCACATAAGACAGAAAGCTCAGGAGACGTTATTAGTCATGGTCCCCACCCAATGACAGTGACTTGTCCACCATGGAGATGCTGGCCGCGGTGATGGAGTGGAAATGAACCCCAGGCCAGGCCCCCACCCAGCTCCACCCTGAGCAGCTGCATGTGGTTGAGCAGGTCCTTTAACTTCTTTGGGCCTGCCTCTTTAAACTATCAGTAAAATTGTCATGAGGATTAAATGAGGTGAGGGATTTGAAAAATGCTTTGGAAAGTACATTAAGGTATTCCTATCATTTCTCGGGCCATCCTACCCCTTCCTCCGGTAATGGCAGTGGTGAGCCCTTGCATGGCCTCTTGTTGGGCAGCGTCCTGAGGTCGATCTTTGGGGTAGAGGGCTAGAGGTGGACCAGCTTCCCAGAGGCCCTGCCTTTCCCCATCCCAGGGCCTAGGAGGCTAAATGGAGGACCAGGGTTCCTTCCTCCCACCTAGATAAGGCCCTGAGTAGGATTGCTGGATTTAGCAAATAAAAATAGAGCCTGCCCAGTGAAATTTGAATTTCATATAAACTACCAGTAATTTTTGAGTATGTTTCCTGCAATATTTGGAATATACTTATACTTTTAAAATATTCTGTTATCTGAGATTCAAATTTAACTGAATGTCCTGTATTTTATGTGGCCAGCCTACCACAGGGACCAATTCTATCCCACATTCTGTAACCACCACGAATACTCCTCAGCACCCCAACTCCCGATGGGCAGATGGGGACAGCACCGCTGTGTGCTGGGGCACCATTCACATCATCTTCTACCTGTGCCCCAGAGAAGCCTCACAGAACACTTCATGAACTGTCCCTCTGGAATAGGAAGGACACTTGCACTGTGTATTGAGGAAGGGGGATGAGTGGTACCTGGGGCTAGGCATTGAATCATCCAGATCTGAATTCAAATCCCATCTCTGCTGTTTACTACCTGTTTAATCTTTCTCAGCCTCACTTTTTTCATCTGCAAAATGGTAACAACGACATTTTCCCTAGAGGGGCTATGAAGATGAAATGAAATAATAAGCATGACGGGTGGTCCTGGTGCTAGCCTCACAGTGAGTGCTCAAGAAATGGCAGCAATTTGCAGCAAAAAGGATGTTCACATTTTTGTCAGAATTGCCCCGAACCCCATCCTCTCCCTCTTCCTCTTTTTTCTTCAGTATTTCTTATAACTGTCTGTCTGCAAACAGCTCCTTCAATTTGTACTATATTTAAAAGATCTTGAATCCCTGAGTTTGAGCAAACACCTTTGGTGGGTTAAATCAGCTCAGGTGCAGAGACTTGGAATGCTGAACATATATGGTGGGTGGCTTTCATCAAAACAGGTCAGCAAAGCAAGTCCCTGGAGGAAGTGCAGGTGGGAGAAGTGGGTGAGGAATTCCCTGGGAGGTGGTAATCAAGACCACACCAAGTGCCCGGGGCAGGTTGGGGGCCCTATAAAGGCTCCTGGAGTGGCTCTGCCTGTGGACTAGGGCTCAGCCTCCTCTCCTGGGGTCCAGCTGGCTGCCTCTGGTAAGTGGGAACTCATCTGTTCTCCTGGGATTTGTGGGGCGCTTTCCTTCTCCTTTAACTCTTTTGAGCCGTTAGGCCAAGATCCTCTTCCATCCTTGGGTAATCAGGGAAGTGACACAAGTCTTCTGACAATTGCAGAAATGACACACTAATCGGTACTTAGAAAGTTTATTTTTTTATCCTTTTCTTTTTTTTTAAGTTTTATTATTATTATACTTTAAGTTTTAGGGTGCATGTGCACAATGTGCAGGTTAGTTACATATGTATACATGTGCCATGCTGGTGTGCTACACCCATTAACTTGTCTTTTAGCATTAGGTATATCTCCTAATGCTATCCCTCCCTCCTCCCGCCACCCCGCAACAGTCCCCGGAGTGTGATGTTCCCCTTCCTGTGTCCATGTGTTCTCATTGTTCAATTCCCATCTATGAGTGAGAACATGCGGTGTTTGGTTTTTTGTCCTTGCGATAGTTTACTGAGAATGATGATTTCCAATTTCATCCATGTCCCTACAAAGGACATGAACTCATCATTTTTTATGGCTGCATAGTATTGCATGTGTATATGTGCCACATTTTCTTAATCCAGTCTATCATTGTTGGACATTTGGGTTGGTTCCAAGTCTTTGTTATTGTGAATAGTGCCGCCATAAACATACGTGTGCATGTGTCTTTATAGCAGCATGATTTATAGTCCTTTGGGTATATACCCAGTAATGGGATGGCTGGGTCAAATTCTGCACCATTGCTTAGTATGACTTATTTTCTGATCGTGGGTTTGACTCCCCAGCAAGAAGATTTTTATTGTTGAAGAAGGAGATATTTAGAGCTATAGAGTTTTGCAGCAATTCCGAGTCCTGTTTAAAGGTTTCTTACACCCTATTCTGCATTTTGCTTACCAGTAAGCTTTAAACTTTTCTTCCAGGTATATGCAAACAGGTATATTGAACATTTTATTCAATCCTATGCAGCTCCCATGCTTCCCTATTCTGATTGCCACCTCTTTACTTCCTGAGGCCTGCACTTCCCACCTATAATCATTAACTTAGACCATAAGGATCACTGCCTACAAAGATAGCCAGAGACACTCTTCAGAGCTGGGAAGGCTTCAGGGAACTTCCTGACCAGCATCCTTCTAATAAAGTTGCTGAGGCCCAGAGAAGGCAGGTTGCCCATGCAGTTAATGGCAGGATGGATGTAGAACCAATGCCTGAGCCTTCTTGGCTAGTGCTCTTTCCTTTGAACATCTTCCTGTCATCCTTTGGCTCCAGTGATCTATTTGGCTGGCCCTCAAGCTTCCCAGTTCTTTGTAGAGGGCTGGAACCATATCCTATAGCCACATAGGACTTGCCTTAGTCTCCCATGGTGAGTCAGGGGTGGAGCAGGGATTAGAGATCAGGCCTCTGCATTCTTGTACACCCCTTCTCCAGCCCCATCACACACACACACACTCACACACACACCATGATGCTTCCCTATAAGACAGAGACTGTTCTTGTTCTCTCCTCATGCCCCTACATCCTTGCCCATTCTCATTGTCTGCATTATCAAAGGGAGCCAGTTGACATTGTCCAGACATGTCAGCTAAGATGGCATGCTTTGACTGTGTAAAATGTCTGGGCTACTTTTTAACCATCAGACACCCTTCTCATGGTGTCCCTGCCCGGTTTCCTTTAGGCTCACCCGTTCCTAGAGCAATGTCTTCCCAGCAGCAGCAGCAGCAGCAGCAGCAGTGCCCACCCCAGAGGGCCCAGCAGCAGCAAGTGAAGCAGTCTTGTCAGCCGCCCCCTATTAAATGTCAAGAGACATGTGCACCCAAAACCAAGGATCCATGTGCTCCCCAGGTCAAGAAGCAATGCCCACCGAAGGGCACCATCATTCCAGCCCAGCAGAAGTGTCCCTCAACCCAGCAAGCCTCCAAGAGTAAACAGAAGTAAGGATGGACTGGATATTACCATCATCCACCATCCTGGCTACCAGATGGAACTTTCTCTTCTTCCTTCTCCTCTTCCCTCCAGCTCTTGAGCCTACCCTCCTCTCACATCTCCTCCTGCCCAAGATGTAAGGAAGCATTGTAAGGATTTCTTCCCATCATACCCTTCCCCACACATACCACCTTGGCTTCTTCTATATCCCACCCTGATGCTCTCCCAGATGGGTGTGAGAGAGACCTCATTCTCTGCAGGCTCCAGCATGGCCACAGCTAAGGCCCATCCATTTCCCAAAGTGAGGAAAGTGTCCTATCATTGTTGGACATTCGGGTTGGTTCCAAGTCTTTGTTGGGTTCTTCTGGGGTTCCACCCTGACAAGTAGGGTCACAGAGGCTGGTGCACAGTTTCTGCCTCATTCCTCTCCATGATGCCCCCTGCTCTGGGCTTCTCTCCTGTTTTCCCCAATAAATATGTGCTTCATGTAATAAATGTGTCTGCTTCCTGGGCTAATTGTCCGCTCCCAGTCCCATTCTGTGATTCATTCGTTCATTCAGAGGGAATATTTTAGGGAAGTGAAGGTGCAAGTACACACACTCCCAGGAGTTCAGGAAGTCACTCTTATGGACACAGTTACTCTCTGGTAACCAACAATGGGAAACATATCCAGACGTATCTCAGGTAAAGAAGGACAGAAAACAAGTCCAGCAACTCATTGGCAAAAGTCTAATAGAGTCTTGCATAACTAATCCCATCTAGGGAATATCAAAAGGGAGGAAAATTTAGCTCCTACCATTAGAAGCCCAGCCCACCTGATGAATGCAATTTTTTCCTCTTGGAAGTTGTCATTCTGAAAAAGCACACAAAGCATACATAAATGACCTGAGTCCTGCAAAACATTTCTACAAACATGTGCAACTGACTTTTTCATGTATTTGCTAATGTTTTTGTTCATTCATTAACTCATGCCCATTCACTTACTTATTCATACTCACTCATCTGATATTTGGCAAGTTCTAGAATTACCTTAGTTTTCCACTCTGCCATGCTGGATTTCCAGAGCTATCCAGAGTCAATTTATCCTGTGTCTCAGTGTACTGTTTGGAAGGCAGTCATTTTCTTACACAGGGAAATATTGTTCCAGGGATGGCCACATACAGAGAGTTTGTACAAAGTATACAGGGCCTGGTTTTGTCAGTTAGTACGACTTTACACAGCTTATGAAAGAAATCTGTTTTTACAACTGGCTTCCTGACCTCCTAACCCTCCTAACCTGTGTGAGACCAGCTGCCTATATTGGAAAGAAGCGGCAAACCTCCCAGATATAAAGAAAGATAAGTATTTGAAGAAGAGACCCTGAGTAGGAAGAAGCAGCTGAACAGAGTCCAATTTTCTCCCCTTGAGCTTTATTCTTTTCCTGGGATTTAGTCACTCAATTTCAGTTGCCATCATCAAGCATAAATTGCTTTCTCACTTAACACACTAGCCTAAAAGGGAACAAATAACCACATTTTCTACTTTGCCTTAAAACAGCAATCCATGGCTGATATTTCCAAGTTGTAGTTACTTAAAACTTAGTGGGTACCGACTTTAACCAGGAAAGCCAAAGTATTGTAAACACAATTAAGATTCATTCTAGCCCTAAGAATTCATTGACAGCCTTTCTGTGCCCCAATCCCTGCGTCCTAAAATAACTCCCCTCTGTCAAGTAGAAAGGCCAGTCTGTCTTATTCCCCTTCCTGGCTTCCTTCCATCTAAGCCCTATCCAGTTTCTTGGACACACTGTTTTTCAGAGTTTTCATGTCATTTTCATGTCTCCCAAGAAGGCCTTGGCAAGTCTTCCCACAGACTTTTGAGTACCAGGCTGATAGATTTGCATAGCCTTCAGCTAATTGGACAGATAGGGTTGATTGAAACAATGAATGCTTCTGCTGTGATATGTGTCTCAGGTTATTAACTCAGTGAGGAAGGGGAGACACCCATGTTTTCCACACCAATGGCCAAGGACAAAGTCCTGTCTCTGCATGAGTAGGTGGGCATCCATTCCCCCTTATGAAGAAATTCTTTTATGTAATTCTACCCTTCAGAAGTTCACAAAGCAACATTGGCTTATGTCAAAATCCCAGCCATAATTAAACACATAAAAGTTAAATTATGAGCCTTTAAAGCACAGGAGTCTTGTTTACCTCACTATCCCCAAATATGCAATGACTAGCTTTTCAAAAGTACAGAAGAAAGAACTGCTTCTGAGTGGAATAGGATGGCCTGTGGCAAGCCAGCAGCCTAGTGTACATCTAGACCAAATTACAAACTATCTGCACCCACCCACAAACTATCTGGACCCTAAAACTCCAGAGATAGGAGAGCCTCAGAGAGGTGAGCCAACAAATGTTTACCTGGGATAATCTGTGGATTCTGGGCAAGAGCAGAAGAATGAAAACCAAAGCTTTCTACTGTGGAGGACCATTGCTAGGGACAGAGAGACCAGAGAATTTATGAATGCTCTGGGGGGCGGTCTTTAAGCAAGTGGTTGATATTCCACCTGGAATATGTAATGAATTCTAGGAATGGTCAGGTCAGGATATTAAATACCTAAGCAGAAAGTCTTTGAAATGTAGAGTGGAGTTTTTAGTAGGTTTATGAAACAATGAATGGAGTTTGCAACCTGCCAGATGGAGGGCCTCTGGCAAACACACCAGATAGAGAGTTAAAAACTGAAAGGCCAGGGGTAATTCTAGTCTGTTGGATAGAAGTCAAAATCATGGCCATCGCTGGGGAGAGTACCGACTGGAAGGGGATATGACGAAGGTGTCTGAGATTCTGGAAAAGTTATCAGCCTAGTGGGTGGCAGTTACCTGGGTTCATACATATATCAAAACATACACTCAACTGATTTGTGCATTTTTCTTTTTGTTAGTTTAACCTCAATAAAATAGAAATATCATTACAATAGTATCAATTATCTTAAGTTTAATGAAAGATATAACGTTTATACTAAAAATATAAAACATTATTGAAATAAACAAAGAGAGAACTCACAAATTTGGAGATGTTTCATGTTCATGTATTAGAAGATTATTTTGTAGCGATGTCAATTATCCTTAATTTCATCTAAGATATGCAAATTAGAATGAAAATGTGATACTCCTACACAATGCAACATATTGGCTAAAACTAAAAAGACAATACCAGGTGTTGGTGAGAATATGGATAAGCAGGGACTCTTATAAACTGCTGATGGTAGTGTAAATTGGACAACTATTTCAGAGAACTATTGGGCAGTATTTCTAAAGTTGATCATATGCATCCCCATCCCAGCAATTTCACTCTTTATTGTATACACAACAGAAATGTGTACATAGAATTGCTAAAACACATATATGAAAACAGCTATAGTAGCAGTATTTGTAACAACCCCAATTAAAAATATTCCAAATATCCATTAAAAGTAGGATGGATAAATTAATTGTGAATTTTCATACAATGGCATACCACAACACAATGAGATTAGACAAGCTCTACACCATAACATGGATGAATCTTTCAAACACAGTCTTGAGAGAAAGAAAGCAGATATTAAAAGCACATATTGTATAATTCCATTTATTTTTATAAAGTCAGTATGACTGGACGGTTAGCTTTACAGGGATCTGGCAAAGTTTTGTGTCTTTATCTGGGAACTGATTAGACAGATGTGGTCACACAAATTCATTGAGCTGTGTACATTTTCCTGTATAATAATTATGTTTCCTTTTCTTAAAAAAGAGTTATATAAAGTTATATAAAGAGTTATAAAAAAGAGTTATATAAATTTAAAAAGTACTTAGGCAATATTTAAGCCTGATTGGCTTAAACAATTATTTTTCTCACTATTTGTGTGCATACTTTAACCTTTTTCTACCCCATTGTATCTTCAAAGCCCATCTGCAACATATCAACAAAATTAAAATGTATCTGTTCTTCTGAGGAAAGGAGAATATACTTACAAAACCTCCAAACACTGCCAGGGGAGAAGGGATCTCTCAATACACTATCCTCCCAGTATTCCTCCTTCTCACCATTTTATTACCTAGAAAATTCTCTCTACCCCAGAAACAGAACAATGCCACACCAGATCTATCTGTCACAAACACCCAGCGGCTCAAATTCCCTGCCACCTCCTGTTCTGGCCAGGAGGCCCTCAGAGACAAATTGAGCAGGCCTGGGCATCTGCATTGGAGTTGTTGTGACATTCCATTTCCTTTTGCAAAAGGGGCAGGGGCTCTCAGACTGAACAGAGTGAATCCCAGCTTCTCCATTTCCTGGTTGTGTGATTGCATCCTGTCACTTAGATCCAAAGCCTGTTTTCTCATATGTGAAAAGCTGTCAGGGTCTAACAATTATTTGCAGCATTTTGGGGAGGATTGGTGATAATATCTAGAAAGTGGCTGCATACAGCATATGGTCATTAAATGATTGATTTATTTTCGTCTACAACTGGGGAAGATGGCTATCAAAGCATGAGCTAAGGATACTCCTCTGCCTAGAAGTAGAAGGTGGCCATATGGAAGTCTTTTTACTCTAGCTCAGGAGTCTATGCTAATAAGTAAGTGTTATCTGTTTCCCAGCCTGGGAAGGCTCCAGGCTAGAAAAAAGGAGACTTAGATTCTAGTTTTGGATCTGCTATTGAATAAATCTGTGACCTAGAACAAGTTCCTTAAAGTCAGTCCTTTATCCATAAAATGAGAGGTTGCGTTGGATGACTTAAAATTAGGTCGATCTATGAATTCTTTTGAGTTTTTGCATATGTATGGGTCCTGTTCCCTACCCCACCCTCTCTAACCCCATCAGGGTGGATCCTGTGGTTTCCTAATAAGCAGAGTACATACATGTGTTTGGGGCATGAGCGGAGCTCAAAAAATAAGAGAGTAAGTAAATGAATGAATGAAGATCAGATTCCATGAACCATTTCACGCTATGGTAACTAGAACATTTAAAAACAAGTGGCAACTAATGAGTTTAAGGTAATATTGAAAATAAACAAAAGAATTTTCAACCCAGAATTTCATTCCAGCCAAACTAAGCTTCATAAGTCAAGGAGAAATAAAATACTTCACAGACAAGCAAATGCTGAGAGATTTTGTCACCACCAGGCCTGCCCTAAAAGAGCTCCTGAAGGAAGCACTAAACATGGAAAGGCACAACCGGTACCAGCGGCTGCAAAATCATGCTAAAATGTAAAGACCATCGAGACTAGGAAGAAACTGCATCAACTAATGAGCAAAATAACCAGCTAACATCATAATGACAGGATCAAATTCACACACAACAATATTAACTTTAAATGTAAATGGACTAAATGCTCCAATTAAAAGACACAGACTGGCAAATTGGATAGAGTCAAGACCCATCAGTGTGCTGTATTCAGGAAACCCATCTCATGTGCAGAGACACACATAGGCTCAAAATAAAAGGATGGAGGAAGATCTACCAAGCAAATGGAAAACAAAAAAAGGCAGGGGTTGCAATCCTAGTCTCTGATAAAACAGACTTTAAACCAACAAAGATCAAAAGAGACAAAGAGGGTCATTACATAATGGTAAAGGGATCAATTCAACAAGAAGAGCTAACTATCCTAAATATATATGCACCCAATACAGGAGCACCCAGATTCATAAAGCAAGTCCTTAGTGACCTACAAAGAGACTTAGACTCCCACACAATAATAATGGGAGATTTTCACACCCCACTGTCAACATTAGACAGATCAATGAGACAGAAAGTCAACAAGGATACCCAGGAATTGAACTCAGCTCTGCACCAAGCAGACCTAATAGACATCTACAGAACTCTCCACACCAAATCAACAGAATATACATTTTTTTCAGCACCACACCATACCTATTCCAAAATTGACCACATAGTTGGAAGTAAAGCTCTACTCAGCAAATGTAAAAGAACAGAAATTATAACAAACTTCTCTAAGACCACAGTGAAATCAAACTAGAAATCAGGATTAAGAAACTCACTCAAAACCGCTCAACTACATGGAAACTGTAGAACCTGCTCCTGAATGACTACTGGGTACATAACGAAGTGAAGGCAGAAATAAAGATGTTCTTTGAAACCAATGAGAACAAAGACACAACGTACCAGAATCTCTGGGACACATTCAAAGCAGTGTGTAGAGGGAAATTTATAGCACTAAATGCCCACAAGAGAAAGCAGGAAAGATCTAAAATTGACACCCTAACATCACAATTAAAAGAACTAGAAAAGCAAGAGCAAACACATTCAAAAGCTAGCAGAAGGCAAGAAATAACTAAAATCAGAGCAGAACTGAAGGAAATAGAGACACAAAAAACCCTTCAAAAAATTAATGAATCCACGAGCTGGTTTTTTGAAAGGATCAACAAAATTGATAGACCGCTAGCAAGACTAATAAAGAAAAAAAGAGAGAAGAATCAAATAGACGCAATAAAAAATGATAAAGGGGATATCACCACCAATCCCACAGAAATACAAACTACCATCAGAGAATACTACAAACACCTCTACGCAAATAAACTAGAAAATCTAAAAGAAATGGATAAATTCCTCGAAACATACACTCTCCCAAGACTAAATCAGGAAGAAGTTGAATCTCTGAATAGACCAAAAACAGGAGCTGAAATTGTGGCAATAATCAATAGCTTACCAACCAAAAAGAGTCCAGGACCAGATGGATTCACAGCCAAATTCTACCAGAGGCACAAGGAGGAACTGGTACCATTCCTTCTGAAACTATTCCAATCAATAGAAAAAGAAGGAATCCTCCCTAACTCATTCTATCAGGCCAGCATCATCCTGATACCAAAGCCGGGCAGAGACACAACCAAAAAGGAGAATTTTAGACCAATATCCTTGATGAACATTGATGCAAAAATCCTCAATAAAATACTGGCAAACTGAATCCAGCAGCACATCAAAAAGCTTATCCATCATGATCAAGTGGGCTGCATCCCTGGGATGCAAGGCAGGTTCAATATACACAAATCAATAAATGTAATCCAGCATATAAACAGAACCAAAGACAAAAACCACTTGATTATCTCAATAGATGCAGAAAAGGCCTTTGACAAAATTCAACAACACTTCATGCTAAAAACTCTCAATAAATTAGGTATTGATGGGATGTATCTCAAAATAATAAGAGCTATCTATGACAAACCCACAGCCAATATCATATTGAATGGGCAAAAACTGGAAGCATTCCCTTTGAAAACTGGCACAAGACAGGGATGCCCTCTCTCACCACTCCTATTCAACATAGTGCTGGAAGTTCTGGCCAGGGCAATTAGGCAGGAGAAGGAAATAAAGGGATTCAATTAGGAAAAGAGGAAATCAAATTGTCCCTGTTTGCAGACGACATGATTGTATATCTAGAAAACCCCATTGTCTCAGCCCAAAATCTCCTTAAGCTGATAAGCAACTTCAGCAAAGTCTCAGGATACAAAATCAATGTACAAAAATCACAAGCCTTCTTATATACCAATAACAGACAAACAGAGAGCCAAATCATGAGTGAACTCCCATTCACAATTGCTTCAAAGAGAATAAAATACTTAGGAATTCAACTTACAAGGGATGTGAAAGACCTCTTCAAGGAGAACTACAAACCACTGCTCAGTGAAATAAAAGAGGATACACACAAATGGAAGAACATTCCACGCTCATGGGTAGGAAGAATCAATATCATGAAAATGGTCATACTGCCCAAGGTAATTTATAGATTCAATGCCATCCCCATCAAGCTACCAATGACTTTCTTCACACAATTGGAAAAAACTACTTTAAAGTTCATATGGAACCAAAAAAGAGCCCGTATCGCCAAGTCAATCCTAAGCCAAAAGAACAAAGCTGGAGGCATCACACTACCTGACTTCAAACTATACTACAAGGCTACAGTAACCAAAACAGCTTGGTACTGGTACCAAAACAGAGATCTAGACCAATGGAACAGAACAGAGCCCTCAGAAATAATGCCACATATCTACAACTATCTGATCTTTGACAAACCTGACAAAAACAAGCAATGGGGAAAGGATTCCCTATTTAATAAATGGTGCTGGGAAAACTGGCTAGCCATATGTAGAAAGCTGAAACTGGATCCCTTCCTTACACCTTACACAAAAATTAATTCAAGATGGATTAAAGACTCAAACGTTAGACCTAAAACCATAAAAACCCTAGAAGAAAACCTAGGCATTACCATTCAGGACATAGGCATGGGCAAGGACTTCATGTCTAAAACACCAAAAGCAATGGCAACAAAAGCCAAAATTGACAAATGGGATCTAATTAAACTAAAGAGCTTGTGCACAGCAAAAGAAACTACCATCAGAGTGAACAGGCAACCTACAAAATGGGAGAAAATTTTCGCAACCTACTCATCTGACAAAGGGCTAATATCCAGACTCTACAATGAACTCAAACAAATTTACAAGAAAAAAGCAAACAACCCCATCAAAAAGTGGGCGAAGGATATGAACAGATACTTCTGAAAAGAAGACATTCATGCAGCCAAAAGACACATGAAAAAATGCTCATCATCACTGGCCATCAGAGAAATGCAAATCAAAACAACAATGAGATACCTTCTCACACCAGTTAGAATGGCGATCATTAAAAAGTCAGGAAACAACCCGTGCTGGAGAGGATGTGGAGAAATAGGAACACTTTTACACTGTTGGTGGAACTGTAAACTAGTTCAACCCTTGTGGAAGTCAGTGTGGCAATTCCTCAGGGATCTAGAACTAGAAATACCATTTGACCCAGCCATCCCATTACTGGGTATATACCCAAAGGATTATAAATCATGCTGCTATAAAGACACATGCACACGTATGTTTATTGTGGCACTATTCACAACAGCAAAGACTTGGAACCAACCCAAATGTCCAACAATGATAGACTGGATTAAGAAAATGTGGCACATATACACCATGGAATACTATGCAGCCATAAAAAAGGATGAGTTCATGTCCTTTGTAGGGACATGGATGAAATTGGAAATCATCATTCTCAGTAAACTATCGCAAGGACAAAAAACCAAACACCGCATGTTCTCACTCATAGATGGGAATTGAACAATGAGAACACATGGACACAGGAAGGGGAACATCACACTCCGGGGACTGTTGTGGGGTGAGGGTAGTGGGGAGGGATAGCATTAGGAGATATACCTAATGCTAAATGGCGAGTTAATGGGTGTAGCACACCAGCATGGCACATGTATACATATGTAACTAACCTGCACATTGTGCACATGTACCCTAAAACTTAAAGTATAGTAATAAAAAATAAATAAATAAATAAAAAATAAAAAATAAGATTTATCTGATATAGATTGGCAGAGGAGGATGGAAGGGCAGTGACGGAGATCAGGATATGCCACCCTAAAATGTCCCACTTGGCACAAGGATTATTTTGAGCTGAAGGCGGTTGAGGGTCAACAGGGACATCAACAGTTTTCTGCCTTCCGCTTATCTGCCTAAAGGCAGAGCACAAATTTATCCCCTCTCCTGTGCAGGATGAGAGGACCAATTCTTATTACTAGAGATGGAGAACCGACATTGAGATGAGTCTGCATGAACAAACCTTACTAAAGTAGCCCTTATATTCCAGAAGTTTCCCCATATAATCCCTAGTCATCTTCCACAATTTATTCTCTCTTGGAGCCCAAACTCTTTTTCTTTCATAGGAAGAATATACAGGCTCTCAAGCCTAACCACTTCTTTGGGTTTTCATTTCTTTTCTGTGAAGCACCTATGCATGTAAAAATATTGACATCAATATAAATCATATGCCTTTTCTCCTATTAATCTGTCTTTTGTCAGTCAAAATTGCAGGCCCCCATTACTGAACCTAAGAGGATAGACAAAAAGTTTTTTTCTTCTCAGCAGCAGTATACTTTTTTGGTACTTTGTGCCTCCAAAGGTCATAATTTGGCCCTGCCAGAAGGTTCTGGAGGTAGGAAGCATGAGCCTTTAACCCACCAAAAGGTCTCCATACCATGTGCATGATGATGTCCAAGAAGGTGGCAGGGGATCATCTCCTAGCCCCAGAACCAGCCTGCCATGCCAGCTTGAGTTAGCGCTTTGATGATTCCCTGCTTGGAAGGGTGACGTTCAAGGGTGTGTGTACTTTGCCTTCCTCAGATGGGACTTAATTACTTCCCAAGGCTCCCAGTATCCTCAGGCCAAACACCCACATTCATCAGCATCTAGTTGCATCAACATCAATATCTGCCCAGGTATCTTAGCACCCACCTGCACCTCCTTCCACCTATTCATAGGACTGGGACCCTCCAGTTGGATTCAGGTCCTAGAAGTTGAGATATTCTGGCAGAGTAGTGATTTTTCAATCCTGGTTTTATCTGATAATTAAAAAACAATCAACTGATTAAATGAAACTTTGGAATGGCACCTAGACATGAATATTTTTTTAAAGACACCAGATGATGTCAACTGCAATCAAGGTAGAAAAGCCCTTGTGTTTAGAGTCTACTGTTTGCCAACTTGTTTGATTTTAAAAACCACCTGATGCACTTTAGAAATACAGATCCCCTGGTCCTTCTCTTAGCTACTTCTATTTCACTGGAAGGAGCATCCTAAGTGATGCTTATGCTTAGGTCAGTTGAGGAAACCCTCCTCAGTGATGGGGTTTGGATCCCAGAAACTCAAAGAATGTTGTCTACTTCCCTACTAGACTTCATAAAGCTGGGATTTCATGCTTGATATTTGACTGTCATTCAGCAAATATGTGTTAAACGAATGACTGACTGGCTACTTCAAAAATGAAGGAAATGATTAGATTTTTCTAAGTCATGGAAGATTAATTTCTAATAACAGGTGTAGTTCAGACCCTAAGGAGAAGAAATGCACTTGACATCTATGATCCATCTACTATGTTCTAGTCACTACAGTAGTTGTTTTGCATATGTAATCTCATTTAATAATAGGTCTGAAAACAAATTTTACGGGTAAGATACACTGAGATTCATAAAGCCTTCACAGCTATGGTACTGGATTTACATCTTGGCTCTGCCACATTATTTGCCATGTAAACTTGAACAAGTGATTTATTCTTTGTGCTTCAGCTTCCACATCTATAGACTACGTTTAATGACCTGGTCCTTGCACTTCTATTGTAAGAATTAGTGTCAAGTACCTAGAACAAGGTCTGACACTTTGCAGAAGCTAATGAAATGGTAGATATTTTTATTATTAGAAAACTTTCCTGTTATCACACACATAGCTAGTAAGCAGTAGAGTCAGGATTGGAATCCAGGACTTCATGTTTCCAAACCTGTAATCTGTGGAGATCACTCTGCACTCTGCAAAAGGTGCTTTCAGAGGTGGACCAGGGACAAAGCAGGCATAGCTGAGCCAACAGAAGGGACCGGCAACTACACAAAGCAGCCACTTCCAATGGGGTTTAGATTCTCTGCAGAAAATTTTTAGCCATGAACTTGTTCCTTTGCCCCCCTCTACAGACCAGGAGGCAATGATTGATAGGAGGGATAGCACGTCAGTCTGAATCATCCCAGATTCCAATACTTTTCATTTTAAAATATGTCTGTGTCTTTTGATCATCCATACCCAGAGAAGCTCTACTTCTAGTGGAAGATAGGCAATCGATCAGCTCAGATGTGTGAGACTGTAGGGATCCAGTCAGTGTCTCTTCTAAGAGTCATCCTCTGATTTATAGAGTGTTCCACTAGTCTTGAGAAACAATGCAACAAAGTTCTCAAGGGACTGTACCCTGGCACATCAGACCTTCATGACATGTTGGGAGAGTCACTCAACATTTTTCTGCCTCAGTTTCCTTATCTAAGGTATGTCCAGGTTTTTGTATAATGTCCAATAATTTTAGCCACCTCCCATGCCCCAACTCCTATAAAACATGAACTGTGCAGTCATTGTCACTGTTCAATAGCTCAAGATATAATTTGGTAAACATGTAAACCTGAAATCGCATGTAAAAAAATGAGGGGAGATAAAGCAATCACAAAGGCCAAGAATGTTGCTCCACTGAAGAAGTATGCCCTGTCCTTGGGCGCTCTCTCCCTGTTCTCTCTCTCTCTCACACACACACACACACAAACACACACACACACACAAACACACACACACACACACAGAGTGAGAAGGAAAAAAGGAAACTCACAGTCAAAAGGAAAAAGTTTCAACTGATTTCAAGTGGAAGGAGAGGAAAGAATGAGACAAACTAGCAAGAATTATTACGTTAGACGTATTTAGTTCATTCATCTTAAAGTGTTAGAAGCATCATTACATTTAATCTTTATAGCAACTTTGTGAAGTAGAATTTAAAGTTCTCCTTTTAAAGATAAGGACAGTAGCATGCAGAAAGGTTAGGCAACTTGCTCAAGGTCATCCAACTGATAAGGGCATAGCAAGGCTTTGAAACAACTGGGCCAGACATTAAGCCTGGGTCCTTTTATTTCTATATCCCTCAAGCAAGAGAAGCCAGGTTTAATTTTTTAATCCATCCCTTCAAGGACCAGAAATAAAAAGAGTGAGGGTGAGGGGCATGCTCTGTTCTTACAGAGATGAGAAAGGAATGGGAATTGAGCATCCCAGGTTTGGGTCTGATTCTGTCACTTAAGAGGCTGTGAAGCCTGGAGCGAGTTCCTTCCCCCACCACAGCAGTTCATTCCCTCTCTATAGGATGAAGAGCTGAGTAGAGTTTCTTTGGTGCTATGATTTCATGTCCTCCCTCCACCTCTGCGCCCACATTTGCAAACTTAACTTTTCCTCCCTGCTGAGCCAAAGTGTTCAGGAGGCTCCTAACACCTGGGATCTGGTGTTTCTCCTTTTCCTGCCCTTTCTCAGATGAAGACCTTGTGTGTTATAGAGACTTTTTAAAAATTATCATGGCCTGAATTGAGCAGCTGACACTCTGGAGGTCTCCCTAGCTTCTCAAGGTGATCAGAGAAAGGGAGGGGGGTAAACCTGTTAATACTGCATGTTTCTAAATGTTACCATGCTTTAAATATGCAATCGCCACAGGGAAAGGCCTGGAGTTCAAATTCTGCATGACCTTCTTTGCAGGGTCTGGGCTTTAGGGAAGTGGGGTGGGGGGAGAGAGTAACTATGCTGGGAAAAGCCTGATCACTGATTAGACTTAGGGCCATCAATCTTCCTTGCTCTGGGAATGACTGATGAACCTGAGGCACTGCTCAGAGTCAATGGAAGTTCCAGGGACAAATGAGAGCCAGTTTTCGATGTCAGAAGAGCAGCAGCTCCTGTGTCCTAGGTGGGGCTTCTGTGCAAGGCCGAGAAATCTGGGGAGCTGTACTTACTGTCGGAAGCCACCCAGTTTCCCCTTGTCTTTATGTGGGAGTTTGTGGGGCCTGATTCAACAGCTAACCCAACCCCAGTGGCAGAGAAACAAAGTTTCTTCCAAGGGAAGATTAACGATTAACACAAGTCACTGTGGAAGCTTCAAATACACAGGGAGAAGAATGTCAGAGACCAAGAGAAAGTTCCAGAGTCTGGAGCCTAAGCAGGCTTGCGTGGGGTGAAGGAAGCACATGTTGAGGCAGGCAGGACTGTCCAGTAAGGAGCTGATAACCAGGGAGAAGGAAATTCCTTTGCATCTAGGGCTAAGGTCCAGGGAGGGCATGAGAACACACCAGCTTCAGAGGTGGCTTCAGATCATCCAGGGCCTGAGACAAGCTGGGTGACACCAGAGGACAGACAACCAGGCAGCAGTTTCCTGCAGGGCTGAGAATCCCACCAGACATAGCAACAGGTTCCAGCAGCCCCTGCTGTCAGGGCTCCTGGGTGGGGACTTGGTGAAGAAGGGGACCTGGGCACAAACCTAGAGGAGAGCTAAGTGAGGCAAGAGGCTTGGAGCTCAGGTGTCCTGGTGGGGCTGGCACCAGCCTGGAGCAAGGTGGTGCATTAAACTGTTTGACAATGAAGCAGGTGGGTGGGGAGGGCAGCAGGTACACTCTGTACCGGAGCTTCTAGGCAGGTTTCAAAGTAGACTCTGAGCCTGTCTTTACAAATAACACCATTCAGTCATTCATTCATTCAGTCAGCCAGCCACCCAGCCAGGCAGTCAGTCAGTCTATAAATGCTAGTCACCAAGCAGCTTCTGCACGCCAGGCACTGTGTGAGGATGGAGATGGTTAGGGACCAATGGCTGCGTGGACACAGTGGGAGGCTGACCTTGGCCTCAAGTTCACTGGCTGTGGAGCCAGCAGGTACTCCACAAACATTTAGTTGTGTGTTTGGGTAAAGGAGGGGTTAGATGAGGAGAAGGAACCATCTGCACACCTGAGTTTTAAGGATAATTTGGATTTTCCAAAGGCCACACCTAGTAACAGTTTGTGTTTTGAGTGTAGCTCTGAATCAGGGACCTCAGTTTTACAGGAATTGCCTATGGAAGGACTGAGGGAACCCCTGTTCTTGTGTTCCCAGGAAAGAGAAGTTACTTGGCAGGGCAGAATCTGACCATTGTGGAGTGAAGGCAAGCATGTGCAGGCGCTCAGGGGCTGATCACCTACTGCCTCCCCCAGGGCCTTCACCTCAGCTGTGTCACAATGTCACTCTGAGAGCTCCCCTAGAGTGAAAGCAACTCAGGATCGAAGCAGACATTTTAGTTTTGGCTTTTAGTTTTGGCTTTTCCCTTCCTCCCTCCGACCCTGGTGCCCTGAGTAATGATAAACTGAATCTTATTTCCACCTATTCTAATTCATGCCCTTCTTACTTTAGCAGAGCTAGAAACACCCACTGTTTAGAGCCACTCAAATATTAAGCATCTTTATTTCTACTTAAAGGGATTTATCTTAGCACCGATTAAGGCTTACCCACAAGGCAAGGCTCTTTCTGTGTCCTCACACTGCCACTCCTAAAACTTTCCGGAACTACAAGTGACCCAGGTCTCAGTCAGGAAGGGCTCCCCTTTCCACCTCTAATCAATTTTCTGCCTGGGCTTGATTTCCTCCATAGACATTAGGGAGTCACAAGGAATTAAAACAAAGGAGAACACAGGATTTCTGTGTAAAATTCCTTTCTTCCTAGGGTTTGTTTTTTTGACCTTGGTGAGTTATTTCACCTCTGGTGGCCTCAGATTCCCCAATCACCCCTTGAGGAGTGTGAACTAAAGGCTCTCTGAGATCCATAATCTCAGTGGCTCTCAACTGTGCTCTGTCTCTTACCCTGGGGAGTTCATGGTCTGTAGGGGGAAAGTGGGCTTCCTCATCAGAGAGCTCCTAGAATGACAGGCATGATGGGCATATGTTAGGCTCCCCACTGAGATTTGTTGAATAAATGAGGAAACAAACACTGTGGTGGGGACACCGTTGCTTTGAGCAGGAACAGCTCTGACCCTCAGAAAGCCCCCAGGAGATACAGACCCAGAAGGAGGAGGAAAATCTTGCAGCCAGCAGGATCTCTAGGTATTGGAGCTGGAGCTGGAAGTGGGCAAAAGTTGAGAAGGATTCAGCATTGAGGATCCCATGGATGGGCTGCGGGGAGGCAGGTAGAAAAGGCTTTTGGGTTTTCAGGAGGTGGGCAGTCTAGCCTGATTAGAAAGGAGGAAAAGGCCAGGGCCAGATATCTGGGTGGAGTGGAGGGAAAAAGTGATCCCAGAAGAGGGATTAGCCTCTGAAAGTCCCTGAAGTAGGAGAAGGGTAAAGGTGTGGTTGGTGAAGGAAAGCAGGTTTTCCCAGATTAGTAACCAGTCATGGGGAGGAAGATGAGGGTGGGGGAGTCATAAGTAAATTATACTGAATGTGTGTAGTTTAATGGAACTGGGAATAAGAGGGGGAAATGGATGGAAGGGTCTTGGACTCTGAGACAAGGGGTCTATAATCAGTCCATTTCATTATTTCTAGCTTCCACCTTCACCAAGGCAGACAAGGACTGCCCGCCTCAGCTCCTCTGTTCCCTCTCCCTTTCCCACCTATTCATGTGTGCAAAAGTGCCCTGTCCCACAGAACATGGGGAACAACCATCTCAATGACAAGGACAGCAGGTGGCAAGGCCTCAATAGGACTCAGATCTCCCCCCAGGGTTAACTCATGAAACCCTCCAGGAAGCCTGCTGCTCACCCATCCCTCAAGGCAAGCCCTGCACCTGGGTCTGAGGATGAGGGTGGCAGTGAAAATTAGGCCGGTGACATCATTTTCAGCCAGCCAGTGCCAAAAAATATCAGGTGGTGTTCATCAAAAAAGCTGAGCCAACCGGTGATGAGGATGGTAGTGTGAGTCATGTGTGACAGGTGAGGAATGAAAACAGAGCACCCGAGAGCTTCTATTTCCTTGAGGCAGGGCTCATTCATCTTATAAAAGCCAGCTGGCCATTGCCTTCACACCAAACCCAAGGGACCACACAGCCCATTCTGCTCCGTATACCAGGTAAGTCTCTGATCGCAACAAACTGGCAATTCTAGTTTACTCTTTCATTATTAGAAATTAGCTAAAGGCAAATATGTGTGAGAAGGTTAATCCAGGGTTTCAATGGGAGATAGAGAATAGTGGAATATCTTTATTTAAGTTAAATTACAGTCTGGATTTGAAAGGACCTTAGAGATGGTTAGGGCTCCCACCTCAGTAGATAGTCATTGAACTGGGAGTTCTGGAGAAGACTGTTCAAATGCCCATGGGAAGTTCATAGCAGAACTAGGGCTCAGGCCCAGAGCACTCTCAGTAACACTGCAATTTCCCCCTGACAAGATATTTATAGAAATTTTAATTTATTAGATGGATCTCTACTGAGCATTTATTCCATTTAAGGCAGTATGCTAGGCACTTTGGACAAATCAATGCCTAACGTACTTACTTAACAAACATAAAACCTAGCAGGAAGGTAATACATATATATAAATAAATAAAATGCAAAGTAGATAGTAATTGGCATGAGGGAGATGGACAGGGAAGGGCTGTGCACTTTTGGGAAACCTTGCTCAAGGAGACCCTCCTAGGGGTGTCAAGTGATGTGAGCTATGATGGAGGAGTATTTGGACAAGCAGAGATGGGAAGAAAAGCATTTGGAAGGGACTGTGTAAGCACAGACCAGAAGCAAAACCATAGGGGCTTAGATGAATATAAAGCCATCCTATAAGTCACAGGCTTTCTACATGGTACTAGGAGAGGATAGACTGCAGTGGTCTGATGCCACTTTCCAAAAGACCTAATATGCAGGCCTCATGTCCCTCAGAAGCCAGCTTTCGTAGGGCATTTTTCCAGAACAGATATAAGGTGCCTTGGGTAGGAAGGGAGCCAAGAAGGGAACTCCAATAAAATGGAGCAGAAGAAATTGCCTTTTAGCTCCTCCTCTTAAAAGGGCGTGAAAATTATCCAAGCTTATTTCATTTTTAAATCTAATGGGGGGGCTAGGGGAGATGAAAGGCTTTCTCTTCTAAAGGGTCCTGAAATAAAATCTGTTTGGCATTGAAGTTGTATCCATCTTTCTTTAATTGAATCACTGTGTCAGCTTTCTGTCTCTAGAAAAAAACACCTTTGAAGCATGAATTCTCAGCAGCAGAAGCAGCCCTGCACCCCACCCCCTCAGCCTCAGCAGCAGCAAGTGAAACAACCTTGCCAGCCTCCACCCCAGGAAATATGCATCCCCAAAACCAAGGAGCCCTGCCACCCCAAGGTGCCTGAGCCCTGCCACCCCAAAGTGCCTGAACCCTGCCAGCCCAAGGTTCCAGAGCCCTGCCAGCCCAAGGTGCCTGAGCCCTGCCCTTCAACGGTCACTCCAGCACCAGCCCAGCAGAAGACCAAGCAGAAGTAATGTGGTCCACAGCCATGCCCTTGAGGAGCTGGCCACTGGATACTGAACACCCTAATCCCTTCTGCTTATGAATCCCATTTGCCTATTGACCCTGCAGTTAGCATGCTGTCACTGTGAATCATAATCGCTCCTTTGCATCTCTAAAAAGATGTCCCTTACCCTCACTCTGGAGGGCTCCTGAGCCTCTGCGTAAGGCTGAACGTCTCACTAACTGAGCTAGTCTTCTTGTTGCTCAGGGTGTATTTGAGGATGGATTTGGGGAGGGATCAAGTGAACCATCCCTGGTCTTCCCTCAATAAATAACTTTTAACTCCACATCTGGCTGTGTGTCACTGGTTGATTCAACCTCTGTTGCTTTCTCAGCGTGAAGCAGGAACTAACACTGTGAAGGCTGGTTGTGAGGTCTGTAGTCAGAAGGTGCCCAATCCTGACACTGAGAATGTGTGTGAATGTGTATGGCTACTGTACACACAGGACACTCCTGGGCTGGCAATGGGAGTGTGTTCAGGGCCACCCACCCAATCTGTTACTTTGGGTAGGCAGAGCTAGAGCAAGGCTTTTTTCTTTCACCTTAATGTTTATATCTTAATGACTTGCAGTGAGTCACACGTGAGTGTAGATGGTGCCTGCTTCAAGCCATCATCATCTTTGTTTAGTTGATTCCTTTTTAAAAATTATTCCAAAGAAACAGTTCTTGTGCATAGTCTAGCCTAGTGATCTGTTCTGCACTCATCTTCCTTTTCTGATGCCCCCAACACATGGAGCGAAGCACTTGAACACTCACACCATACCCACAAACACATATTCACTCCCACACTCTCACACAAGGCTATACTCACATGCACAGACATTCAAACACACACAGACACACATACGTAGATCTCCAAAATCCCAACACTCACACACACACACTCCTTCACGCATTTGGATCTCCCAAACCACCCAACACTGACATACACACACACATGCACTTTCTCTCTCTCTCTCTCTCTCTGTCTCTGTCTCTCTCTTCCTCTCTCTAACTTAATCACCTTAGTCCTATGTTTTTTCATCAAGTGCCTGCTGTGAAGATACCTGATGCTGCAGCAGGAAGAAGGAGAGCTGAATCCACACCACCTGCCCTAGAAGAACCCTAAGAGAGGTGATCTTCAGTCTCCTTCCCATACAAACATAAGCTCTCAAAAAAGTACACACATGCTCCTCTCTCCACACACACATGCATGAGCACGCACACACTGTATTTCTGTAAGTAAGACATAAAAGTTGCATATTTTATCCAACTGCAGAATAGACACATTTGTCTCATCAGCACATAAAATATTACAGACCATATGTTACACCACAAACAAATCTCAACAAATTTTAAAAATCAGAACCATATCAAGGATATTTTCTTACAACAATAAAATAAAACTAGAAATCGATAAATAATAAGAAAAACTTTAGAATCTTTGCAAACATATGGAAATTAAACAATATGCTCCTGAATGATCAATGGGTCAATGAAGAAATGAAAAAAATTAAAATTTAAAAATTAAAATTTTTTTGAAACAAATAAAAATAGAAATACAAGATACTAAAACCTGTAGAACATAGCAAAAGCAATACTAAGAGGAAAGGGGTTTTTTTTTTTAGCAATAAATGCCTACATCAAAAAAGAAAAAAAAAGCTTTAAATGAAGAACTTAATAGGCATCCCAAAGAACTAGTAAGCAAGAACAAACCAAACCCCCCAAAAAAATAAAGATAGAGCAGAAATAAATAAAATAAAAACAAAAAAGCTTTACAAAAGATTAATGAAACAAAAAGTGGATTTTTTTGAGAGAAGACTCAAATAAATAAAATCAAAATTGATAAAAGAGACATTACAACTGATATCACAGAAATACAAAGCATCATAAGAGACTATTATAAACAGCAATACACAAACAAATGGAAAACCTAGAGGAAATGAATAAATTCCTGGGCACATACAACATACAAAGATTGAACCAAGATCAAACAGAAACCCTGAATAGACCAATAACGAGTAATGAGATTGAAGTAGTTCTAAAAAGTTTCCCAACTAAGAAAAGCCCAGTGCTAGATGGAATTACTGATGAATTCTACCAAATACTTAAAGAAGAACTAATACTAATTCTTCTCAAACTATTTCAGAAAATTGAAGAGAGAATTCTTCTAAAATCATTCTGTAAGGCTAGCATTATACTAATATGAAAATAAGACTACAACAAGAAAAAAAGAGAAAACTGCAGGCCAAAATCCCTAATGAACATAGATGCAAAAGTCCTTAAAAATGCTAGCAAACCAAATTCAGCAGCACACTAAAAAGATCATCTACTATGATCAAGTGAGATTCATTCCAGGGATGCAAGGATGGTTCAACATATGCAAAGCAATAGATGTAATGCATCACATTAACAGAAAGAAAGGCAAAAAACTTATGATCATTTCAATAGACACAGAAAAAAACATTTCACAAATTTCAGCATATTTTAATAGTGAAAATTCTCAATAAATTAGGTATAGAAAGTACATACCTCAATGCAATAAAGGCCATATGTGACAAACCCACAGCTAACATCATACAGAATGAGGAAAAGCTGAAAGCTTTTTCTCTAAGATCTGGAACAAGACAAGGATGCCCACCCTCACCACTTCTACTCAACATAATAGTGGAAGTCCTGGCTAGAGCACTGAGGTAAGAGAAAGAAATAAAAGCCATCCAAAATGGAAAGAAGTCAGGTTATCTCTGTTTGCAGATGACATGACCATACATAGTGAAAAACCTAAAGATTCCACCAAAATACTCTATGAACTGATAAATGAACAGTAAAGTCACAGGATACAAAATAAACATGCAAAAATAAGTAGCATTTCTATACATCAATACTGAGCTACCTGGAAAAGAAATCAAGGAAACAATCCCATTTAAAATAGCCATAACAATGCCTAGGAATAAATTTAACAAAGGAAGTGAAAGGTCTATAAAATGAAAATTGTATTGCTCTGATGAAAGAAATGAGAGGAGGGTACAGTAAAATGGAAAGATATCTTATGTTCATGGACTAGAAGAATTAATATTGTTACAATGACCATACCACCCAGAGCAATCGATAGATTCAATAAAATCCTTCTCAAAAGTCCGTGATATTTTCAAAGAAATAGAAAAAACAATCCTTAAATTCACATGGAATCACAGAAGACCCAAAATTGTCAAAGCAATATTGAACAAAAAGAACAAAACTTGAAACATCATACTACCTTACTTCAAAATATGCTACAAAGCTATAGCAACAAAAAAAGGCATGGTATTGGCAGAAAAAAACAAACACAAAAACCAATGTAACAGATAAAGCACTCATAAATAAATCCACATATTCACATCCAACTGGCTTTCAAAAATGGCCCCAAGAACATAAACTGGGGAAAAGACAACTCTTCAATAAATAGTCTGGGAAAACGCGGTATCCATACACAAAGGAATGAAAATAGGTTCCTGTCTTTCACCATATACAAAAATCAACTCAAGATGGATTAAAAACTTAAATGTAATATGAAACTACAAGAAGAAAACATTGGGGAAATGCTACAGGACATTGGTGTGGACAAAGATTTTTGGAGAAGAACTCAAAAGCATACGCAACAAAAGCAAAAATAGGCAAATGGAATTACATCAAGCTAAAAAGCTTTTGAGCAGCAAAGAAAGCAATCAACAAAATGAAGATTCAGCCTACAGAATGGGAGGAAATATTTGCAGACCATCCACCCAACAAGAGATTAATAACCAGAATACATAAGAAGCTCAAACTATTTGATAGCAAAAAAAATTGATCTGAGCAAGACATGAGCAGACATTTCACAAAGGAAGACATACAAATGGCCCAAAAGGTGTATTTAAAAATGCTCAGTATCACTAATCATCAGGAAAATGCAAATCAAAACCACAATGAGATATTATTTCAAACCAGTTAGAATGGCTATTATCAAAAAGACAAAAAAAAAATGCTTCTGATGATGAAAATAAAGAGGAGCACTTGTACACTGTTGGTGGAATGTAAATTAGTATAGCCACTATGGAAAACAGTATGGCAGGTCCTCAAAACACTAAAAATAAAACTATCAGACCCACTTCTTGGTATATATCCAAAAGAAAGGAAAACAGTATATTGAAGAGGTCTCTGCACTCCCTTGTTTATAGCAACACTACCCACAATAGCCAAGATATGGAATCAACCTGTGTCCATCAACAGATGAATCTATAAGGAAAATATTGCATATATACACAATGGAACATTATTCAACCACAAAAAATTACTTAAATCCTATCATTTGAAACAAAATAGTTGAGCCTGGAGGACATTACCTTTAGTGAATAAGCCAGGCACAGAAAGATGTATTTCACATGTTCTCACTCATAGGTGGAAGCTAAATAAGTTTATCTCATAGAAATAGAGTTTAGAATAGTGGTAACTAGAGGCTGGGAAGGGTAGGGGAGAGGGAGGATAGGGAGATGTTGGCTAATAGATTCAAAAATATAGCTAAATTGATGGAATAAGTTTGAATGTTCTATAGCACTGTAGGGTAAATATAGTTAACAATTATTTATTCTATATTTTCAAATAGCTAGAAGAGAGGATTTTGAATGTTCTCCACACAAAGAAATGATGTTTGAGGTGATGCATGTGCTAATTATTCTGATTTTATCATTATATATTGCATACATGTATCACAATATCACACTGTATCTAAAAAATATGTACATTTATATCAATTAAAAATAATTCTTTAAAAGGCAAACTATCTCTACTCCTATCTCCAATGCAACATGCCATAGTGAAACAGGGCTGAAAAGCTTCAATAAAAACTTCCATGTGAAAGATGAAGAATGGGAATCACGATCTGCGGTGAATGTGAAATCCTACCTAACAAGAATATCAAGCCCCTCCTCCCCTTGAGTCTGTTGTCTGGAAGGCACTCCCTGGTCTACTGTTCTCTGTGCCATATCAGTATCTTCTGTGCTCATTAATATCGATGGCCATGCTTGTAAATGCTTAGATATCTTAAGAGAACCCTTGGGCAGAATTTACTTTACAGAATTTGCAAAAATTTGAAAGTTTTTACCGAGTTTTTCCTGACCTTCTCTACTCTTGCATGTTGGGTAGGGGCTGTGGGTGAAGATAATTGGTCTTTTAATATCATAATTTTCTGGAACAGGAAGAGTTACATAGGACCTGATTGAGAAGATTGTATATCTTGAACAGGTGAAAATGAAGCTCTTTTGTGGGTGCTATAAAGCATATTAGCGAGTACTGTTTCCCAAACTTTAGCATCTGTAGTTGTGCATTGTCGCAATGCACATATGCCTCATAATTAGTTTGTATTTTGGTTTATCAAAACTGATAAGAACTGATGAAAAAATTAGACTGGCCTTAGGTTAAAAATTACCATGAAATAAAAGCATCAATATGCAAGTTGTAAATTATTTTAATATAGATTAAAATATGTATCATAACAGCAATTAAACATGTTATTATTTATCAAATAAGAATAGTCTTAGTTGTTTATAGCAACACTACCCACAGTAGCCAAGATATGGAATCAAATAAAGACTCAGACTACTCTTAGTTGATAAATAATAACATGTTAATTGCTACAGTCTACATAAGAACTGATGTCTGCTAATGGAAAATATTCTGGACAAATACTATTCCTATTCTCAAAAGACATTTATATATGACTTTAACCCTTATGTGGTAACTCTTCCTCTGTAGGGCAGAAGCTCTCAAAAATAGAAATATCTGAAGATTGCAGGAACATTTGGGCACTTGAAGAGACATTCTGTAGTGTACTTTACTTTGAGCTAATTGCTTCTGCAGACTACGGAGCTCAAAGTAGAATCCATAGGAGAGATATCATTGAATATTCCCTGTGCCAGGCAGATACTGCAGAACCCTCAGCCTCTAGAGTAAAACCCCAGAATTCTTCCCTATCCCTTTCACTCCTTCACTCATTCCTGTCTCTCCACTCCGGCCTCTGTACACGCTGGGCATGCTTCTGACTTCAGGTTGTTTTATTAGAAATTCTCTTTGCCTAAATATTTATTTTTCCAGACATCCATATGTCTCAACTCCCTCACCTCCTTCTTTCTCTGCCAAAATGTCAGCTTCTCAATGAGGCCTAACCTGGCAGTACATTCAAGTCATAACAACCCAGTCCACCCATTCTCATTCTCACAATTCCTCACACTACTTTGTTTTCCATAGCAGTAATATATATTTTTTGCTTTATAATTCTATGTATTATTTATTGCCGTTCAACCTCCAATCATTGCCACTAACATGTAAGCTCCAGGAGGAAAGGGAATGTCATTTTTCTTCACTCATGTGTTCCAATTAGTGGGACACTGTGGGTGTACAGAAAATTTTATGAATTAACACATTAAAGAGAGAGCTTCATTGACCTAAAATTAAAGAATTCTCTAAGTGTCCAGTTGCTACAATCATTCAAACTGCCAGGTGAAGTGGGACCTCCAATCCTGAGCCTTTGCCCCAGCGTAGCAACACGACTGCCTGATCCTTTTAGGAATTCCAGAGGGGTTTTTTGTCGGGTGGGAAATCACAGCCCAGCCTAGTATAGGCTATTCCACTTCTTTATGACTGGGGCTGCCTGACTGTATAACTGGATGTTCTTCATAGCTACCACTCTTAAAATCAGATTCCAGATCTGTATTAGAGAAACAAGTAAGTCAGAACTCTTGGTATTCATGTCTTTTTAAATTTTATTTTTATTATTTTTGTTTGTTTGTTTGTTTGCTTTTTGAGACCAAGTTTTGCTCTGTCATCCAGACTGGAGTGCAGTGGCACAATCTCTGCTCACTGCAACCTCCAACTCCAGGGCTCCCACCTCAGCCTGCCACGTAGCTGAGATTACAAGCATGTGCCACCACACAAAATATAAAAATTAAAAAAAATTTATATTTTTAGTAAAGATGCAGTTTCACCATGTTGCCCAGGCTGGTCTTGAACTCCTGGCCTCAAATGATTCACCCGCCTTGGCCACTGAAGTGCTGGGATTATAGGTGTGAGCCACCACACCCAGCCCATGTCTTTCTTTTTTCTCAAGAAAATATACAAAAAATGTCAGAATATGAGATAAGAAAGTTCTCCTGTGGCAGCATCTCGATCATTTTCTAGACCACTTCAGTTCCATGGTACATAATGATGATAATTCTTCTGAACACAATTCAGAATTTGAACCAACATTTATTGTTTCAGGAAAGCAGAATTTCCTTTGAATGATGGATAAGAATGGTGAAAAAAATGAAAATCGTGAAAAAAAGAAAAAAATGCCAAAGTCAGAAGCCATTTATTATCATAATTATAGATTTAGATGATTAGAGACTATTCTCTTAGATTAGAGAATTTCCCAGCATTATACGAGCATTGATTTATCTTACCTCTACTAACGCCTTCACCTATTTCCTTTAGACTCACCTGAATTTGAGTAAAAGCAAGGGCAGCGCAGCCTTTTCCACTGCCACCTGTAATTCTACCTACATGGTCCCCTCCAATGCTTAGAGACATGGACCCGAAGTGCCCAGCACCTTACACACCTCCACAGAGCTCACCTTGCCACTGTCAGGACTTGTTCATTCAGCATCCACCTATGGAGGGCCCAACTCTGAAAAGCCCACCTCCCCAAACTGTCCGCCGCACAGTGTTCACCCAGCAGTACCCACTACCCACCGCCACAGTGCCAGCCAGTGGGAAGATGCTTCTGTCTGCCTAGCAGCCCTCCAAAACACAAGAAAAGCCTCAAAAGCTTGCAGGACCAAAACACAACACACAGAAATGGTGCTTTCCTTTGGGGGAGTTCCAAATGAACACATTTTCTTCAAAGCCTGTTATGGTTTGAGGTGACATCATCCTTAGGTTACGATAGTTGGATTTTTATATCTTCCTCTGCATCCAATCTGTTGTATTATGTTATTTTGGCTGAAGTATACAAAGAAAATCTGGTCTCATAAAGATGTAAAATCTGGTCTCATAAAGTTTGATCTGGTCTCATAAAGTTTGCAAAATGGATTAATAACTTTTTACATAATTATGGATATTCTTTGACACCATGCCAAATTCAGCAAGTAGTACATACTTTCTTAAAGATTAGTTGCAACATGGAATCTCAAACCACATTAACTAATTGTTCATAGTCTGTTACATTAAAATCCATTTGTCAGAAAATAAAAAATAGAATATAAAAAATAAAATAATCTCTACAGAAAATGTGATTTTCTATGTAGACAATGCCAAGAGATTTTCTAACATCTTAGAACTAAGAAGTGAGTTCAGCATGTCACAGTATACAAGATTAACACAAAAAAAAATCAATTGCATTTCTACATGCATACGATGAAGTAAAAACTCAAAAAAATGCCTATTTAAAATTTCTCTATAGAAAGTTAAACACTATACATTTTAAAATATGTACAAGAGTTATATGGTGAATATAAACTAAATGGGTAAAAGAAAGTGAAGAACACCTAATTGGAGAGACACACTGTGCTTATCTGTTAGATGATTCAACATGGTAAAGATGTCAATGCTTTTAAAATTGATCTATAGCTTTAATACAATTCTTATGAAAAATTAAAATGGCCTAGAATAGCCAAAACATTAAAAGCAAGAATAGAATAGATTCATTCTTTCCAATATTAAGGATTACTCTATACCTCCATTAATCAAGGTGGCACAGCACTAGGGAAAGGACAGACACACAGATCAATGGAGCAGAAAATATACACTCTGAAATTCACACAAATATTCAAATTATTTTTTTAATACAAGGTTAAAGCAATACAATGAAGGAGAGGCCACTTTTTCAATAAATAAATGGTGTTAGAACAATTGGACTGCCATAGGTAAAATATTTAACTTCAATCTAAACATTACTCCTTACACAAAAATTAACTCAAAATGGACAATGGGCTTAATTAAAAACATAAAACTATATTTTTTACAAATAGGAAAAATCTTTGAGACTTAGGACTAAGTAAAGAGTTTTTAGACTTGGCACCAAAAGCATAATTCCAAAAAGAAAAAAAAAATGATAAGTTGGAATCCATCAAAATTAAATAACTTTTGCTTTGTAAAAGACCCTGTTAAGACAATAGAAAGACAAATTATAGACAGGTAGAAAATATTTCCAGATCACATATTCAACAAAGGACTTATATACAGAATACATAAAATGCCCTCAAAACTTAACAATAAAAAATCCCATTAGAAAATGTATGAATGTCATGAGCAGACATTTCATGGAAGACATACAGATGCCATATAAACACACAGAAAGACATTCAACATCCTCAGCCATTAAAAATCATACATTACAACCACATAATTATGGTGAGGACATGAAAAACTGAATCTTTCAGACATTGCTTGTGGGACGTAAAATAGTGCAACCTCTCTGGAAAATAATTTTGCAGTTTCTTTTAAAATTATGGTGGACTTAGTATAGGACCCATTAATTATACTCTTGGGCAATATCTCAAAGCAATAAAATTTATTTATTTCCAGATACAAGATTGCACAACAATGTCTAAAGCAGCTTTATTAGAAATAACCCAAAGCCAGGCCAGGCATAATGGTTCATGCCTATAAATCCAGCAATTTAGGAGGCCTAGGTGGGAGGATCATTTGAGCCCAGGAGTTTGAGACCAGCCTGGGCAACATAATGAGACCTCATCTCTATGAAAAATAAAAAAATTAGCTGGGCTTAGTGGTACACACATGTGGTCCCAGCTACTCAGGAGTCTGTGACAAGAATGGCGTCTCCAGCCTGGGTGACAGAGTGAGACCCTGTCAAAAGAAAAGAAAAAGAAAGAAATAATTGGAAATTGGAACTTTGCCAAACGTTCTTCAAAGAAGAAATGGTTAAACAAACTGTGGTACATCCATACCATGGAATACTATTTAGCAACAAAAAAAGAACAAACTATTGATAGAAATGATTGCCTGAATAAACCTTAAGAAAATTATACTGAGTGGAGAAAAACACCAATTTCAAAAAGATACAAACTGCAAGATTCCATGTATGTAATATTCATGAAATAACATAATTATAGAAATGACAAACAGATTATTAGTTACTAGTGGTTCGAGACACAGGGGGAGAAGGGAGCATGTGGCTGTAAAAGGGTAAATGAGGGAGTCTAGAGGTGAGATAAGGTCTTGTCTCTTGAAGGTGGTGGTTACACAAAGCTATATATGTGATAAAATTTCACAGCACACACACACACACACAAATGAGTGCACATATAACTGGTGAAATCTGAGTTAGCTCAATGGATTGTACCAATACTAATTTTCTGTGTTTGATGTTGTTCTACACTTATGCAAGACGTTAACATTGGCGTAGGCTGGGTGAAGGTGTACGTTTCTTGTATGTTCTTGTGAATCTACAATTACTTCAAAATTAAAAGTAAATACTTATAGCAACAGATTGAATGCAGAAACTAACATGAGAATCTAGCAAAATATTGATGAGATCTGCAAAAATGGAAAACAATTGAATAAACTGATTACAAAGTATTAGAGGAAGTATTACATGTGGAAATGATATAAAATTTCAAAATAAAATTTTTACAGTTTTTTTTTAAATTAATTGCTCATATTGCACTCTTACCTATCATCTGTACCTAATTTGGTAGCATCACAAATTGGTCATTTTGAAAATATTGGTTCACTGAGTTATATAGATCTTACAAATGTTGACACATTTCTTTATACAATAGAAAAAGATTGCATTCATTAATCCACCACCAATCTCATGAGAAAATTAATTCCGTATTGGGAAGCTGTGAAACTGGTAATGAACTAATTGATACATTGCAATGAACTAATTGAGTTTTTCAATATTATAACTTTTGTTTAAAAGTTCACATTTTCTCACTGGCAATAAATATTGTACCAGTTTTCTACTGTTGTATAATGAATTACCACAAATTTAGCATCTTAACACATATTTCATAGTTTCCATGGTCAGGGGCTCAGGTTTCACAACAAGGCTGCAATAAAGGTGTCAGCCTGGCTGCATTCTCATCTGGAGACTTCACTGGGGAAGAATCCACTTCCAAGCTCATTCAAGCTGTCGGCTGAATTCATTCTCTTGCAGCTCAATGACCAAGGGCTCCAACTTTTTGCAGGCTTCCCACTAAAGTCCTCCCTCAGGTTTCAAATGCACCTGTGGTGCCTAGAGGCAGCCCACAATGAAGCAAAGATCCCCCCTCTATGGGCCCTTATATCATCAAGCCTGCAAGGAGAGTCCCTTCCTCTAGCCCGCCTGCTGTCAGTCTTGCCTAGGTCACATAATCATGGAGTGATACCCTGTCACGTTTGTTACAGCCTGTTGATTAGAAGGAGGCCAACCTCAGTGGCTCATGCCTATAATCCTAGTGCTTTGGGAGCCTGAGGCTAGAGGATAGTCTGAGCCCAGAAGTTTGAGGCTGCAGTGAGCTGTGTTTGTGCCATGGCACTCTAGCCTGGGTCACAGAGCAAGACCCTGTCTGGAAAAATAAAAATAAAAACAAGACAGCAGGTCACACACAGGATTATATAAAGGCATAAATGCCAGGAAGGAGGCCACTGGGGCTCCCTTAGGGTCTTACTGCCACAAATACTGTCTGTTGTTTTCCTTGAAGTGAAAGACTCATTCAGTTCTTTTTCAAGGAAATGTCTGCCAAATACCCAAGTCTGAGTAAACAGTTTGCCTGGCATTTGTTCTTTCAAGTAAAATTTTGTTTTATAAAAAACAGCTAGTTCAGATCAAAATTCAGTCTCACAAATACTTTTTCTAGAGACAGCCATTTACTTTGAAATGCAGCAAAATAACTTTACGTGTGTTTCCCATTTGATAACAAATAATTTCTAAAGGGTGAAGATTTTTTTAATGACTCTTATTCAAACAGGAAGATTGAACAGGGCAAGTGATCTGCACAGTGAGGGTCTCTATGGTTCTCAGATTCAATATTTTTTTGAAGCTGCCGTGCCTATTTGAGGATATGGGCTTTTTTGTAAATATCAGATTTCTGTATTCAAAAATGATAGACAAATAACCGGTTCTTAATATCTGTGAGGACAGGGCATGCAAGTAGATAAGATGAACTTTTTTCTCTTTGTAATTTGGTCTTATTTCTCAAATCCTCAGTAGTCATTTTAGTCCTCCTTCCAACTAATCCTTCTCTAGAGTAATACACCCTGGCAGGATACTTTATTGAGACAGTAATTGTATAGTTTCTAGGTGTTCCCCATCTCAAGATTTTGTATGTTACCTTGCCTCAGGGTCCAGTGTGGCTGGGCCAACAATGTGAATTGCCTCCATTCTACAAATCTAGGCACACTGATACTGTTATGCTAGATCAGTGTTTCTCAAAGTGTGGTCTGCAGGCTTTCAGGGATCCTTAAGATCCTATCAGGGAGGCTGTGATGTCAAGACTGATAACAAGATAACAATAAGACCGTCTGTCTTTTTACTTAGCTCATATAACACACATGGCGCCATAAAAATGGGGGAAAGGAGTCAAATATCTGGCACTTTAGCAAGAACCAAAGTGGTAACACGAAACTGTACTAGTAAACAATGCAGGGCGTTATTTTATCTACATCTGATTTACAAGTCCTATGGAGCAAGCAGTGCAGGAAGCATTCAAGTTATTGGTACAGGCCAGGCGCGGTGGCTCACACCTGTAATCCCAGCAGTTTGGGAGCCTGAGGCAGGTAGATCAGTTGAGGTCAGGAGTTCAAGATCAGCCTGGCAAACATGGCAAAACCCCATCTCTACTAAAAATACAAAAATTAGCTGGGCATGGTGGCAGACGCATGTAATCCCAGCTACTTGAGAGGCTGAGGCACAAGAATCACTAGAACCCAGAAGGCAGAGGCTGCAGTGAACCAAGATCATGCCACTGTACTCCAGTGAGACTCTGCCTCAAAAAAAAAAAGTTATTTGTATAATCCACTTTGTTATCAGATGCTGTTCAATTTCCACTGACATCTGAAACATGGGATCCTGGTGGACACATCACCTTGTGACAGCTGTGCATCCACCATTGCGGGGCAGCCATGCGCTGGTGATCAGAATCCTGCTGGGTGGTGGGAGCCGTTTTCACTAAGAAGAGTAGGAAGATTCTGATGGTAACAGAGATAGTGATATTAGACTGCAGAGCATGCTTCGGAGACAGAGAACCAAGGCCTAGCTCCCTGAGCCAGCCTCATGCCTGGGGCATCTGCACATAACCCAGACCTAAAGTTGCCAGTGCACTTACCTCCTTTAAATCATGATGTTAACGTGCACTTTTACCAGGCCAGCTCCAGGGTTTTAAACTCCACAAAAATAAATCAGGATCAGAAAATCTTGTTCACAGGAATATACATAAATATCTGATAACAGGATCTATACCAGAGTTCCAATTGCTCAGAGTGGCCACACTGTTCTTCCACAATCCAGATCCCAAATATCTATTAATACATTTACACTTAAATATTTACATATGACTAGTGCCTACTTTATTGGACAGCTCAGTTCCACGGTCTCCAAAGACAGGCCTTACATCAGTTCCCAATTTCTTATATTTACCCACCAGATGATTCCTCTGACCTTGGCCTAGGCACTGATTTCCATCACTGGGCAATGTTTTTCTCTTTCTGTATCTTAAATGGGGCATGTATTTCATTATATACCCTAGCTTGGGTTCCCCCAAAACTGAGCCTAAGACAATATCTTATGTGGAGCTAGTTTCTTTGAGAATGTAATCATAGAAAAGAGGAATATGAAATAAACAGGGGTGAAGCAAGGCAAAAGGAAAAATCAATATATACAAAGAATATGTTACTAAGTAGGCAACCAGTAAGGGTAACTGGAACTTGATCCCCAGGATCTCAGCTGACAGAGAACTATGTCACAGAAGGGTTTCCCCTAGAAATGAAAGAGGAAAGCATTATCTACCAGCTCATGTCCTCCATTGGTGGAGTGTGGCCACCGGATGCTAACACTGAACTTCAAGCTTGCATATCTACAAGTGCATTACAGATTCCTACAGACAGCTCATGCTGGGGCATCAGAGGCCCTCAGGTGAGGAAACAAAAGGCAGAACTCTAGGCAATGTGTGTGAGTGGTCCACACAGCCATGGTAGAAAACAAGAGCAAGATCCAGCAGATTTGGAGAGTGCCTAAGAGGCACCCAGTACCATCCACACACAAGTCCCAAGAAAGTCCCAGGACAGTGCAGTTGGATGACTCACAGCCTCCTGCCACCAGAGAAGGGAGCCAGTGGGAAAGACTAAGGTACCTGGGGAAGTGGGACTCGCCTTCAGAAGCCACTCAATGTACCCTCTCTGAAACTGAGGCCAGACTTATCAGCACACCCAACATTGCTCATGAAAAAATAAAGCTTCTCTGAAAGAGGCTTAACGTTCAGGCACTGAGTGTGTTTGACTAAACAGGAATAACAGGGTTGGGGTAAAACGAGAACTTCAATAAGCTGATGGCAGAGAAGGTTTGTTGGGGTGAATGAGGCAAGAGTTAGAGAAGGGCAGGAGAGAGCCCACCCAGGGAAGGGACACAGGAAATCAGAAAGGAATTTCCTCTAGAACCAAGGTACAGAATCGAGGAAGAATATGAGGGAGACCAGGATTCATAGAGGAGCTGCCTTCTTCTGGGGAGGAAAATCAGGTGGAGCAGCAGGGTCTGGCCGAAGCCCCCTGGGTGTGTGGCTCCTGAGAGGTGGATTTGCTGAGGAGAGAAACTTGGACCCAACCCTGAAAAAGAGCTGATGTGATGACAGAGCCCAGAGTTTAGGCATGGCAGCTGCCCTGGCCCCATCCCAGAGGGAGGTGGCTGGTCAAACAAATGCTAACAGAGAGGGAAGGACATGGGTGTGGAAGGGAGGGTAAGCCTCTTCTCCTTCATGAATTCTCAGCTCACACCTCTTCTCAGCTCACACCAGGAGGCCTGGCACAGGACAGTGAATCATGCCCAAGAAGCTGCCTTGTGGCTTCCTGACTTCCTCCCTCCCTCCCTATCTTTCCTCTTTTCTTTTCTCTTTTCTTTTCTTTTCTTTTCCTTTCCTTCCCCTTCCCCTCCCCTCTTTCTTTCTTTCTCTCTTTCTCTCTCCCTCTTTCTTTCTTTCTCACTTCCTTTCTCCCTTCCATGAACCTACATCTCTATTCAGGAGAACAATGACTGTCCATTGACTTAACACCCATGATAACCAGGCACTGTGTGACGCTGAAGTAGAACAAGGGGCTTTCAGAACCTGGTGGAAGGAGCTGATGGTGGAGACACTGCCTGGGCATCAGGTTCAAGGGAGTAACACAGTTGTGGAGTATTGGGAAAGGAGGAGCTATTCACATGCCTGAGATGTAAGGATGTCTGGATTTCCCAAGGGCCACATCTAGTAAGAGAGTGTGTATTGAGGGCAGCTCTGAGTTAGTGACTTGAGGTTCATCCTGTAGTGATCAGAGGAAATGGCTGGTATATGAACCCAGGGAATCAGCACTCTCCTGTTCCTATGTCACCCCTGGAGAAGAAAGATGCCACAAGAGGCAGGGTCTTCAGGGCTGAGCCACAATGTCACACAGATCCAGTCAATCCTTCCTGTCCATCTCAATGACATCTGCTATCCCTGATCAACACGGCACCTTAAGGCTCCCTTCACAGTGAAAGCAACTATTTCCAAAGCAGGCATTTTGCCTTCCATTGCCCCTCCCAGGTCCGAATCCACCAAGAGATTGAAAATCAGATGATTCACTTATTCCGCAACATCCCCATGGCCTCGCAGAACCAGAAATGCCTATTGTTATTTCCATGTCCACTTCAACCATGAAGAAGCCCAGTAGGACTAATCTGGCTAAAGATTAGGGCCCAGGCCAAGAGGCGTGGCTCTTTCTGGTCCTAGCAGCATGGAACTTCCTCCTAATTTAATCCATTGCCATTCAAGAAGACCATTGCCCACAGCAACCACACCAAAAAGGGTGGACAGTGAGTCAGGCCCAGGTGACATCACTGTCAGAGCTTAAGTGACAAAAAATGTTAAGCCAGAGATATTTATCACAAAAGCTGGAATGAAGGTAGAGCAGTCTTTTAAAAAATCCAATTTTCTTAAGGCAGGGCTCATTTTCTATATAAATACCAGCTAACAAGAGACTCTTCACCAGATCTCAGAGGCTGAAAAGCTTGACCTTCTCTGCACAGCAGGTGAGTCTCCCCATTGGGAATATCTTAATATTCTCCAATAGCTTCTTTATTTTGATTGAGATCTCTTTGCTATGCAATGAATATATTTATTTTAAATGCAATAACAACTTTTGTTTAAGGTGACCTTATACATATTTTGACTTTCCACTCAGATTACAGCTATGGAACTTGGGATCAGAAAAGGGGAGTGATTTCTGTAAAGGCTTGCTAAGTTAGCAAGACAATATACCCACTTCAATAACACTCTCCTGTCAATATGTATTGAAAATTTTTAATATAGAAGGCACTACATTGGCAATTTTGATGATCAAAAGATAAGTTTTTCTTTATTGCATGAATGTATAATCCATTAGAAAACATATACTTGACTAAAATTTGCAAACATACAGCGTGGGGAGTGATTAGTAGAGAGGGAAAGCAGGTACCATGCTGTGGCAAAATGAGGAAGGTGAGAGCATCAGGGAGGACAGCCATGAGAGGTAGGCATGTGTGGGGAGGCAGCGATGATGTGGAAAGCCTGCCAGAGAGCATGTGCAGCAGGCACAGTGTGAACGGAGGCTCCCAGGTGGATTGTGGGAGCCTTAGGGGGAAGTTTAGATAAGAGTTTTCCTGGGAGAACTATTGCACTCTATAAGGAGGACATGAGTGAGTAGATTCTAGACTGCTGACCTTAAAATCTTTCCAACTTATTGAAAAACTGAGGTGTCACATCAATCTTCAGCCAATGACACACAGCCAAGAGTGGTATTAAAAGTGATTTAATCAGGGCAGAGCAAGAAACATGCATTTCTTTTCACTCGATTCCTCAGATGAACCCTGAGCAGCTGAAGACCAGAAAAGCCACTAAGACTTTCTGCTTAATTCAGGGGCTTACAGGATTCTTCAAAGAGTGTGTAAGCGAAAGCTTCAGAGTATATATTTGCATATTTGTATGTGTTTTCATGTTGTACGTAGGTTTTTAAATGTACCAGGAAGAAAAGAAGCATAGAGAAAGGCTCCATTTACAGGATGTGGAAGAAATCAACTTTACCTTATTCCCTGGAAGATAAGTGGGGATCACCAAAGTATCCCATGATCTCAAATTCAGGGAAAAAGAAAGAAAAGAGAGCCCCTCAGTTCTGAAGGAGAATGAAATGACAGATATTTGTCATTAAACTGGGCTTCATTCCTATTTAATCAAAGCACTGAATTAGCTGTTTTGTCTCTAGGTCCAGCATCCTTTGAAGCATGAGTTCTTACCAGCAGAAGCAGACCTTTACCCCACCACCTCAGCTTCAACAGCAGCAGGTGAAACAACCCAGCCAGCCTCCACCTCAGGAAACATTTGTTCCCATAACCAAGGAGCCATGCCACTCAAAGCTTCCACAACCTGGAAACACAAAGATTCCAGAGCCAGGCTGCACCAAGTTCCCTGAGCCAGGCTGTACCAAGGTCCCTGAGCCAGGCTGTACCAAGGTCCCTGAGCCAGGCTGTACCAAGGTCCCTGAGCCAGGCAGCATCAAGGTCCCTGACCAAGGCTGCATCAAGTTTCCTGAGCCAGGCACCATCAAAGTCCCTGAGCAAGGATACAACAAAGTTCCTGCGCCAGGCTACACAAAGGTACCAGAGCCACATCCTTCAATGATCACTCCAGGCCCAGCTCAGCAGAAGACCAAGCAGAAGTAATTTGGTGCACAGACAAGCCCTGAGAAGCCGACCACCAGATGCTGGACACCCTCTTCCCATCTGCTTCTGTGTATAAATTGTCTGTAGACCTTGTAATCAGTACATTGTCACCCCAAGTCATAGTCTCTCTCTTATTTTTATCCTAAAAATATGTACTATGAAGCTTTTGTTCACACACACGCTGAAGAATCCTGTAAGCCCTGAATTAAGCAGAAAGTCTTCATGGCTTTTCTGGTCTTCAGCTGCTCAGGGTTCATCTGAAGATTCGAATGAAAAGAAATGCATGTTTCCTGCTCTGCCCTCATTAAATCGCTTTTAATTCCAGTCTTGGCTGTGTGTGTCATTGGCGGAATCTTCCTCCTTCCTTGTTTCCCCATTGTGAGTCAGGACCTATAGACAGAGAGGAGTTGATGTAGAAGTCATCTATCTAACTCCAGTACTGTTTGTTTCTATGGGTGTATGGGGGTACACTTGAGGTGTTCCTGGAATGGCAATGGGCATGGTGTGATGGTGAATAGAGATTGTCACTTTGGGCAGCCACAGGCTCTCCTCTTGCACTGGACTGAGTCATGCCTGACTCCAGGCCACCTGTTCCAAGACGCCTCTAATCCTCAGTATCCTGACAACAAATCTGTTTGTTCCAAGAAAACTTTACTCCTACATATTTTGACTTGATAGTCTATTTTTCTTCATTTGTTTTACCTTCTAGATACCCCACCACACACATACACACACACACACACACACACAGTCATTCACAGAGAAACATTCATTGTAAATAGCCACACACTCACATAATCACTCACACAAGCTCTACCCTCTCTAGCTCAGACAATGTTATTTTTTCTAAGTAACTCTAACGTGCAGAGAGCCTAAAGACGGACCAGCAAGAGAGAGAGAGAGGAGGATACACAGTGCCTCCTTTGTAGAATTTGCAGTCTTGTTTACGAGTTAGGATATTCATGCCCTTCTAATACAAATGAGTACACAACCATACATACACACACACACACACACACTCCCAGTGGTGTTCCAAAATAACCCTCAGAAATCTATTAAGTGATTTTTAAAAGGCGATCAGTTTAAATAAGGATTGCAAGGAGAAGGAGTGCTTGATCCAATTTAGGTGAATTATTAGCAACAAATTTGTTAGAAAGCAGGTCATTAAGCTACAGAATGTCAGGCAGGAGTAAAAAGAGAGTTAAACAGTACATAATAGAGTTCCTGCATTTCAAGATCAAAAACTGATTTCCGGAAAGGCAGAGAAAAGTAATTAAGATCAATCAAAAATTATTTCTGAATCACACCTGGAGTCCAGTTCCCTAGGTTCCCAGCCAGCCCTCTACTCTTTCTCCTGAAGCCTAGTCTTGATTTCAGGAGTGACTGAGAAAGTTTGTGGTCTCTGTTGAGCTGGTCTGGAATACTAGGGAGCTGTTTCCAGAAGCAGTGAAGCCAACATAAAATTTCAGAAGGGTCATTGCAGTCACTTGGGGGTGAACCCTATTTTTCGAGAAGGTGGGTGGGCCATAATATCAAACAGGTGTGAGGTAGGTGATAGGTAGCACCTGCACAGTATAGCATTGGCAAGAACTCAGAGACACCTGGAAACTGTAGACTGTAGAAATTTTCCAACAAGGTAATGAGTGGTTGCCAAACTGGCAGGAGAGAGTAAAGTCACTCAGGTCTGCTAGACATGTATGTGTTAAGATGGCATCATATTATTGCTGATTTCAATGATGGAAAAGTCTAGAGACAACTCCAGGACTAACTACAATTAAACAGGCTGATCCAGAATGGAGAAATGTGTTCTATAGTAGGCAGCTATTATGCACATAAAGTAGTTCAAACATTTTAAAGGGGAGTTTGGACGGGAAGTACAAAAAGACTTAAAGATCTGCCTGACCGTTGAGCCATGAATTCTATTCTAGAAATTCATTAAGAATTATTCATGCATGTACACAAAGATTTACACATCAAAATATTCATTTCAGCATTGTATCTAATAGTAAAAAGCTGGTAACAACCTAAATGCATACTAGTGAATAATGGCATCCATAATTGATAGAGTGTCCATGTATAAAATTACAAAGCAGCTATTAAAGGAAATATTACAGAAGAATTATTAATCATATTGAAAAATGATCAGGTTATATTTAAAAAGCAAGCCCCAAACAATATAAGCAAAAAAGAATCTTGTGAATAATACATGCATGAAAGTGGATTTATATAAAAAAAATCAGCAAAATATAACTGGTTATTTCTTCCTGTTCACATGATATTGTTCATTTGCTTTTTTGAATGGCTGTTTTTCTTACTACATAATATGTAAAGTTATTTCATTTTTAAAACATTTTATCACGATATTAGAAATACAGAAGTCAGTGAAGATGCTGCTGAGCTAAGGAAAAATGTGTGTCCTGCTTATCCAGAACATTCCTCAGGCTCTACACAGATCCCACATGAACAGTAAAATGGTGGGGGCCTCCCTTCCATGTTGAAGTAGGGTCCATGGAGATAAATGCTTCAACATGCCTGGCAGAAGGCTGATGCCAAGGAACCCTAAACCTCTAGAGTAAATGGAGAGGACAAAACTACTCTCCTATCTTCTTACCCTTCCTCCCTTTAGTCATTGTTTCCTCTCTACAAAGGTTAGTTGTAATGCCTTACCGAAAAGTGCTTTGTAAGCACAGACTCCATAAAATCAACATTAGATTCTTAAAAACTGTCTGGTCACAACTGGGTCTATGTCTCATTTTCAAATATGACATTTCAGTCAAAGCCTTGGTTATATAACCAAGATTTTCAGCTATATCCCGTTACAAGAAGGATAAATTCCTATTGGACATATGCAAATAATTATGTTTTCATGAAAATAAGAATCCTCAATGAGTGCCAAATTCTAGACGGATTAGGCAAGGAAAAAACGATAAATGTTCTATTTCTGTTTATAAAAGTATAATCTAATTATTGTTGCAAGTTATGCATACTATAAAAGAGAAAGAAGTGTCTTATAATTCATTCAGAAAATAGAACATAAAAGAATCAACAATGTTTCAAGTAAAAATCCATAAATATTATAATTGTGCTTCATCAGTTCATCTGGTACCTGTAACTAATTTTTGTTCTGGTTGATCTTGGGTTAGCAGTTTTATCAACCCATCACCTTCTCCAATATAGTTCTGGAAATCCTTACTCACTCTAGTGGAATGGTCTTAAAGTCATTTAAGCAATGCCATCAGAAGCCTGTACCCTAGTGTCTGTTATAGATTTTTTTCTATGTGTCCCTGCGACTTTTTCTTTTTATTTAAGCATTTTGGCTTGTAGCTTATTAAAAACATTTTCATACAGGAATCAGAGTAAAACAAAAACTATCTGTGCATGACAAGACTTAAAATGGCTATGGTTAAAGATATGATAATGTGCCCAGAATTTAGTCCTTCCGGTGGGTTCTTGGACTTGCTGACTTCAAGAATAAAGCCACGGACCCTCGCGGTGAGTGTTGCAGTTCTTAAAGATGGTGTGTCCGGAGTTTGTTCCTTCAGATGTTCAGATGTGTCCGGAGTTTCTTCCTTCTGGTGGGTTCGTGGTCTCACTGACTTCAGGAGTGAAGCTGCAGGCCTTTGAGGTGAGTGTTACAGCTCTTAAAGGTGGGGCGTCCAGAGTTGGTTGGTTGTTCTTCCCAGTGGGTCTGTGGTCTCGCTGACTTCAGGAATGAAGCCGCAGACCCTGGCAGTGTTACAGCTCATAAAGGTAGTACAGATCCTAAGAGTGAGCAGCAGCAACATTTATTGTGAAGAGGGAAAAGACAAGCCTTCACAGCAAAAGCCTCCACAGCATAGCAGGGGATACCACCTGGTTGCGCCCCTGGCTCGGGTGGCCAGCTTTTATTTCCTTATTTTTCCCCGCCCACATCCTGCTAATTGGTCCATTTTACAGAGCGCTGATTGGTCCATTTTACAGAGTGCTGATTGGTCCATCTTTGCAGAGTGCTGATTGGTGCATTTACAAACCTTTAGCTAGACACAGAGTGCTGACTGGTGCGTTTTTACAGAGTGCTGATTGGTGCGTTTACAAACCTTTGGCTAGACACAGAGCGCTGATTGGTGTGTTTCTACAGAGTGCTGATTGGTGCATTTACAATCCTCTAGCTAGACAGAAAAGTTCTCCAAGTACCCACTCTACCCAGGAAGTCCAGCTGGCTTCACCTGTCAATAAGAGTTTATTATTAAGTAATTGACAAGGAAATTTGGTTGTCTCTGTCATAGATATTTAAAACTACAACCAGATTTATGACTAAAATTATCCCAAGGCATATCCTGAGCAGTGGAGGTATTGACAAATTCCCATGAATGTCATACAATTTCTGAAATAGTCATATTAATAACATCTATCCATGCAAATATCACATAGAGAAGGTTAAGCATCTCTTCTCATTTGACAACACATATAATGCAATTAACTATCAAAAGCCATTACTTTGTTTAAAATTTCTCTTTTTACAAGGTGAAAGAAAAATCTATTTTAAGATTTTCCAGGGGCCCTCTGGGAAATATCAAGGTCAATTTGACATCAAGATTTCATTTCAGGTTTTATTTTGGGAAGGCAAAACTGCCAAAAATGTTAAAAGGTTTGAACACTTGACTAAATAAGATTATTAATCACTATGAAACCATACTTGCCTACCAGTTAACCAAAGTGACTGTAAAAAACTACAAAAGTAACTATAGGAAGGAATTTTATTGTAAAACACCTTAGTTTTTTTTTTTCAAAGAGAGAAGACTTGGTTGTTTTAAATAGGCAGTACATGGCAAAGGTCAACATAAAGCATAGGACATCATTCTGATAAGACACAGAACCTTTGTTTCCCAGGCAGTTACATACAAGGAAAACTAAACAAAACATTTTATAGTCTCTTATTTTTTTTCTTTTTTTCCCTCTGCATTCCTCTAGTCAATCTTGGCTGCCACAATCACAGACAAAAAGCATGAGGACATTTTTTTTCTTGCATCTGTGGTGGAAACTTTAGCAGCAGACAGCACCTGCTCCAGGCATGTCAGATAGATGCATTTCAATCTCGTAAGAAGCAGGACATCCAACCATGGGGTTACAACTCCTGGCTAACTGACCACTGTGCGACTGTAAACCTTGATGATCAAATGAAGGAAAGTCCTTGGTTATAATAGACACAATATGGCAGTAAGATGCTCAACATGCCACCGTGTGCTGTGGACAAATGTATATCACCCTTTTTGTTGTAGAAGGAAAATTATTAAACAGAATCTAAAATTACAACCAGTTTCTGTTGGGGTTAAAGAAGTAGGCATTCCATGGTGGATTCAAATTATCCTGGAGAACGCCCCACCCAAAAACAAGGGAGACTCTGAGAGGCCTTATGGAATACTTAGACTAAACCACATCTGGATGTGACCACCACTCCTTTAACCCCAATATAGGCGTCCAACATTTTGGGTACAAAACATGGCTAAATGCTCTCAGGCCATTAATACACAATGGCAACAATAAGCATGGTGGATTAAACAATATTGGCCCACCTGACAGAAAAGGGCTTTAGGGAACATAGGTGCTGATATAAGCATTGTGAGACAATCTAAATTCCTCATCCTTTCTTAAACAGTTTTATGAAGCTATAATTCACACATTGTACAATTCACCAATTTGAAGTATACAATTAAATTAACTTTAGTATATTCACATATATGTGTAACCATCACAACAGTGAATTTCAGCACAATTTCATCACTGAAAAAAGAAAATGCCACCTTCAGCTATCATCCTCCTATTTTTTTACCCTCTCCCCCAACCCTAAGCAACCACTAATCTACTTTCTGTCTCTGTAGATTTTCCTACCCTGGACATTTCAAATGAATGACATTATATAATACATGGTCTTTTGTGACTGCTTTCTTTCACTTAGAATAAAGTTTTCAAGGCTCATTTATGTTCTGGTATTAATCAGTTCTTCATGTCTTTTTAAAAATTTTTTGTTGTAATAAAATATACATAACATTCATCATTTTAACCATTTTAAATATATAGTTCAGTGATATTAATTACACTCATATTGCTATGTAATCATCACCACCATCCATCTCCACAACTCTTTTCATCTTGTAAAACTGAAATGCTATACGCATAAAAATAACAACCCATTTTCTCCTTTCCCCAGGCCCTGGCAACCACTACTCTATTTTATGTCTCCAGGATTTTGACTATTCTATGCACCTCATGTAAGTGGAATAATAGAGTATTTGTCTTTTAATGACAAGCTTATTTCACTTAGAATAATATCCTCAAGATTCATCTATGTCATAGCATATGTAAGAATTTCCTTCCTTTTTAAGGCCAAATGATATTCCACCATAGGTATATGCCACATTTGTCTTATTCATACTTCCATTGATGAATACCTGCGTTGCTTCCACATTTAAGCTATTATGAATCATGCTGCTATGAACATGGGTATATAAATATCTTTTCATGTCCCTGCTTTCAATTCATTGAAGTATATACCCAGATATGGAGTTTATAGTTCATATTGTAACTCTAGTTTTAATTTTTTAAGAAAAGGTCACACTGTTTTCCAGAGCAGCTGTACCATTTTAAACTACTAGCAACAGTGCACAAAGTTTCCAAATTTTCCACATCCTCACCAACACTTCTTATTTTCTGGCATTTTGATGGTAGCCATCCTAATGGGTATGAGGTGGTATCTCATTGTAGTTTTGATTTACATTTCTCTAATGGTTAGTGATGTTCAGTATCTTTTCATGTTCTTATTGGCCATGGTATACCTTGGCCAGTGTTTTCTGAACTTATTTAAATAAATGCTTAGGCAAGTTATTTACCTAGTTTTCCTATTTTTTAATTGGGACATTGGTTTTTTTGGTTGTTGAGTTTCAGGACTTCTCTATGCCTTTTGGATATTAATCCCATACGATATATATGACTTGCAAATATATTTTCCCATTCAGTGAGTTCCCTTTTTCACTGTTGAAGACATTCTTTTAGTATACATTATTTTTTAATTTACTAAGTCCAATTTATCTGTTATTTGTTGTTGTCTCTACCTTTGGAGTCATATCCAAAAAAAATCATTGCTAAATTCAGTGTTGTAAAGTTTTCACCCTATGGTTTCTTCGAAGAGCTTTATAGTTTCAGGTCTTACATTTAGATCATGAATCCACCTTGAGTTTAATTTTTGTATGCAGTCTTAGGCAAGAATCCAACCTTATTCTTTTGCATGTGGATATCCGGTTTTCCCAGCACCATTTGTTGAAAAGGCTGTCCTTCCAAAAATAACTTTATCATGTTTTTGATGGTTTATCTCTGGGCTCTCAGTTGTATTCTACTGGTTTAAATGTCTGTATTCATGCCAATACCACACTGTTTTGATTATTAGAGATTCATAGTAAGTTTTGAAATTAACAGGTGTGAGACTCTTTCTGCTTTGCTCCTCTTTTTCAAGATTCTTTTGGCTATTCAGGATCCCTTGAGATTCCAGATGGATTTTAGGATGGGTTTTCATATTTCTACATAAACATCATTGGGATTTTGATAGAGATTACACTGAATCTGTAGATCGCTTTAGGTAGCATTGACATCTTAACAATATTAAGTCTTCCAGGCTATGAACACAGATGTCTTTCCATTTATTTTATGTCTTCTTTAATTTCTTTCAACAATGTTTTATAGTTTATTGTAAAGTCCATAACTCCCTCTGTTAATTCCTAAGTATGTTATTCTTTTTCATTCCATTATAAATAAAATTTTTTCTTAATTTCCTTTCAGATTGTTTATTATTAGTACATAGAGACAAAATTGATTTCTGTGCATTGACTTTGTATCTTTCTATAATGTGTTATTAGTTCTAGCAACTTTTTATAGAGTCTTCAGGTCATATCATCTATTAACAGATAATTCTACTTCTTTTCCAATTTGGATACCTTTTATTTTTTCTCCTGTCTAATTACTCTGGCTAAAATATCCAGAACTACGTTGAATAGAAATGGCAAAAGAAGACATCCTTGCCTTTTCTTCATCTTAAGGAAAAAGCTTTCAGTCTTTCACCATTGAGTGTGATGTTGGCTGTGGTTTTTTCACATGGCTTTTAGAATGTTGAAAGTTTTCTTCTATTCTTAGTTTGTTGAGTGTTTTTATAATAAAAGAATGTCAAATTTTGTCCAATGCTTTCTTTGCATCAGTTGAGATGATTATGTGATGTTTTTCTTTGTTATTTTAATGTGATATATTATAATGGTGAATTTTCATATGCTGAACCATTCTTGCATTCAGGAATAAATCCCACTTGGTCATGGCATATAGTCCTTTTAATATACTGCTGAATTCAGCTTGTTAATATTTGTTAAAGATATTTGCATCAATGTTCTTAAGAGATATTGCTCTGTAGTTTTCTTTTCTGTCAGTGTCTATATCTGCGCTTGGCATCGAGATAATGGTGACTTCATAAAATGAGTTAGAAAGTGTTCCCTCCTCTTTAATTTTTTGAAAAGTTTGAAAGAGATCGCTGTGAATTCTTCCTAAAGTTTTTGATAGAATTCCCCAGTGAAGCATCAAGTCCAGAACTTTTCTTTATGGGGATATTTTCAATTACTGATTCAATATTTTTACTACTTATAGATCTATTTGAATTTCCTGTTTCTTTGTGATTTGGTCTCAGTAGGTTTTGTGTTTCTAGGAATTTATCCATTTCATCTAGGTTACCCAATTTGTGGGTGTACAATTGTTCATAACACTCCCTTATAATCCTTTCATTTATGGAGAATAACTATAATGTCCCCATTTTCATTTCTTATTTTAGTGGTTTGAGTCTCTTATCTTTTTTCCTATTCCATTTAACTAAAAGTTTGTCAATGGTGTTAATCTTTTCAAATAACTATTGTTTTTATTGATTTTCTCTATTGTTTATCTCTGTTTTGCTTATCTCTGCTCTAATCGTTATTATTTCTTTCCTTCTGCTAGCTCTGTGTTTAGTTTGTTCCTTTTCTAGTATCTTAAGTTGTAAAGTTAGGCTGTTGATTTGAGATCTTACTTGTTTTTATAAGGTAAGCATTTATAGCTATAAATTTCGGCCATGGCACTGCTTTCATGCTTTAGGTTTTGGTATGTTGTGTTTTTGTTTTCATTCATTTCTAAATATTTTCTAATTTACATTGTTATTTCTTCTTTGATCCACTGTTTGCTTAAAATTGTGTTACCTTCCATAAATTGGTACATTTTCCAGTTTTTCTTGTTATTGACATCTAACTTCATTCTGCTCATTGAAAAAGATACCTTGTGTGATATATATTTTTTAAATCTACTGAGACTTAATTTTTGCCCTAACATATATTTTATCCTAGGAAATGTCCCACATACACCTGAGAAGAATGTGCATTCTGTTGTTGGATAGAGTGTTCTGTGTATATCTGTTAGATCTAGTTGGTTTACTGTGTTGTTCAAGTCCTCTATTTCCTTACTTATCTTCTGTCTGCTAGCTCTATTCATATTGAGAGTGATATGCTGAAGTCTCTGGCTATTGTTGTAGAATTGTCTATTTCTCCCATAAGTTCTGTCAATTTTTGCTTTGTATATTTGATGATGTGATATTAAGTGCATAAAAGTTTGTAATTGTTGTATCTTCTAGCTGTATTAAACCTTTGTGTATATATATACATATGTATATATATGTATCCTCTTTTTCTCTTATAAGTTTTTTCATTTAAAGTCTGTTTTATCTGATGGTAATATAACTGCCTCTGTTCTCTTTTAGTTACTATTTGCATAAAATATCTATTTTCATCCTTTTACTTTCAACCAATTTGTATCATTGAATCTAAAGAGAATTTTTTCTAGACAGCATATAATTGGATCATGTTTTTAAAATCATTTTGCCCATCTCCGTCTTTTGATTGGAGAATTTAATGCACAGACATTTAAAGCAATTACTGGAGGGGAGGGGCCAAAATGGCCAAATAGGAATAGCTCCGGTCTGCAGCTCCCAGCAAGACAAACACAAAAAGTGAGTGATTTCTGCATTTCCAACTGAGGTACCCAGTGCATCTCATAGGGACTGACTAGGTGTCTGGCATGATCCACAGACAGCAAGGAAAAGCAGGCTGGGGTGATGGTTCACCTGGGAGGTACACGGGACAAAGGGACCACCCTCCCCCAGCCAAGGGAAGTGGTGAGGGACTGTTACCCACCCGGGGTACCATGCTTTTCCCACAGATTTCTGTAGTCCAAGAATCAGGAGATCCCCTCATGAGCCTACACCATCAGGGCCTTGGGTCTCAAGCACAAAACTGGGCAGACCCACCGCAGCTGCTCCCACTGGCGGCTGTTTGGGCAGGCACTGAGCTGCAGGAGTTTTTACCTACACCGGCGGCACCTGGAACTCCAGTGAGGCAGGAGAACCATCCACTCCCATGGAAAGGGGGCTGAAACCAGGGAGCCAAATAGCCTCACTCAGCAGGTCCCACTCCCAAGGAACCCTGCAAGCTAAGACCCACTGGCTTGAAATCCCCGCTGGCCAGCACAGCAGCCTAGAGTCTGCCTAAGACGACTGAGTTCCTGGGAGGAGGGGTGGCTGCCATTACTGTAGCTCTAGTTGGCAGTTTTCCCCTGTCAGTACTAGGGAAACTGGGAGGTTTGGACTGGGCAGTACTCCCCACAGCACAGCACAGCAGCAATGGCAGATCATGGCCAGACTGCTTCTTTAGGTGGAACCTGGATCCATCCCCCTTCACCAGGCAGGGTCTCACTGCAGGAATTCCAGCAACTCCAGCCAGGGGCTTACAGACAGAATTCTCATCTCCCTGGAACAGAGAACCTGCGGGAAGTGGCAGCCATGGCCTCAGGTTCAGCAGATTTAATCTTTCCTACCTGCTAGCTCTGAAGAGTCCAACTCATCTGAACGAGAAGGATTCTCCCAGCACAGCGCACCAGCTCTGCTAAGGGACAATTAGACTGCTTCCTTAAGCAGGTCCTTGATCCCATGCCTCATGACTGGGTGAGACTTCACAAGAGGGGTTGCCAGACATCTCATACAGGAGAGTTCCAGCTGGCATCAAGTCGGTGCCCCTCTGGGACGAAGCTTCCAGAGGAAGAAGCAGGCTGCCATCTTTGCTGTTCTGCAGCCTCCACTGGTGATACTCAGGCAAACAGGGTCTGGAGTGGACTCCCAGCAAACTGTAGCAGACCTGCAGAATAGGAATCTGACTGTTAGACGAAAAACAAACAAACAGAAAGCAACAACATCAACAAAAAAGAGCCCACAAAAACCCCATCCAATGGTCAACAGCCTCAAACATCAAAGGTAGATAAATCCACAAAGATGAGGAAAAAGCAATGCAAAAAGGCTGAAAATTCCAAAAGCCAGAATGTCTCTTCTCCTCCAAATGATCGCAACACCTCTCCATCAAGGGCACAGAATGGGGCTAAAGCTGAAATGGATGAACTGACAGAAGTAGGATTCAGAAAGTGTGTACTAACAAGCTTCACTGAGCTAAAGGATTATGTGCTAAACCAATGCAAAGAAGCTAAGAACCATGACAAAAGATTACAGGAGCTGTTAACTAGAATAACCAGTTTAGAGTGCAAAATAAATTACCTGATAGAGCTTAAAAACACAGCACCAGAATTTCATGATGCAAACACAAGTATCAATAGCTGAATTGACCAAGAAGAAGAGAGAATATCAGAGCTTGAAGACTACCTTGCTGAAATAAGGCGGGCAGACAAGATTAGAGAAAAAAGAATGAAAAGGAATGAATAAAACCTCCAAGAACTATGGGACATGTAAAAGACAGAACCTATGATTGATTGGAGTACCTGAAAGAGACTGGGAGAATGGAACCAAGTTGGAAAATGCACTTTAAGATATCATCCAGGAGAACCTCCCCAACCTAGCAAGACAGGTCAACATTCAAATTCAGGAAATCCAGAGAACCCCAATAAGATAATCCACAAGAAGATCTGCCCCAAGACAGATAATCTTCAGATTCTCCAAGGTCAAAATGAAGGAAAAAATGTTAAGGGCAGTCAGAGAGAAAGGCCAGGTCTCCTACAAAGGGAAGCTCATCAGACTAACAGCAGACATCTCAGGAGAAACCCTAAAAGCCAGAAGAGATTGGGAGCCAATATTCAATAGTCTTAAAGAAAATAATTTTCAGCCCAGAATTTCATATCCAGCCAAACTAAGCTTTATAAGCAAAAGGAAAATAAAATCCTTTTCAAACAAGCAAATGCTGAGGGATTTCATCACTACCAGAACTGCCTTGCAAGAGCTCCTGAAGGAAGTACTAAACATGGAAATGAAAAACCATTACCAGCCACTACAAAAACACTGAAGTACACAGACCAATGACACTATGAAGCAACTACATTAACAAGTCCACAAAATTAACCAGCCAGCATCATGATGACAGGATCAAATTCACACATAACAATATTAACCTTAAATGTAAATGGGCTAAATATCCCAATTAAAAGACACAGAATGGCAAGCTGGATAAAAAGGAAAAGGCATTAACCGACTCCTTAATAAATGTCATTAAGGTGATAAAAGGCTTCTGGAAGTTATATCTTATGGTCAAGATTAAAATTTTATAGATTGTAGAATTTTGAAAAACAAATTTAATTGACTTCTTGCTGTTTTTATTAGGGCTTATTGTTTGGAAAATTAAGTATCCTTATTATGCTTCAAAAACTACAGTACACCTGTTGTTAGATTCCAGTCTTGCCTAATGTTTTTCAACTGTTATTATTTTCTACAGTTTGGACCAAATTCTAATTTTCTTGGCTACAAGTCTTCAAAATAATGTTTTCAATTCTTTTCCTTCTTTTTCCCCCCATTTTTCCTAATTGAGAGTCACTAAAAACTAAGCTGTGCTTTCTTAAAGCCCTATGAACTGAAGCTGGACAGCTTAAATTTTGGAAGAAAATAATAGCAACCTATTTACATACATAAGCCACTTTCATACCTGCCTACTAATATATGGACTTCAGAGTAATGTGTCCTACATCAATTTTCCAGGGTTTTCCTTTTGTTTGTTTTTCTCCCTTCCTCCCCCTATTTTCTCTTCATACAACATGAGACTTCACAATCTGCTAAAATGAGCTTTCCTAATAACTCAGGACCTACCCATCTAGGAATAAACCATCCTAGCCATGAGAGATCAGATGAAACCTGGGAAAAGAGACTCAATTTCTTCTAAAATGCTCTCTCCAAAAGATTTTTTTAAAAGAAAAGGGGGGGAAGAATGATAAGAAAATAAATCTTGGGGCCCCCAAATCACTAAGCTAAAGGGAAAAGTCAAGCTGGGGACTGCTCAGGGCAAAACTGCCTCCCATTCTACTTAAAGTCACACCTCTGCTCACCAAGATAAATGCATATCTGATTGCCACCTTTGGAGAGACTAATCAGAAACTCAAAAGAATGCAACTATGTGTCTCTTATCTACCTATGATCTGGAAGCCCCCTCTCTGCTTCCTGCTGTCCCACCTTTCTGGACCGAACCAATATTCATCTTACATGTGTTGATTGATGTCTCATGTATAAAACCAAGCTGTGCTCTGACCACCTTGGGCACATGTCGTCAGGACTTCCTGAGGCTGTGTCATGGGCATGCGTCCTCAACCTTGGCAAAACAAACTTTCTAAATTAACTGAGACCTGTCTGGTTTCACAGCTGGAATGAAGGTAAAACAGCCCTCCCCAAATCCACTTCCTTATAGCAGGGCTCATTTTGCATATAAAAGCCCAGTTGGCCAGAGACTCCTAACCAGACCTGAGAGGCCAGGGAGCTCAATCTTCTGAAGTAAGAGTTCCAACCTGAAACTGTTTAATATTCACCTAATTGTATCTTATTTTGATTGGGGTCTCCTTGCAATGCTAAGGCTATAGTTATTTGAAATGGATTTGCAGTTTGTACTTAAGGGTACTGTAATGCCCAACCTTGTTTTTTCTTTTTCACCTAGCCTTATTTCCACCTGAATAGACTCTCCCTTAGCTAAGAGAACCAGACAAACTCCATCTTGGCTCTTTCACTGGTAGCCCCTTCCTCAAGGACTTAACTTGTGCAAGCTGACTCCCAGCACATCCAAGAATGCAATTAACTGATAAGATACTGTGGCAAGCTATATCTGCAGTCCCCAAGAATTCATCTGATTGATAATGCCCAAAGCCCCACGTCTATCACCTTGTAATAGTCTTAAAGCCCCTGCACCTGGAACTGTTTACTTTCCTGTAACCATTTATCCTTTTAACTTTTTGACTACTTAACTTCTGTAAAATTGTTTTAACTAGATCCCCCTCCCCTTTCTAAACCAAGATATAAAATTTAATCAAGCCCCTTCCTCGGGGCCAAGAGAATTTTGAGCGTTAGCCATCTCTCGGTCACCGGCTAATAAAGGACTCTTAATTCATCTCAAAGTGTGGAGTTTTTCTAACTCACTCAGGTACAACAGTACTAAAGCAGTTCTTTTTGACTTCCCACTCAGATTACAGCTGTGGGACTGAGACTCAGAAAAGGGAAGTGACTTATTTTAGAGTGCTACTCCTTGAGCAGGAGGAATGAACTAGACTCCATGCCCAGGACACTTTTAGTGATATTTTAATCATTTGTATGATTTTGAGAATTGTCAGCATCAAAGGCACTTCATTAGACAATTTGGATGTTCAAAACTTAAATCTAGGTGCAGTGGCACATTCTGTAGTCCCAGCAACATTGGAGGCTGAGGCTGGAGGATCACTTGAGCCCAGGAGTTTGAGGCTGGCCTAGGCGAAATAGCGAGACCCCATTTTTTAAAAAGAAAAAAAAAGTTAAATTCTTCCTTGCTACACAAACTTATGATCTATCAGAGAACATAACACATGCATAAACTTTGCAAACATACAGCATGGGGAGTGATCAGTAGAGAGGACAAATCATGTACCATGCTGTGGCTAAATAAGGAAGATGAGTGTAAGGTTCTTGTATCAGTTCAAACCCCAAGAACGTGCCAACAGACAACACGTGCTGTTTTAATGAGTGCCTGGGTACAGGCAAGCTGAGGCCTAAAATGGCGTCAGCCCCAAGTGAGGACGGGGCAAAGGTTTTATAGTCTCCTGTAAACAGGAAGTGTCCTAGTCTGACGCAACTGCTATGTTGTACCTGGATGGCCTCTTTCAGGATCTTCAGGGGTACGTGTCTTCCAGCCAGGGTAGGTGTCCTCCAGCCAGCTCTCTTCCTGCTTCTGCTATCTTGCTGACACATGCTGCTGATGCAGATGGCCTTGCACCTTGGGACTGAGCCTGAGAAGGGAGGAATTATTCATCTCCTTAAGTTTTCAGGCCCGTGGGAGAATCTTACAATGACACCATCAGGGAGGACAGCCAGGAGGGGTAGGCAGGTGTGGACAAGTAGTGTTGGCATGGAGAGCCTTCCAGAAAACATGTGCAGTGGGCAACATGTGAAAACAGGGTCACAGCTGGATCATATGGGCCTAAGGAGGAGGTTTAGATGGAGTTTTCCTATGAGAACTATGGCACTGTATAAGGTAGGCATGAGTGAGTAGACTTTAGACTATTGACCTTTCCAAATTATTGCAAATCTGGGGCCTCCCATCAGTCCTTGGAGTCTTGTTAGGCTCCCTTACTAGTGTATGCTCTTAGATACACCAAGAAAAATGGAAGCTAAGAGGACATGACTTATATGGAGCAGAACAAATCAACTTTAACTCTCTCCCTTTGAAACTGCTTGGGGATTATCAAAGTTTCCTTTGATATTACATTAAGAAAACAGGAAGAAAGAGAAGAGCCCAGGAGTTCAAGGTTCTCATTCCTCTGGGGACATGCAATAAGATGTTTGGCATTGCATTTGGCTTCATTCCTATTTAATCAAAGCACTGAATCTGCTTTTTTGTCTCTAGGTCCAGCATCCTTTCAAGCATGAGTTCCCACAAGCAGAAGCAGCCCTTTACCTCACCCCCTCAGCTTCAACAGCAGCAGGTGAAACAACACAGCCAGCCTCCCCCTCAGGAACCATTTGTTCCCATAACCAAGGAGCCATGCTACCCAAAACCTGGAACCTGGAACCTGGAAACACCAAGATTCCAGAGTTAGGCTGCACCAAGGTCCCTGAGCCAGGCTGCACCAAGGTACCAATGTACACCAAGGTGAGCAATCTACACCAAGGTACCAGAGCCACATCCTTCAACAGTCACTTCCGGCCCAGCTCAGCAGAAGTCCAAGCAGAAGTAACATGGTGCACAGACAAGCCCTTGAGAAGCTGACCACCAGATGCTGGACACCCTCTTCCCATCTGCTTCTGTATCTTAATTGTCTGTAGACCTTGTAACCAATACATTGTCACCCCAAGTCATAGTCTTTCTCTTATTTGTATTCTAAAAATATGTACTATGAAGCTCCTTTTGCTTGCACACACTCTGAAGAATTCTGTAAGCCCCTGAGTTAAGCAGAAAGTCTTCATGGCTTTTCTGGTCTTCAGCTGCTCAGGGTTCATCTGAACATTCAAATGAAAAAATTGCATGTTTCCTGCTCTGCCCTCATTAAATCGCTTTTAATTCCAGTCTCGGCTGTGTGTGTCATTGGCTGAATCTTCCTCCTTCCTTGTTTCTCCATTGTGAGTCAGGACCTATAGACAAAAAGGAGTTGGTGTAGAATTCATCTATCTAAACCCAATACTATATGTTTCTATGTGTGTACGGGGGTACACTTGGGGGTGTTCCTGGAATGACAATGGGTATTCTGTGATGGTGCATAGAGATTGCCACTTTGGGCAGCCACAGGCTCTCCTTTTGCACTGAACTGAGTCATGCCTGAGTTCCATGGTGCCTGCTCCAGGCCACCTCTAATTCTTAGTATCCTCCCCACTAACTTCCTGTCTGTTCCTAGAAAACTTTACTCCTACATATTTGAACTTGATATTCTGTTTTGCTTTATTTGTTTTACCTTCCAGATACCCCAACACATATAGACATACACACACACTCACTAAAAGGCAGATTCATTTTAAATAGTCACACACTTACATAATCACTCACACAGCTCTACTCTCATTGGCTCAGGCAATGTTACCTTTTGCTGGGTATTTGCCATGTACAGGGAGGCCTGAAGTTGGAGGAGCAAGAGGGAGTGGAGGATACACAGTGCCTCCCTTGCATAATTTTGCAGTCTTGTCTAGAAGTTAGGACATTCACATCTTTTTCACACAAGTACTCACTATACAGTCTCTCTCTCTTTCTCTCCCCCATCCCTTTTTCTTTCTCTCCCTCAGAATAACCCACAGAAACAGATTTATCCGGTAATTCCAAACAAGATGTGGGTTTTAAACAGGGATTAGGATTACACAATTTAGGTGAGGTGAATAACTGGCCACCAAGTTAGGAAAGAGTATGTAATTAAGGTATAAAACCTCAGGAGTGAAAGGAGACTTAAAGAGCACCTAGTAGAATTGCTCCATTTCTTAAATGTCCTTTGTAGGGACATGGATGAAATTGGAAATCATCATTCTCAGTAAACTATCGCAAGAACAAAAAACCAAACACCGCATATTCTCACTCATAGGTGGGAATTGAACAATGAGAACACATGGACACAGGAAGGGGAACATCACACTCTGGGGACTGTTGTGGGGTTGGGGGGAGAGGGGAGGGATAGCTTTAGGAGATATACCTAATGCTAAATGACGAGTTAATGGGTGCAGCACACCAGCATGGCACATGTATACATATGTCATTAACCTGCACATTGTGCACATGTACCCTAAAACTTAAAGTATAATAATAATAAAATAAAAATAAAAACAAATAAAAAAAGAAATTGATACCCAAAAAATTAATTAAGGTAACCCTGAAATTATGTTTCTGCATCACCCTGGAGCATAATTCCTCAGACTCCCAGCTCCCAACTCTCTCCTGCAGCCTTGTTTTTTTTATTTCAGGGGTGACCAACAGGTTTGCAGGTCTGTGTTGAGTGGCTCTGGGATATTGTAGAATGGTCTCTAACAGTAGAAAGGATGACAAAACTTCTGAAGGGCTACAGTAATCACCAGGGAACAAACTCCATTTCTTGATAGGTTGCATGGTTCATAATATCAAAGTGTGAAGCCAGTGACAGGTTACACCTGCATGATACACAGGTACTCCAAATAGATTTTACAAGACCTCAGAGATATTTGGAAATGATAAGACAAAAATTGTCCAAAGAATCATTACAAGATGATGAGTAGTTGTCAAACTGGCAAGAGAGAATGATGTCACTTGGGCCTGTTAGGTATGCGCATGATGAGGTGGTTTCAAATTACTGCTGATTCTATGATAGAAACTCTAGAGATAATTTCAGGACCAATCACAATTAAGTAGGCTGATTCTGGGTGGGGAAGTGGACTCTATGATACAGAGCTATTACAAATGTAAAGTCATGCACTTACTTGTTCCCATTGTTTGAGGCTGCTTTTTAAAAATACGTATTTATTGTGGAAAATATATCTCTCACATAAAAATTGTGATTTAAAGCATTTTTATGTGGGCTTTTTTGGCATTCATTCCATTTACAGTGTTGTGTGTCTTTGTTTATATATATATGTATGTGTGTGTGTATGCATGTGGGTTGGTGGAAGATTAAAAAAATCCCAATACTTACTATAGCAAAATATAAACAGTGGTTATTTCTGGCTGTTTAATGTTAGTGTTTATTTAATAGCTATCTGTTTTTTACATTATGAATTATATAATAATTTTTTTTTCTTTTTTTTATTTTTTGAGATGGAGTCTCTCTCTATCACCCAGTCTGGAGTGCAAGCGCTCAATCTTGGCTCGCTGCAACCTTTGCCTCCCTTTCTTTCAGATATTGCTAAGTAACAAGAATAATGTTCTTCTAGCAGTAGCCTTGCCAGCCAGCTCCTGTAATCTTACCTGCATATCCTGTTACATATTCTTCCTGGGGTCGAGAGACATAGTCTTCAAGTGTCCAGCACTTTTCACGTTTCCACAAAGCCCACCTCACCACTGTCCACCACTACATTGTCTCTCCTCAGTGTCTGCCTCTCCAGTAACCACCTAGACAGTGTCTGCCCGAGTCTACTTTGAAGCCTCCTTCATCTGGCCAGCAGCAACACATTTCCCAAAGCAGTCTCAGAAGCTGGCAGGGGGAAAACATGACAAAGACAAATGGATCCTCCCTCTCATGACTCTCCATCAAATGTTCTTCAAAGCCTGAAATGGTGAAGAAGACCTCTTCACGAAGCTTCAGTCTCTGATCTCCCTGGGATGAGGCTAAATTAAGAGAAGGATTCTTTCCTAAATTTATCGTCATGCAGCATTCCAGGGTAAGCGAGGAAAGGACAAGCCCCAGCAACATCAACTTTTCCAGAGTCTCCAAAGAAGGAACTTAAATCAAGTTCAACTTTCTTACAGTGATCTGTCCAACTTTCTGTGCTCTGGGCATTGATTTCCATCCTTATGATGATTGTGTTTACATATCCACTTCCTGAATTATGTGCCTCTTTCACGATTGTCTTAACCTGATTCCTACAGTAAGTTGTGCCTGACACTAATGCCTCATAGGCAGGAAGTTTATTTGGGAATGCAATCCCAAGGAAGAGGAATAATGGACAAAGGGAAATACAAGAAGGAAGGAATGTCCATTCAAGAAGGCATTACAATTTTGCACATCACCCAGAACAGCTGACAGTCAAGTCCATGGGACGTTTTTTAATAGCAACTCAGTAAATTTATTGACTTATTTTAGGACTGTAACAATAGAATTGTTTTCATTTTAGCACTCAGTCATTTATAATTGCAAAGACATTGCCTTATAGGTCCTTGAATAATGGGAAAAGGGAGAGAAAGTGACTTTGTAACTTAATTAGCATATATGATGTCAGTTAATGATTGTTGAACAATCCCTGTACCAGTTACTGTTGTAAACACTCTACTGTTATTAACCTATTTAGTCCTCCCAGCAACACTGTGAGATACCTACTACTATCTTCATTTTATGTACAAAGAAACTGAAACACAGGTTAGGGTAATAACTTGCCCAGAGTCACCAATATTTCAGCTGGGACCAGAACTCAGTAAGTCTGGCTGCAGAGTTCACATTTGTAACCATTATTTTACAGTCACTTCTCAAACATAAAGTACCTAATACAGGTGCTGTACTGATAGCTCAATAATGGTTAGTTCCTCCCAACTATGTACTTTCTTCCTGAAATATTTTATTATAATTACGACAAAGCCATTCAAAACTGAATGCTGAAACTTGTGTCTTACCTCTTTTTTTATTGGGTCATATAGTAGTCTCCTTCCTCCCTCCCCCTCCCCCTCCCTCTCCCTCTCCCTCCTCCTCTCCCTCTCCCTCTCCTTCTCCTTCTCCTTCCTCTTCTTGTTTGTTCCAGAGGTACACATGCAGGCTCATACATGAGTAAATAACGTCTTGCTCAGGGTTGGTGTACAAATGATTCCATCACCCAAGTTGTGAGCACAGTACCTGACAGGTAGCCTTCCAACTCATTCCCATCTTCCACCTTCCCCCCAAGCACTCCTGAGTGTCTATTGTTCCCACTTTTGTGTCCATGTGTATTCAATGCTTCGCTCCCACTTATAAGTAAGAATATGCAGTATTTGGTTAATTCTGGCATTAGTTCACTTAGGATAATGGCCTTCAGCTTCATCTATATTGTACAAAGAACATATTTTAGCAAAGACATGAAATCAGTGAAGATGCCCAGCAACAGTGAACTGAATAAAGAAAATGTGGTACATATACATACATCATAGAATACTAAGCAACCATAAAAAAGGTCCATGGATGGGACTTTCTGATGATCTTTAAGAAGTAGTCTCAGAACTCTCTGTCCTGGAGATGAAGGCAGGAAATATTTATCCATTGTCTTATTTCCCTCACTATCATCATTTGTCAAATCTGGGCCCATAGGTATTGACTCCCCCACATTTCCCAGTTGTACACACAAAAGCATTCCATGAGTGCTCTGCACTGCAGTATCATAGGAGCCCCAGATCAAGAAGAAAGAGGTATGTAGTATGGTCTGCAGAGCAACTTTATCAGGTATCTTCCACACAAAGCCCATCCAAGCCTATGTGAAAAGAGCCACATGACTGTGTATGGATAAAAGGCAGGGCAGAGAGAATTTGTACGGATATCCACGAGGTGTCAAGTACAGTTAATCAGAAAGGTCAGGCTTTGATGTTAATAAAAACAATTAGCAGCATTCTTTCATCCTGAGAAGGACAGACATAAAAGTCAGAGACATATGGGGAGATGTTAGTTGCAATCAGCAGCCATATGGCTTCCCAGTAAATCCATGGCTGATCCAGCACTGCTGATGAGGAAATTGAGCTTTCTTGTATAGTGAAAAAAAAAAGCAGCGGGGGGATTTTTACACCTAGCTATTCAATGTAATTTAGAAAAAACAGCAGAAGAGTAAAATGAGAAAGTCTAGAAGCTAGAATGAGAACAGTGCTGACTGAGGGAGAGGAGATATGTCAAGTGAGTGCATCAGGACAACACCTAAACAGCATATTGAATGAAAGTTCCCCCAAGACATGTGGGTCTAGGAAAGACATGGGAGGCAGGGGCCCAGCCTCAGAGCTGAGGTTCAGGTCAGCCAGGTCCCGGGCCTGGCAGCATGGAGGACCGAGAAGCAGGAAGCAGGTTGCCTTGGGCTTGATAATCCCACCATATTGCAAACAAAGTGTGCTTATAATTTCCTTCATAGGGTCTACAGGGAGCAGGTTTGAGGAGAGGCTTGTGTCCAAGTCTAGAAAAGAGCTCAACTGATGCAAGAGGCATGGTGATGACAGTGGCCACAGACCAAAGTGAGGTGACTACTTAAACAAGGAGAGAGAGAAATAGATAAGTGGATGTATTCATCCATTTTCATGCTGCTGACAAAGACATAACAGGGACTGGGCAATTTACAACAGAAGAGGTTTAATGGACTTACAGTTCCACATGGCTGGAGAGGCCTCACAATCATGGCAGAAGGCAAGGAGAAGCACATCACATGTTATATGGATGGCAGTAGGCAAAGAGAGAGCTTGTACAGGAGAACTGCTCCTTTTCCAAAACCATCAGATAGCTTGAGACGTATTCACCACCACGAGAACAGCACTGGAAAGACCTCCCACCATGATTCAATTACTTCCCACCAGGTCCCTCCCACAACACGTGGGAATTCAAAATGAGAGTTGGGTGGGGACACAGCCAAATCATAGTGGATAAAATGACAGAAATATCTGTCTCTTGCTAAGCTCTTACAGCTTTTCTCAGCTTATACCATGAGGCCTGCCGCAACAAAGGGTTTCCCCTGTAAAAAAATTTCCTGATAGTTCTCAAAACAGCCTCTGGTGTCTCTTCACAAATAACATCATCCATCCATCTCTCCATCCTTCCATTCATTCATTTATTCTATAATTGTCAATTCTCTGAGCAGCTACTACACACCAGGCATCATGTGAAGATGGAAGGTAGAACAATGGCTAAGCAGAGGAACCTCTGGTGGTAGCTGGCTGGTCCTGGGCTCAAGTTCATGAGAGGTGACACAGCTGTGCAGCCAGCAGGTGCTCTATAAACATTTAGATGAGTGAAAATAATGAGGGAGGGACCATCCAACACCTGGATTTGAAGGATAGTTTGGATTTTCCAAAAACCACATTTGCAACAGGTTGTGTACTGCAGGTAGGCTTGGATTAGTGACCTAAGTTTCATCTTATCTTGAGGAGAGTGAACTTTGATATAAGGGCTCAGGGAATCCCAGCTCCTTTGTTCCTTCCCATGTTGGCTGCAGAGAAGGGATTCCCCATGATAGCCAGGGTCTTCAGGGCCTGCTGTCACAATGTACAGAATAAATGGATGGACTAAAAGGGCCAGGTTGCTCCAGAGCTTCCAAATGTGACCGTTCTTCCCAGAGTTTCACTGCTCAGAACTCTCCTTCATAGACTGAGGTCAGCCTGCCCCTATGCTGTTTACCCTGAGTTCCTCCTTGGAGAAAAGGCTTTTTAGAACCAAAATAATCATTTTAGTTTTTCCTTTCCCCTGCCAGGCAGGAGTATACTGAGTGATGGATTAACAGAATATTACTATTTTTTACCTAGCCACCATGCCCTTGGCCTTCCAGAATAACCAGAAATACCTATTGTTTATCTCTACATCCACTTCATATATTAAACAGCTCTGCAAGTGTCACCTGTGCTGAAGATTAGACTCTTCCAGAAGATAGGACTGTTTCTGGTTCCAGCAGCCCCAGAATGTCTTCCTTCTCTCTCTTTCAGCCCACACCACCCTTCCTATAAACACTACACCTGGGAGCAAAGGGTGCTCAGGGGGATAAAGCCCAGGTGACATCCTTGTCAGACAGCAAGTGCCACAAGTTTCATCACAAAAGTTGAGTCAACAGGTGGATGAAGGAAGAGGGGTGAATCACATCTGACAGGTAAGGAATGTAGGCACAGCAGCCCAGATAGATCCTGTTTCCTTGAGGCAGGGCTTGTTCCATGCATAAAAAGCCAGTTGGCTGGGAACACTACACCAGTTCTAAGGGACCATACGGAGTATTCCTCTCTTCACACCAGGTGAGTCTCTTTACTTGGAACCCTTTAGCATCCATTCTAGGTATTTAATTTTTATTAGAGTCTCTTTGGCATTCTTGGTATCTTTTTTCCTCATTATTGAATTTGATCATAGCCATGCAGACTGTTCAATTGAATTATAACCTCTAGGAATACCTTCATTTTAAAAGTAATCATGCTGTGGGCTTGAAGAGACTTTAGACATTATCAGTTCTTCTTCATTCACTCTTTCTGTGTCAGCAAGAAGGGGGTTGGTATATTCAAGGATCCATAGTAAGTTTGTAATAGGATAACGACTAGAACCCAGGTCCACAGCACTTACCCTGACATTATAATTCCTTCTTATTTATAATTTTAATACAGAGAATTTTATTCTTTCAACAGATACTTTTGTGAGAGCTTACTATATTTGGCAATTTGTTTGCAAAGAAATAATTTAAGCAGCAGAAAATGTACTCTATGATACTACAATTTAATCAGGAAATAAGAGCTAAAATGCATTGCATAATAGTAACTTATCAGTGCCAGGTGATTAGGGCAAGTTCTGTAACAGTTTGGGAATACAGAGATTTCTGGAAGGTTTTCTCTAGAGAAGCCACTAAAAGTCCCATATGAAGCGATCTGTGGTGTTTGGTTAGTGCTTGAATGAGTTGGAACAAGGAAAACATTTAAGACAGAGGAGAGCTTGGGCCAGGCCACAGGTGGGATTGTTTGGGGTTCTAGAGAGGTCAGAGTTATACAATAGATGATAAGCCATGCTATTTATCAGAAATGAGTGGGTAGATTTAATTTATTAGGCTTTTTTTTTCCAAATAACCTCACATTTCCAATGGTCCAGTATTATGAGTCTCATATTCCTGCTAGAAGCCTGTTATTGTACTGTGTAGGAAGAAAGAGAGCACCAGGAGAGGCCCTGCTCCAGTGGGGCAAGAGCAAATCATCTTTAAGTTCCTCTTCTTCAAAGGCTCAGAAATTAATCAAGTATTCTTTGTGGTCAAGAAGGGGAAAGAACATTTGCTTTTTAAGAGACCAGAAGTGGTATTCACCATGGCTTCTTCCCTATTATTCTCTGTTTAAATCATCTGTTCTGTCTCTAGGACCAGCCACTGTTGCAGCATGAGTTCCCAGCAGCAGAAGCAGCCCTGCACCCCACCCCCTCAGCTTCAGCAGCAGCAGGTGAAACAGCCTTGCCAGCCTCCGCCCCAGGAACCATGCATCCCCAAAACCAAGGAGCCCTGCCACCCCAAGGTGCCTGAGCCCTGCCACCCCAAAGTGCCTGAGCCCTGCCAGCCCAAGGTTCCAGAGCCATGCCACCCCAAGGTGCCTGAGCCCTGCCCTTCAATAGTCACTCCAGCACCAGCCCAGCAGAAGACCAAGCAGAAGTAATGTGGTCCACAGCCATGCCCTTGAGGAGCCAGCCACCAGATGCTGAATCCCCTATCCCATTCTGCGTATGAGTCCCATTTGCCTTGCAATTAGCATTCTGTCTCCCCCAAAAAAGAATGTGCTATGAAGCTTTCTTTCCTACACACTCTGAATCTCTGAATGAAGCTGAAGGTCTTAGTACCAGAGCTAGTTTTCAGCTGGTCAGAATTCATCTGAAGAGAGACTTAATATGAAAGCAAATGTTTCAGCTCCCTTATACCCCCATTAAATTCACTTTCAATTCCACTCTTGACTGTGTGTCATTGACTCTACAACTTCATTCCTTTCCCTCACGAAGCAGGAGCTGTACACAGAAATGAGTTGGTGAAGAAGGGCTTTGTCCAGAAGGCATCTGATACTCGCACTAGGAGGGTGAAGGGCTGCCCCTCCAAGCATTCCTGGGTTGCCTATGGGAGGTTGTGTAATGCCACCTAGAGGCTGTTGCTTTGGGCATCCAGGGCTGGAGCAGGGCTCTCCTCTTGCAACTCAGTGAGTCATGCCAGAGTTTAGTTAGCACTTGTCTAAGCTGACTCTGACTCACTAATCCTGATTGCCTTCTTTCCAAATCTGGCTTTTAGACTGCTAACTTACGAGCCAATTCCTGTTTATTTCAAGTAATGTTGTTCCTACGTATGCTAACCTGCTCCTTCTCACTCATTTCTCTCTGATATCTACATTCTAGATTTCCAAACACCTCCAAAGATGCACAGACTCCGTTCTTTATCTCAGTTAGTGATTTCTAGTCTCTGAGTGCCAACTCTGGACCTGAAACAGAATAAAGGGGATTTAAGGTGCTTGTCAGCGGCATTTACAGTGCCCTGGAGGGATGTACTTCACTCCCTATCCCACCCCTCATTCAAACACACATACACACATATACAACCACACACACAAGATCTGGAGTCCTCACAGAGTAATGCACAAAAGCTGATCCAGTTTGGAGAATGTTTCTTTCACATAGGTGGTAACCACGGAAGTGAGAACTATAAAACCCACCCTCACCCATCTCCCTGTAGTATCAACATGTTTCAAGTCAAATTAAACAAGATAGAATTATCAACAGTGTATTCATATATATGTGCATATATTTTTATATTGATGGAAAAATAGGTTACTTTTGTATGTAACTGGGAGACAAAGCAAGTTGTTCTGCAGTAGTATAAAAGAGATTCTTTTTCTTAGGATGCAAAATGAAATAATAAAAAAATTACATGCCATTGGTATAACTCAAGAAATTGTGATATTTTTGATCACGGCATTTTTACTTGATTGCATTATTTAAAATTACAAAGCCTATATGAAAAATATTTACCCTAAAAGTTGTATTGCCCTAAGGGTTTTCTTGTTTAATTAGTAGGTAAAAGCTACCATCATATCCAAATATAAGTGCCTCCTAGCACCAAACCAATTAACCAAGCAGAAAAAAAAGTGTTGTAATCATGCTATTATTAGTCAGCATAGGTTAGCTGCTATAACAACACCCCCTATATTGTTGGGGCTCCATCAAGTAAAAGTTACTTTCCACTCATATAAAAGTCCAATATGGGTTTGTAAAGTCTTTGTTCCACATAGTCACGAAGAGACACAGTCCTTTCTTCATATGGTCTCACCATCTCTGAGTGCTGTGCCTTATAAATCCAAGCACAAGAACAGGTAAATAGACTGAATATAGAGAAGGTGCCCCTGCACTTATCCACTTGGAACAAGAAATGGCATGCATCCTCTCAGTTCTTATTGACTTGGCTAGAACTTGGTCACATAGCCCTGTCAACCTCACAAAGTTAAGAAATGTAGTTTACTGGTGTGCTTAGAAATAAGAGGAAGACAGAGATTTGGGTGAGCTCCTCAAGCTTCAGCCACAGAATAGCCTTCTTGTTCTCAAATATCCATCTGCTCCTTTTGTCTCATAAGCAGAACACAATCCCCTAAGGAAAAAAACCCTTATGGTCCCCACCAGCTCAAAATCCAGGATCTCTAGATGACATGAAATTCTCTCCATCACATTTTCCTATGGCTCCTTTTGTTAAACAAATTATGAAACAAACAAATGAGCCATTTCTTCCTGTTACCCAGCATCCAATGGCAATGCAGGTACAGGAGAGCTAAATCAAAACTACCATGTTCAAAGGAACATAATGGTGACACATGGCAGCCACTAGGCCTTAGTACTCTGAAATCCAACTGGGCAGGCATTGTGAAGCCACACTCTTCCCACTCTAATATACCAGAAGTGGTAGAAGTTCCTTTTAAGGTGTTGATTCTGTTCTCTGAGAGGAACTCCTTTTAACTTTCCTATTTATTGTTCTTCCATCTGTAGAATTGTCCTTTTCTTAATACTATTCTCTATAATCAAACCTCAAGTATGCATTGTGGATTGTGCCTTTCTTGGTTAGGTAAGCTTTGCAGCTCACTTTTCTTTTTTAAATTTTTTGTTATTTTTTCTTTTTTATAATTTCAACTTTTATTTTAGATTCAGGAGTTGATATGGTTTGGTTCCGTGTCCCCATCCAAATCTCCTGTGGAATTATAATCCTCAATGTTGGAGGAGGGGCCTGGTGGGAGGAGATTGAATTATGGCAGCAGACTTTGCCCTTGCTGTTCTCATGATAGTGAGTGAGTTCTCACAAGATCTGGTTTTTTAAAAGTGTGTAGCACTTCCACCTTCGCTCTCTCTCCTGCTCTGCCATGTGAAGATGTGCCTGCTTCCTTTTTGCCTTCTGCCATAATCATAAGTTTCCAGAGGCCTTCCCAGACATGCTTCCTGTACAGCGTATGGAATTGTGAGTCATTGAAACCTCTTTTCTTTATAAATTACCCAGTCTCAGGTAGTTCTTTATAGCAATGCAAGAACGGACTAATACAGGGGTATACACTTGTAGGTTTGTTACATGGGTGTATTGTGTGATGCTGAGGCTTGGAATACAAATGAGTCCATTACCCAGATAGTGACCATAATAACCAACAGGCAGTTTTTCAACCCTTAACCCCCTCTGTCTCTTCTCCCTCTGTTACTCACCTGTGTCTATTGTTGCCATCTTTATGTCCATGAGTACCCAATGTTCAGCTCCCATTTGTAAGTGAGAACGTGTGGTATGTAGTTTTCTGTTCTCACATTAATTTGCTTAGGATAGCGGCCTCCAGCTCCATCCATGTTACTGCAAAGAACATGATTTCATTCTTTTTTATGGCTGTGTAGCATTCCATGGTGTATATGTACCATATTTTCTTTATCTAGTCCACTGTTGATGGGCACCTAGTTTGATTCCATGACTTTGCTATTGTGAATAGCACAGCAATGAACATACAAGCGGATGTGTCTTTTTGGTAGAATAATCTATTTACTTTTGTATATATACTCAGTAATGGGATTGCTGGGTGAAATGGTAGCTCCATTTTAAGTTCTTTGAGAAATCTCCAAATTGCTTTCCACAATGGCTGAACTAATTTACATTCCTATCAACTGTGTATAAATGTTCTCTTTTCTCCACAGCCTTGCCAGCAACTGTTGTTTTTTGACTTTCTAAATAATAGCCATTCTAACTGGTGTGAGATGGTATCTCATTGTGGTTTTGATTTACATTTCTGTGGTTATTAGTGATGTTGAACATTTTTTCATGTTTTTTGGCCACTTCTATGTCTTCTTTTGAGAAGTGTCTGTTCATATCTTTTGCCCACTTTTCAATGTGATTATTTGGTTTTTGCTTGTTATGTTGCTTAAGTTCCTTTTAGATTCAGGATATTAGACCTTTGTCAGATGATTTACAGATATCTTCTCCCATTGAGTAAGTTGTCTGTTTGCTCTGTTGATAGTTCCTTTTGCTATGAAGAGGCTCTTTAGTTTAACTAAGTCCCACTTGTCAATTTTTAGTTTTGTTGCTATTCTTGTTAAGAACTTGCTCATAAACTCTTTCCCAAGACCAATGTCTAGAATGGTGTTTCCTATGTTTTTTTCTAGGATTCTTATATTTGAGGCCTTACATTTAAATCTTTAATCCATCTTGAGTTAATTTTTGCAGATGGTGAAAGATAGAGGTCCAGTTTCATTCTTCTGCACATGGCTAGCCAGCTATACCAGCACAATTTATTTAATAGAGAGCTCTTTACACATTCCTCATTTCTGTTGACATTGTCAACAATTAAATGGCTGTAGGTGTACAGCTTTATTTCTGGGTTCTCTATACTGTTCCGTTGGTCTATGTGTCTGTTTTTGTATCAGTATCATGCTGTTTTGGTTACTGTGGCATTATAATATAGCTTAAAGTCAGGTAATGTGATTCCTCCAGCTTTGTTCTTTTTGTTTAGGATTGCTTTATCTATTTGAGCTCTCTTTTGGTTTTATATGAATTTTAGAATAGGTTTTTCTAATTCTGTGAGAAACAGCATTCATAGTTTGAAAGGAATAGTGTTGAATCTGTAGATTGTTTTGGGCAGTATGGCCATTTAACAATGTACAAATCAGTAGCATTTGCATACATCAATAATGTTCAAGCTGAGAGTCAAATCAAAAATGGAATCCCATTTACAATAGCCACCGAAAAAAAAAAAACAACTAGGAATACATATAATCAAGGAGGCGAAAGGGAGAATATACAACATCTCTACAGGGAGAACTATAAAGCACTTCTGAAAGAAATCATAGATAACACAAACAAATGAAAAATTCCATGTCTGTGGATTGGAAGAATCAGCTCACTTTCTAACCAAGTGTGGTTTAAGGCTCTTGGAAAGCTGTTTTGCTTCATTTCTTTTTGATTTGTTTTAAGATCTAGCTTGTGATTACTTTGGGAATATGATTCCTCAAAAATTTAGTAGATTTCTAATCTATTTTCTTCTAGCCAGTTCTATATGCTAATAACTATACCCACATTTCTTTTACAGATGAAATTCTTGCGCTTATTTATTCCTTCCTTTTTCCATGTCTGTCTTCCTCAACTGTGGCTTCTTTGACACTATTTGGAAAAATAAACTTAGGTGGGATAACATTAAAACTTAATCTAATCTTAAGTGCAAACCTGAGTTTTAATGAACTTTTGTCTCTCAAAATTATTCTCGATTTTATCTCTTTCTATTTAAAAGTGATTGAGTTTCCCAACTCTGCAGATTTTTGGTTTCCCTTTATTCTCTTGCATTTATGTTTACAAAAGAGCCCATTTTCTTTGTTTTTAAAATACCTTTATTGACACAGAATTTACATACCATAAAATTCACCCTTTTGAAGTGTACATTCAATAGTCCTTAGTAGGTTCACAGTTATACAATTTTCACCACTGTCTAATTTCAGAATCCTTTAATCACTCCTCCAAATAACTCCGTAGTGACAAGTTGTCAATCCTCATTCCCCTGCCCCTAGACCCCTAGAAATCACTAGTCTACTTTCTGGTTCTATAAATTTGCCTATTCTGGACATTTCATATAAATAATGGTATACAATATGTGGTCCTTTGTGTCTGGCTTCTTTAACTTAGCATAATATTTTAAATACTGATTTTTGTTGTAGCGTGTATCAGTATTTAATTCCTTTTAATTGCCATCTTTATGTCCATGAGTACCCAATGTTTAGCTTCCGTTCATAAGTGAGAACATCCGGTATTTGGTTTTCTGTTCTCATATTAATTTGTTTAGGATAATGGCCTCCAGCTTCGTTCATTTTGCTACGAAGGACATGATTTCTTTCTTTTTCATGGCTGTGTAGCATTCCATGATGTGTATGTAATTGTATGTATTCAATTGTAACTTTTTAATTTACTTGTAACTTTGTACCCATTTAATTATTATTTAATCATAATTAAATTGTATTACTTGTATTATTATTATTATACAATTAATTGTATTATAATACAATTAATTGTATTATTTAATTATAAATAAAAATTATAATTCATTATTATATTTATTTAATTGTAACTTTATACCCATTTAATTGTAACTTTGTAGCCACTAACTAACCTCTCCCCATCCTTCCCTCCCTCCCCTACACACTCCCCAATCCCTGGTAACCACTGTTCTACCCTCTACCTTCATGAATGCAACTTTTTTAGCTCCATCATATGAAGGAGAACATACAATATTTGTCTTTCTGTGTCTTACTTATTTCATTTAACATAATGTTCTGTAGATTCATCCGTGTTGTCACAAATAAGATTTTATTCTTTTCATTGCTGAATAGTGTTCTACTGTGTATATAAACCATATATTCCTTAACCATTCGTCCGTTACTGGACACTTAGGTGGATTCCATATCTTGGCTATTGTGCAAAATGCTATGATAAACAGGGGAGTGCAAATATCTTTTTGATATACTAATTTCATCTCTTTTGGGTATACACCCTGTAGTGGGTTTGCAAGATCATATATTACTTCTATTTCTAACTTTTGAGGACCCTTCATACTGTTTTCCATAATGGCTGTACACGTGGTATTAGGTTTTCCATTTCTGATTTTTTTGGCTTAGCATAATGGCCTCCAGTTCGATCCACTTTGCTACAACAGACATGATCTAATTTTTTTATAGCTGTGTAGAATTCATGGCATATATTTATCACATGTTTAAAATCCACTCTACTATTGATGGGCTTTTGGGTTGATCCTATGTCTTTGCTATAGTGAACATGGCTGCGATAAATATACACATGCGTGTGTCTTTATGGTAAAACGATTTATACTCCTTTGGGTATATACCCAATAGTGAGACTGCTGGGTCAAATAGTAGTTCTGTTTTAATGATGATGTACTGCTGCTAATAGACTACTATCAAATGAGTAGTAATGATACGTCAGGAATTGTGTCAACTGAATTCCTGATATTAATTCCATTTTATGCCTAAGATAAGTTAGTGATATAAATATTATTTTCCACACTTTGCAATGAAGAGATTAAAATTCTGATTGATTTGTTCTTCAAATCAATCAAGCACTAATTAAGGAAAATAAAAGGGGTTTAAAATGATATAAAAATAATCATAGATATGGCCCAAAATTCAGATAACAATAATTGTGAAATCCTGGTCCTGGGGATCAGAGAAAGGTAGAACAAAATCCAAATAATCATATAATATTACTAATAAAGCAGATTCTAAAAGAAACAAAAGATCCATTCACAAATATATATGCATAGATACTTTATTCAGGGAGTGAAAGATAAGTGACAATTGCAAAGTTGGTAGAAGCTCATGACCAGGTGACAGACAGACACAGAACACATCAACAGAATTCTCTGATGGTTCCCAGGGAGAGAACTGCTGCTCTTTCTGCTGAAGCTCTGGGAGCTGGCACAGCCGAGGACTTCCTTTCCTCAGCTCCACCTGGACAGTGGCAGTATGGCAGCCTCAGAAAGGAAACCTTTTGCTGTCACGGATCATCACAGGCAGGTCACAGGTTAAGGTGAAAGAAGCTCCCTGTGCATCCACGGAAGGCTTTGGTGAGAAGATGCAAGTGGAGCTGTGGAGCAAGGTGAGCCAAATATCCTTATCCTTTCATGCTCCTGATGAATCCTAAAGCTGTTACTTGCTCTTGGGTGGACACTTTGGCTGGCAGGGTGGGGAAGGTGTCACCGGAGGATATTTCTGCTGGCACTGCTGAGGTGGGCAGGGCTGTGGACACTTTGGTGGTGGGCAGGGCTCAGGGCACTTCAGGGGTGAACATGGCTCTGGGCACTTTGGCGTGGGGCACACAGGAGGTGGCTGGCAGGGCTGCTTGCACTGCTGCTGTTGATAAGACATCCTGCTGGAGTCTCAGAATCTGAAAGAAATGATACAACAGTGTTGGTGGGAAGGGACTCCTCCAGAGAGAGAAGCCAATGCTTATGTAATACCATGAAATATTATTGCTCCATCTCCAAGAAATTATTTAAACTCTTAACTGCCTTTTCAAGACTACTTCGTTTCTCCCTTCCACTTTAGCAAATTGCTTCATTGGCCCTGAGAAATCCTGGGTTTTCTCATACAATTTTTCCAAAGAAAATATCTCTGTGGTAATGAACCAAGCATGTTATTTCTGTGAAAATAACATCTTTAGGAAAGGCACTGACAAGTTCAGATACCATGAGCAATCTCACAAGCCATTTCTCTTATCATTATCTGTAGTAAAGTCCCAGTGGGTTGACTTGAGCACAGAAAAAAGGGCTGTTTGGGAAGGATTGCAGGCTCTTGGCACCTGTTAAGACACAAACCTTTGAAAAAGACACCAGGAAAACATGGGGAAAAATACTTTGTTCTTTTTTCTTCTTCAATTCAAAGCTTTCCTATTAACTTCTCTGCCCATATGGACACCTAACTGTATACAAGAAACAAGCTAAAATAGCATATCACTGTACTCTAAATCTAAATTTCCATCTACTAAGTAGCATCAAACCCATGGTTACAGAATTGTATCAAACAAACTTGCTGTTTTCATATTAAATTCAATATTTCAGGTCACAAAGAACCGGGGAACTCAAGGACTCACACTCACCAGGTTCTCCAAAGCAGATCAGTGCTAGAGTACCAGGAGTTTAAGAGTCGTGAAGCAGGGAACCTCTTTATAGGACTTGCTGCCCCACCCAGTGGGAAGTGGAACTGCCTAAAACTGGGCTGGTCCAGCAATGTCCAAAGTAAAATGCAAATGTATCCATATCTGGCATGAGAGGCATTCTCAAACTAGGACATATCCTGTTCTGGGATCTCCCCACTAGGTTAAGTGCTCATGAGTCACAGAGGACCTGCCTTAGATCTCAGTTTCAGTGACTTTTGTCAGAGAGATAATTGGGGGATTTTCTAACTGGTTGTCAAGGGCTCTCTTTCTTGATTGGGAACAATGATCCCTTCCTATCTTACCTCCCCTGAGTCATAAAACTTCCTGTCCTGATCCACTCTAGCTGAATGCCATATTGTTGTACATGAACCCAACTCTACATCTACTTTCCTCATACAATTGGCCAATGTGCTAGAAGGAAGGAGAGACCTAACAAAGGCCTGAGCTAAGCTTTTTCTTTGCTAAGTTCCATGACAACAGGCATGTCACCTCTCCTCCCTGGGATTATAAACAGGGGACAATAATACTTACCTCTGGGTTTGCAGGCTGACCACATTATGCTATCTGCTGACCCTGTTCAAGACTGAAATTTTCTTTGCCACCTCTTTCTCAGATAAAACCTCAGATTTTTACCTATATTCCTTTCCTCTTTGAAGCTGTCTTCTGCACCACATTTGTAGCTTCTGCACCACATTTGTAGAGGCACTTGCAACCCAGGACAGATTTGAGAGTGAGATCTAGTCTCCCCAGCACATTTGCTACTTGGTGCCATCAAGAATGTGTACTACAGCCTTTTTATTTATAAAAGGTAATGGAGAGAAGGAAACTAAAGTTACAAGTATTCACTCAAAATCTATGTATGGAACCATGCCTATATGGTTCCCTATGAACATCCTATAGAGAACAAGCTGCATAGACATTATCATATGTAAGTAATTAGAAGTAGGTTTGCAGAGTGAGGAAGGTAAGAGGTTAAAGTTTAACTCGAAGGGAAAATACAAACAAAGGGTAATCCAATACGTATTCTTCCTCTCTATTTCCAAACAGGTTTTAGATGTTTCTCAGTGTTTTTTAATTTGCTTGCATGTTCTTCCTTTGTCTTTTCCATAAACCTTCTAGTCCCACAAACTGCTAGATTTTCAACTCATACCCAATGTGTACCTCTCATCTGTCCATTTTGGTACATATTGTTCACTTAACACATATGTTGTCAATGCATTTAGTGATTGTTCTTTCACAACTTTTTTAAACGCTTCCTGCAATCAGTGAGCCTTTCTAAGTACTGTATATTAAACATTTAAAGTGATGTTGCTATTGCTTCCTTATCTGGACCATTAGTCAGGAAGCTTCCCAAGAACATGGTTTTATAAGTATATAAGAAGAAAGGAGAATGAAGAAGAGGAAAGACTCAAAATCACTGAAGCAGTCACCAGCTGTGCTCCAGGAAGGGCAGTGTTGAATCAAGCCAGCATCACATCTCTCAGTTAAGTAGGTTAGGTTCCCAGAACAGCTGTTGCTCCTGTCAGTAAGGAAGAGCTTTTGGCCAAGATCACCACTGGCCAGGACACTACAAAAATAGAGCCATCATGTCAGCACCCTGAGGCCAGCTGTTTACAAATGGTGTTCTCACCAAATGCTTCCTATAGACTATTACACATGCCAAGCACTTCACCAGCCAAAGTAAAAGTCCTTTACTCAATAAATCACCCACTACTCCCCAAGAGCCTCACATCACATCTAAAACATAAATCCATAGAGAAATGTCTGATTTCTGCCATGCAAAATTGAAGAATTCGCTGCCAAATGAGATCACTGTGTGAGATTAACACAGTTTGGGTCACAACCTGAGACTCCCCTTCTGAGGACACCCCACTCAAACAGGCTGCTTATCACAGCAGTGCAGGCACCAGAGTGGCAGCAGACCTAGTGCCCTCAGCATCTCAGACAGGATCACTTTACAAGTTGACGTGGAGAACTGGAAACTCAGAGTTCCTCACAGACCAGCTACATGAGGAATGGCCATAACATGAAGAGGGACAGCTAATAGTCACAGTTTCCCCAAGTTAGGACATCCAGGCCCTGAGACATGGAGCAAGGCATACTTCACACACACACACACACACACACATATACACACATACACACACACATACACACATACACACACACATACCTCATGGGTCTTTATCATCTGTCTTCATGTTTAAAGAGCTTAGCTTTATATTCTTTAAGAGTCTGATAGCCTTAGGTTCATTCCTAATACTTCTACTTCCTGATTTTCTAGTGGATGATTAAGTATGAATTACTAGTACATAAAAATGACAGGAAAGAACTTGGTCTAATATTTGATGCAACATTTTATCTCATATTTTACTATGATACATTCCACTAAACCAAACAGTGCTAGCAAATGAAGATTTAAAATTAAGTATGTAAACAAAGAAACAAGAATCATGGCAAAATATTCTTCTTATGCTCAGAGAAATGGTAATTGTAAGCCCCCATGCATATCTTTTATTTCTGAATGGAAGGCTTAGTCTCCATTGTCTTTCCATAATTCGATGTATCAGATAAACATACAGTAGAATTATGAAGATAATTAAGAAGGATGTTTTGAAAGATTACTTAATATTATTTAAAACATTCAAATTTTACTAAAAACTTATGTAAAGGATGATAACATTTTCATTAACATGTATTTATTAAAAGTTAGGAAATATGTAAAACAACATATTAAATGTGATTATATTTGGCTGGTATAATTACAGATGATGTTTATTTTCTTGTTTTACTTTTCAAAATATTCTCCAAATGTTACCTATTATTGAGTAAGGAATTTTAAAATTCTAATTTGAAAAGCTGACAAGAGACAAGCCTGTCCATTGTCCAATTAGTGAGAAAACGGTCTGCCTTCTTTTCAGCATTTTTGGCCAGACACTAAAGGTGGGGCTGGATGTAAGTAGCAGTTGTTTTATTGTTATAGCTCTACATTTGATCACATCACTACTAAAATCTTTCTTGAAGAAAACCCCAATAATAATCCCTGTCCTCATAGCATTGACATACACACACAGAAGCCACAGACACTCCATAGCCATATGTATCTATGAAACAGCTCACCAAAATTAGGAGATCACACTAGGTTAAAAAAATCAGGAATGAATTTGTCTGCTATCCAAGAGCCAGGTGGATAGAAAGCATAAATTGGCCATAATATGATGAAATTGGAAGAAATGGGTGATCAGTAGGACAGGTAGTAACTATAATAGAACATAGTGATAATAATAGTACCTACCACTAATTGTCATGAGAAAACAACTAAAGCAGAGACTGCATTTAAAGTACTTAGCACAGGCTACAGATAGTGCTCAAAATGCTAAAATAACACATTGTTAATGAAAGAGATAGAGGCAAGATATCGAATTCAAGTTGTTTATGGTTGAGAAAGTTATTTGCTTCACCTTCAAGATCTTTTATATTATCTTATTGAAGTGTGTGCCAGAAATTTTTAGGACAAAACAAATGCAAATATATGATTTAAATGAAGTGTGCAGAAACAATAAGATGGGATGATTTTGACACTTATCCTATGTGATGAAAATGAGAGTTAACCTAAGCAGAAATTTAGAGCAAAGGATAGAAACCAGAGGCTTTAATTGTTCCTTGATGTTTGGACTCTCTAAGACTTTCCTCTGAATTCAGTTAATATAAGAAAATAAATATAAATACAATAAATAGCAATATGTGGATTTGTTCATGTGTAAAAACAAATAGCATTTATAGAGGTTTAGCATTCTGTGTGAAAAAAATATACAATGTTACCTCCAATTTAGTTTGCTGTTACTGTAGTTAGCTGTTTAGGATAATAAAGAAATCACTTATTTAAATATCACATTCCTTCTGGTGGCAAAGTACCTAAATTTTAGGCTAAATCCTTATACGAAACTGAATAGCTCATCAGCATTAACCTTCTCAAAGTGAATAGACCCTATATATTCTACTTTTATTTTCTCTATATGTTAGATCAGTATATTTAAGAGCATAATTTCAACAGCTATTAGTAATATAAAGTAATCCCATATGCTAGTGTTAAAATGAGAATGAGAAGGATATGTGGTAAAGGAACGAATCAGACACCTCTTTTTGTAAGAATCTTTTCAAGACAGTGAATGTGCATAGGCCGTGGTTTCCCTCCAAAAAAATTAAAAAGGAAAACAAAGAAACACAGACAAAATTGTGAAAACATTTGGAGAGAAAAAACTGTTTGAACTCTAACATATAAGACAAGAGACCTGAATTCTGCTGTAAGTGGGAGAAAGGCTAAATAAAATATAAACATTATGAGAAAAGTCAAAACTAATTCACAGTCTTAAAGAGATAAACATAATTTTGTTATATGAGTCAACAAAAGCACATTCAAAAATTGATCTAACAGATTTCAAAATACGTTGACAAAAAATAGCTTGCATTCAAATGATTATAGCAGCTTTATTCATAATCTCCAAGATCTGTGATCTACCAAGATGCCCTTCAATAATTCAATTGATAAACTGGGATGCATCACACCCAAGCAATGGAATACTATGCAGTGATAACATGGAATGACCTATCAAGACTCACAAAGACATGGTTGAATTTAAAATGCAAGCTGATAAGTAAAAAATAGTCAGTCTCAAAGGCTATGTACTGTATGGTTCCATTTATACCAATTCTGAAAAATGCAAAATTACACATCCAAAAAGCACAAAAAACTTCCAGTTAAATTAATTCAATGACACTCACACTGAGACACATTATAATTAAACTATCAAAAGGGATAATATTGAAAACAGCAAGAGGGAAGTGAATCATCATATCTAAGGGATTATTAATAAATAGTTGACCAAATTCTTACCAAAAGTCTTTAGGATCAGGAGGCAGTGGGATGATATATTGAAAATAAAGAAAACCTGGAATTCTTTCAATCTAGAATTCTACAGCTGGCAAAATTGTCCTTAAAAATGATGGCAAAATTATAACGTTCTTGGAAATCAAAACTTAAGGCAGTTCATTGCCCCTAGATTTTCTGTATGAGAAATAATAAAGAGAGTCTCTGAGGTTGAATAAAATGCTAGAGAGAAATTTGAAACTGTATGAGAACACAAAAATGTCTGGTAAATGTACACAGGAACATAAAAATGTACACAGGAACATAAAAATTATTGTAATTTTAGCTTGTAACTCCACTTTTTATTTCCTACAAGATTTAAAATGCAAATGTGTACAAAATAATTACAAATCTGTGTTACTGAACACACAATGTATAAAGATATAATTTGTGAACTCAACATAAAAAGAGGATAGGATTGTATGAGTCAAATTTTCTTTTTTTATTTTTTTTATTTTTTTTATTTTTTGAGACAGAGCCTCACTCCATCACCCAGGCTGAAATGCTGTGGCGTGATCTTGGCTCACTGCAATCCCTGCTTCCTTGTTTCAAGCAATTCTCGTGCCTCAGAAATTACAGGCAGACGCATGCCACCACGCCCAGCTAATTTTTGTATTTTTAGTAGAGACAGGGTTTCGGCATGTTGACCAGCTGGGTATGAGTCAACTTTTCTATGCTATTGCAGTTACATAGTGTTAATTCAAATTAAATTACTATAACTTTAGAATATTATACATAATCCCAATCGAAATCACATAATAAATATTTTCAAGTATACACAAAAGAAAAAAGTCAATAAAATAGTTTTAGTACAAAAAAACAAATATCGTAAATCAGAAAGTGTTGAAAGACAAACAATATACAGAAAAGAGTAAATGCAGAAAGAAGACCTCCCTTATCAGTAAGTACTTTAAATGTGAATGAATTAAACTCTCCCCAACAACACAAACTGGAGAACTGAATCAAAAAGAAAAAAAAAAAAGATTCAACTATTTGTTGTTTAAAAGAGACCGACTTTACAGCTAAAGACACAAAGGAGGTGAAAGTAATAGGAAAGAAAAAGATATTTCATGTAAATTGCCAAGAGACCAGACGTGACTACACTAACATTAGACATCATTAACTTTAAGTTGAGAACTGTTATAAAATACTACAAAGATAAAGAGATTTATTCACCAAGAAATTATAGGAGTTATAAATATACACTTACTGAACATCAGAACTCCAAAATATACAGAGATACAGTGAGATAAATTAAAAGAAGAAATTAATAGGTCTAAAACAAATGTTGAAAACTCGAATACTTCCCTCTCAAAAATGGATAGAATGATAGAAGTTAAAAACAATAGAGGACTTAAATATATAAGCCAATTGGAACAAACAGACAAATATAGAATACTCCAATCAAAAGGAACAGGATCCCCCTTACAGTTTTCTCAAGAGAACATGGAAGAACACTCTCCAGGATAGACCACATATTAGGCTAGAAAACAAGTTAATATATTTTAAAAGACTAAAATCATACAAAGTGCTTTTCCAATCACAATAAAATAAAATTAAAAACCTATAGCCCAATTAAAACTGGAAATTTCACAAATATGTGGAAATTAAACAGCAAACTCTTAAACGACCAACAGGTCAAAAAAGAAATCACAGAGAAAATTAGAAATCGCTTGGGACTACTGACAACAAAACACATCAAACCAAAACTTATGGTTTGCAGCAAAAGCAGTGCTAACAGGGAAATTTATAGCCAGAACCACATTTTTTTTTGTTTGTTTTTGAGACGGAGTCTTTCTCTGTCGCCCAGGCTGGAATGCAGTGGCGCGATCTTGGCTCACTGCAAGCTTTGCCTCCCGGGTTCACAACATTCTCCTGCCTCAGCCTCCCGAGTAGCTGGGACTACAGGGCCCGCTACTACACCTGGCTAATTTTTTTGTATTTTTAGCAGAGACGGGGTTTCACCATGTTAGCCAGGATGGTCTTAATCTCCTGACCTCGGGATCCACCCATCTCGGCCTCCCAAAGTGCTGGGATTACAGGCACGAGCCACCGCGCCCAGCCCACATACATTTTTAATGACAGAAAAATATCTCAGATCAATAACCTCATGTTACAGCTTAGGAAACTACAAAAACTAAAGTACACTAAACCCCAGAAAAGTAAATACGAGCCTAGAGTAGAGATACTAATAAAGTACAAGCAAACCATAGAGAAAAATCAATAAAATTAAGTTTTATTTCTTTGAAAAGGTCAATAAAATTGAAAAATCTTTAGACAGACTACAGGGAAAAAAATACAATATAACATTCAAATGGCTAAAATCTAAAAGAAAGTGAGGACGTTACTATTGATTTTACAAAAATAAAAAAATTTTAAGCAGAAACTATGAACAATTCTATCAGTTTATCAGATAACCAGAAACTATGAACAATTCTATCAGTTTATCAGATAACCAGTTGAACAAACTCTTAGATATACACTATCCACCAAATCAAATCATGAAGAAATAGAAAATTTGAAAAGATATATAATAAGTAAAAAAATTGAATCACTAATCTAAAATCTCACAAGAAAGAAAAGTGTTGACCCAGAAGGATTTACTGGAGAAGTATATGCCAATCCTTTTCAAAATCTTTCAAAAAAGAAAGCTGAAAATAGGGACTACTTCCTGTCTTGTTCCATGAGGCACGCGAATACCCGGATACAAAAGTCAGACAAAGACACTACAAGAAATGAAAACTACAGACCAATATTCCTCATGAATATTGATGCAAAAAAGCCTCAGAAACATTTAGCATACCAGATCGTTCCTGTGGCCCTGGGCAAGATGGCCAACTGGATGCAGCCAGGTGGAACAGCTGCCACTAAGGAGCCGAGATGACAGGTGCACTTCTAACAGATATTCAGAGGGAAGGCACTGAGAGTGAATGAAGAGAAGATCCAGAAGCTAGGCTGAAAAGAGAGAAAGGTGGGAGCTCTACACAGGGACACTACACACCAAGACTGGTTCCTGGCCTCCAGTGACTCCAGGGGAACAGCTGAGTTGAACCGACAGGGAACAACCCACTCTCGCCATGGGCCTCTGGAATCCCGGCAGGGGGAGACCCCCTTAACCACCAGGGACGCTCCAGTTGGCAGGGAGAGCTGCTTAGGGAAGTGACAGGGGCAGCCTGCCAGCTGATGTGGAGCCTAAAGGGTTTGGTAGAGGAGTGTCTGTAATAGAGCAGGGCCAGGGATGGCCATCTCCCTAGGCTCAACTTGCTAGTATAGGAGACTTTAGCCCCTGGGGAACTGTTGGACCTGAACTGCGCAGGGCAATCTTGCCCTTCAGATGGGGCAAGTCTGACCTGAGCACCCCCTGGTCAGCTGGTCTCTCCTGGAGTGCCAGCCTGGCTGTACCTGCTTGCAGGGCAAACTCGGGTGACCTTGGGACCCACATCATAGCCTCTGTGCTGGCAGATCACAGCTGACAAGTGGAGAACTCCAGCAGGGCAGCCACCCACAGTTACCTACCAGCCCATCTGCTCACTCCACACACTGCAGCTTCCCCTGGGCCCAGAACAACACTCCATGTCACTTTGCTGGCATGTGTGTGCATGAATGGGTTTTGCTTTCGTCTCCTCACCAGTACATGTGAGTGTGTGCATCCTGCCCTGCCACTGCTGCAGTGAGAGTACGGTCAGCCCATTATCCCTGGCAATGACCATTGCAGTCACAGAGCCATGGCAAGCACAGAGCCAGGAAACCCCACCCCTGCCAGTGCACCACCCATGCCAGTGTATACCCTTGTACCAACACTGCCATGGGAGTGAAACTAGGCACTGAAAACAGTGGAAACTCCTGCACCCCAAACAACCACCCCTGCCCGTGGCACAGAGAGAAAGCACACAGACCTGCACCAGCCAGCATCCCATCCACACACCAACAACTCTACAAGTGTCACCACACACACACAGTTGCCAGCAGGGACCCTGTACCCTGCCAAGAAACATCGCCTCCACCACTGTGGTGAATGTCCCCCCAGAGGCAAGTAGCCTAGCACCTGCAAGAACCCTGCTCCAGCCTAAAAGTATGCACCCTGCCATGCTGCCACTGCTCCTGGCACATACAAACAAGAATGGACCCTGCTGCCACCACACTACAAAACACTTTGGCCGACACCACTCATCACAGTGTAGTGACCAGGGATCAGGGAGCACCTCAGCCTCCAAACCACAGTGGATTCCTAACCTGGGGGAGCCAAAGAACAAAGTCAAGCCTGATATAGTTCCCCCAGAGTTACGGCATGCAGTCCAGGAGTTGGGAGCTGAGTGTTGGGACCCTAAAATCTTTCACAGATGAAGCCAGTCATCTGAATTGACCTTACACCACAATCAAAACCTCAAGGTTATCAAATGTGATTAAAAAAAAAAAACCATCCAAACATCACCAACTTCAAAGGTTGAAGGAATATAAGACACAAAGATAAGAAAGAAGCAATGCAAGAACTCTGAAAACTCAGAACACCAGAATGCCTTCTTTCCTCCAAATGACCACACAACCTCTCCAGCCAGGGTTCGGAACTGGGCTGAGATGGCCGAAATGCTAGAAATGGAATTCAAAATATGGATAGGCAGGAAGATCAATAAGATGCAGGAGTGTTCTGAAACCCAATCCAAGAAGGCTGAGAATCACCATATAACAACGCAGGAGCTGACAGACAAAATAGCCAGTATAGAAAAGAACATAACTGACCTGATAGAGCTGAGAAACACACTAGAAACTATACATTTTGTAGAGTGTTTCTCAGCTCTATCAGGTCGGTTATGTTCTAATGCAATCACGAGTATTAGTAATAGAGTAGACCAAGCAGAGAAAAGAATCCCAGAGTTCAAAGACTAACTTTTTGAAATAAGACAGTCAGCCAAGAATAGAGAAAAAAAGAATTAAAAGAAATGAACAAAACCTCAAAAAATGGTATTTTCTAAAGAAACAAAATCTGTGACTCATTAGTGTCCCTGAAAGAGATAAGGAGAGTGTAACCAGCTTGAAAACATATTTCAGGATATCATCCATGAGAACTTCCCCAACCTAGCTAGACAGACAGACATAAAATTCAGAAAATGCAAAGAACCCTAGTAAGATACTACAGAAGAACATCATCCCCAAGATACATAATCATCAGATTTTTCAAGGTCAAATGAAAGAAAAAATCTTAAAAGCAGATAGAAAGAAAGGTCACGTCACCTACATAGGGAAACCCAGCAGACTAACAGTAGACCTCTCAGCAGAAATCACACAAGCCAGAAGAGATTGGGAGCCAGTGTTCAACATACTTAAAGAAAGGAAATTCTAACCTAGAATTTCAATTCTAGCCAAACTAAACTTCAGAAGTGAAGGAGAAATAAGATACTTTTCAGACAAGCAAATGCTGAAGGAATATGTTACCATAAGACCTACCTTACTAGAGCTCCTGAAGGAAGAGCTAAATATAAAAAGGAAAGACTATTATCAGTCACTACAAAAACACACTTAAGTACACAGAACAGTGATGCCGTAAAGCAACCACATACATAAGTTTGCAAAATAACCAGCTAACTTCATGATGACAGGATCAAATCCACATATTTCATTAGACCATAATCAAGAAGATCTTTTAAACTAATGAGAATAAAGATACAACATACCAGAATCTCTGGAACACAGCTAAAGCAGTGTTAAGAGGGAAATTTATAGCACAAAATGCTCACATCAAAAAGTTAGAAAGGTCTCAATTTAGCAACATGACATCACAACTAAAAGAACTAGAGAATCAAGAGAAAACCAACCCCAAAGCAAGGAGAAAATAAGAAATACCTAAAATCAGAGCTGAACTGAAGGACACTGAGACATGAAAAATCATTCAAAAGGTCAACAAATCCAGGAGGTGGATTTTTAAATTAATGAAATAAATAGACTGCTAACTGGACTAATAAAGAGGAAAAGAGAGAAAATCTAGGTAAACACATTTAGAAATGACAAAGGAGATATTACCACTGACCCCAGAGGAATACAAATAACCATAAGAGAATATTATGATCACCTCTATGCACATAAGCTAGAAAATCTAGAAGAAACAAATACATTGTTGGACACATACACCCTCCCAAGCCTGAGCCAGGAAGAATTTGAATCCGTGGAAGGACCAGTAATGAGCTCCAAAATTGAAACAATAATAAATAGCCTACCAACCAAAATAAGCCCAGAACAAGACAAATTCACAGCTGAATTTGACCAGATATACAAACAAGAGCTAGTATCTGCTCTTGTTTTCGGCTAAACAAATATTCCTACTAAAATTATTCCACAATATTGAGGAGGATGAACTCCTCCCTAACTCATTCTATGAGGCCAGCATTATCCTGATACCAAAACCTGACAGGGACACACACACACATACACAAACATACACACACACACACAACCCATCAGGTCAATATCCTCAATGAACTTCAATGCAAAAATTCTCAACAAAATACTGGCAAACCAAATCCAGCAGCACATCAAAAAGCTTATCCACCACCATCAGGTTGGCTTTATCCCTGGGTTGGTTCAACAATAAAAAAATCAATAAATGCAATTCATCACATAAACAGAACTAAAGGCAAAAATCATATGATTATCTCAATAGATGCAGAAAAGGCTGTCCATAAAATTCAACATCCTTTCATGTTAAAAACTCTCTATAAACTAGATACAAAAGAAACTTACCTCAAAATAATACAAGCCATCTATGAAAAACCCACAGCCAATATCATACTGAATGGTGAAAAGCTGGAAGCATTGCCCTTGAATACCAACACAAGACAATTATGCTCTCTTTCACCACTCCTATTCAATATAGTATGGGAAGTCCTGGACACAGCAATCAGGGAAGATAAAGAGAGAATGGGCATCAAAATAGGAAGACACAAAGTCAAACTATTGTGTTTGCATACAACATGATGCTATATCTAAAAAAAAAAAAACCCCATAGTCTCGAAATAAAAGCTCTTTCAGCTGATAAACAACTTCAGCAATGTTTCAGGATTCAAAATCAATGCACAAAAATTACTAGCACTCCTATACACCAACAAAAGACAAGCCAAGAGCCAATTAACAAACACAATCCCATTCACAATAGTGGCAAAAAGAATAAAATATCTAGGAATACAGCTAACCAGGGAGGTGAAAGATCTCTACATGGAAAGCTACAAAACATTCCTGAAGAACATCAGAGATGACACAAATGTAGGCAGCACATTCCATGCTCATATATAGAAAATCAATATCATTAAGATGACCATATTGCCCAATTTACAGATTCAATGTGATTCCTATCAAACCACCAATGACATTCTTCACAGAACTAGAAAAAAAACTATTTTAAAATTCATATGGAACCAAAAATGAGCCAAAATAGCCAAGGCAATCCTAAGCAAAAAGAAAAAAACTGGGGGCATCACACTACCTGACTTCAAACTATACTACAAGTCTACAGTAACCAAAACAGCATGGTACTAGTACAAAAACAGACACACACTAACACAACAGAATAGGGAAGCCAGAAATAAAGCATCACACCTGTAACTATCTGATCATCTAAAAAGGTGATAAAAACAAACAATGGGGAAAGGACTCCCTATTCAATAAATGGTGCTGGGATAACTGGCTAGCCATATGCAGAAGATTGAAACTGGATGCCTTCCTTACACCATATACAAAAATCAACTCAAGATGGATTAAAGACTTAAATGTAGAACCCATAACCATAAAAACTTTGAAAGACAACCTAGGCAATACCATTCTGGACATAGAGACAGGCAAAGATTTCATGAATAAGATGCCAAAAGCAATTGCAACAAAAACAAAAATTGGCAAGTAGGATCTAATTAAACTAAAGAGCTTCTGCAAAGCAAAGGAAACCATCAAAAGAGTAAACAGACAACCTATAGAATGGGAGAAAATTGTTGCAAACTATGCATATTATAAAGGTGTAATATCTAGCATCTATAAAGAATTTAAAGAAATTCACAAGAAAAAAAAACAGCCCTATTAGAAAGTGGGAAAAGGACAGGAACAAACACTTTAAAAAGAAGACATATGTGTGGTACACAAGCATATTAAAAAAAGCTCAATATCACTGATCATTAGAGAAATGCAGATCAAAACCACAATGAGAGACCCCAGTCAGATGTCTACTGTTAAAAAGTCAAAAATAAAAGGTGCTAGCAAGGTTGTATAGAAAAAGGAATGTTTATACACTGCTGGTAGGAGTGTAAATTAGATCAACTATTGAAGAAAACAGTGTGGCAATTACTCAAAGAACTAAAAACAGAACTACCATTCGAACCAGCAATCCCATTACTTGGCATATACCCAAAGGAATATAAACCATTCTATATCATAAAGACACATGCATGTGTTATGTTCATTGCAGCACCATTCATAATAGTGAAGACATGGAATCAAACTAAGTGCCCATCAATGATAGACTAGATAAAGAAGATATAGTACATATACACCATGGAATACAGGTACATAGATGGAGCTGGAGGTCATTATCCTTAGCAAACTAATGCAGGAACAGAAATTCAAATACCGCATGTTCTCACTTATAAGTGTGAGTTACATGATGAGAAAACATGGACACCTTAAAGAGAACAGCAGACACTGGCACCTACCACAGGGTATGGAGAAGGAGAGGATCAGGAAAAATAACTAATGGGTGCTATGATTAAACCCTGCGACATGAGCTTGCTTATATAACAAACCTGCACATGCACCCCTGAACTTAAAAGTTAAAAAAAGCTACGCTGGAGAGGGTGCAAAGAAAAAGAAGCCTTGTATACTCTTGGTGGGAATGTAAATTAGTACAGTTGCTATGCAAAACAGTAAGAAGATTTCTCAAAAAACTAAAAACAGAACTACTATTCAATCCAGCAATCCAGCTACTGTGTATCTATCCAAAGGAAAAGAAATCAGTACGCAAAAAGGATGCCTGAACTCCTATGGTTATTGCAATACTGTTCACAATAGAAAAGATATGTAAGCTAAGTGTCCATTAATGAATGAATGAATAAAGAAAATATGTATATACACACAATGAAATACTATTCCATTGTAATAAAAAGAATGAAATCCTGTTATTGGCAGCAACACGGATGGAACTGGAGGTCATTATGTTAAGTAAAATCAAGCAGAGAAAGACAAATATTGCATGTTCTCACTCATATGTAGGAGCTACAAATGTTGATCTATAAAGGTAGACAGTAGAATGAGAGATACCAGAGGCAAGGAAGGGTGTTCAGGGGGATGGAGAATGAAGAAATACTGGTTAATGAGTAAAAACATATAGATACATAAAATGAGTAAGTTTTAATATTTGATAGCAGAGGAAGGTGACTGCAGTATACAACAATGTATTGTGTTCTTCAAAATAGCTAGAATTGAAATGTTCCCAACAAAGAACAATGATAAATGCTCCAGGTGATGAATGCCCTAAATTTCCTGATATCCTGATTTGATCATTACACATTCTATTCATGTAAAAAATCACATGTATGCAGTAAATGTGTACAAGTATTATGAATCAATACAAACAACATTAGAGAGTCTTCTTATTTCCTGTGTTAGTTACACCCAAGCCACTCTTTTGCTGGAACAAATGTGGTAGTGGTTGTAGTGGGGAGTGATGATGATGATGAGGAGGAGGAGGATGGTGATGGTGAAAACAATGATAATATGTGGCTGAGAATACAACTCTATCAAATGACAGCTAATTACGTGTCAGGCATTGTGCCAACCAAATATCAGATAGTAATCAAATTTTATGCCTTAGACTAGTTTGTAATGTCAATGTTATTTTGCTCACTTTGCAGTAAAGAGAAGTTGTCAATTCCAATTCAGAGAAGTTGAATAATATCCTCCTCAAATCAATCAAACGCTAATTAAGGAAAATAAAAGGGGTTTAAAATGATACAGAAATAATCTTTGGTATGACCCAAATTGTGAGATCCTGCTGTGAATCAAAGAAAGATTGAAATAAATCCAAAAGATTACATAATATTGCTAATAAAGCAGATTTGAAAAGAAACAAAAGATCCATTCACAAATATATATGCATAGATACTTTATTCAGGGCGTGAAAGATAAGTGACAATTGCAAAGTTGGTAGAAGCTCGTGACCAGGTGACAGACAGACACAGAACACATCAACAGAATTCTCTGATGGTTCCCAGGGAGAGAGCTGCTGCTCTTTCTTCCGAAGCTCTGGGAGCTGGCACAGCCCAGGACTTCCTTTGCTCAGTCTCCACCTGGACGGTGGCAGTATGGCAGCCTCAGAAAAGAAACTTTTTGCTGTCAGGGATCATCATGGGCAGATCACTGGCTAAGGAGAAAGAAGCTCCCTGTGTATCCATGGTAGGCTTCGATGAGAAGATGAAGATGGAGTTGTGGAACAAGGTGAGCCAAATATCCTTATCCCTTCTTGGTCCTGATGAATTCTGAAGCTGTTACTTGCTCTTGGGTGGATACTTTGACTGGCAGGGTGGGGAAGGTGTCACAGGAGGATATTTCTGCTGGCACGGCTGAGGTGGGCAGGGCTGTGGACACTTTGGTGGTGGGCAGGGCTCAGGGCACTTCGGGGGTGGACATGGCTCTGAGCACTTTGGTGTGGGGCACACAGGAGGTGGCTGGCAGGGCTGCTTGCACTGCTGCTGTTGATAAGACATCCTGCTGGAGTCTCAGAATCTGAAATAAATGATACAACAGTGTTCGTGGGAAGGGAATCCTCCAGAGAGAGAAGCCAAAGCTTATGTAATACCATGGCATACTATTTCTCCAATCTCCAAGAAATTATTTAAATTCTTAATTCCCTTTTCAAGACTTTCTGGTTTCTCCCATCCACTTTAACAAATTGCTTCATTGTCCCTAGGAAATCCTGTGTTTTCTCATACAATTTTTCCAAATAAATTATCTCTGTTATAAAGAATCAAGCATGTTATTTCCCTGAAAATAACCAATTCAAGAAAGGCAGTCACAAGTTCAGACACCCTGGGCAATCTAATATGCTATTCCTATCATCATTATCTGTTATAAAGTCCAAGTGGGCTGACTTGGGCATAGAGCAAAGGGCTGCTCAGGGAGAATTGTAGTCTCTCACACCTGCTAAGACACAAACCTTTGTAAAGGACACTAGAAAGACAGAGAATAAAGAAAAATACTTTGTTCTTTTTTCTTCTTCATATCAAAGGTTACCCCTTAACTTCTCTGTCCATATGGATACCTACCTGTATAACAAAAGAAAGCTAAAATATCATATAATTGTGCTCTAATCCTAAATTTTCATCCACTAAGTAGCATCAAGTCAATGTTCATAGGATTGGATCCACCAAACTTGCCATATTCAGATTAAACTCAACATTTCAGGGCACAAAGAACAGAGGAACTCAAGGAAGCCGACTCACCAGGTTCTCCAAGGCAGATCAGTGCTCAGGTACCAGGGGTTTAAGAGTCGTGCAGCAGAGGATCTCTTTATAGAGCCTGCTACCCCATCCAGCAGGAAGTGAAACTACCTAAAACAACGCTGATCCAGTAATTTCTTAGGCCAAATGCAAATTTATCCATGACTGGCAAGAGCAGGATACTCAAAATAGGAAATATCCTGTTCTGAAATCTCTCCACTGGGTTAAGCTCTCCTGACTCACAGAAGCCCTGCCTTGGATCTCAGTTTCAGTGACTTATGGCAAAGAGGGACTTGGGGGAATCTCTAACTGGTGGTCAAGGGACCTCTTTCTTAATTGGGAACAAAGATATTTTCCTGTCTTACACCTTCCCTAAATCATAAAACTTCTGCCCTCATTTACTTTATCTGAATGCCTTATTGTTATACATGAACTCAACTCTATGTCTACTTTCCTCATGCAATTTGCCAATGTGCTAGGAGGAAGGAGAGACCTAACAAAGGCCTAAGTTCTAGCCCAAGCCTTTTCTTTGCTCGTTGTATGACCACAGGCAAGTCACTTCTCCTCCACGGAACTGTAAACAGGGAGAATAATACTCACCTCTGAGTTTGCAGGCGTTGACCGCATTGTGCCACCTGATGACCCTGTTCGAGCTTGAAATTTTTTCTTCTACCTCTTTCTTTCTCTCATAAAACCCCAGATTTTACCTATATTATCTTCCTCTTTAAAACTGTCTTCTCCAATCCGTTTGTAGAGGCATTTGTCTCCCAGGATAGATTCCAAAGTGAGATCGAGTCTCCCCAGCACATTTTCTACTTGCTGCCCTTAAGGATGTGTACTATAACTTTTTATTTATAAAAATGTACTCTCGGACACCACCTTAAGGAAATAGAAAGAATGGAACCAAAGTTACAAGCACTCACTCAAAATCTATGTATTGAACCATGCCTATGTTCAATACATTTTACATACATTTTTAGTATAATTTGAATATTTTAAATATTACATAATCTCCCAAAACATTCTGTAGTGTCCTGTGAACATCCTATAGAGAACAAGCTGCATAGACTCATGTTATCATATGTAAATAATTAGAAGTAGGTTTGCAGAGTGCAGAAGTTCAGAGCACTTAAAGTCTGAAATCTAGGGGAAAATAAAAACTAAGTGTAATCCAATATGTATTCTTGCTCTCTATTTCCAAACAGGTTTTAGGTGTTTGAAAGACAGTGTTTTAAAATTTGTTTGTATGTTTTTCCTTTGTTTTTTCCATAGACCCTCTAGTCCCACAATCTGCTGGATTATCAACTCACACCCCAATGTACACCTCTCATCTGTCCATTTTGGTATGTATTGTTCACTTAACACGTATGTTGTCAATGCATTTAGTGATTGTTTTTTCACATCTTTTTTAAACTCTTCTTACAATCAGTAAGGTTTTCTAAATATTGTATATTAAGCATTTAAAGTGATATTGCTAGAGCTTCCTTATCTGGACCATTAATCAGGAAGCTTTCCAAGAATGTGGTTTTGTAAGTAGATAAGAAGAAAGGGGAATGAGGAAGAGGAAAGACAAAATCATTAGAGCAGTCACCAGCTATGCTCCAGGAAGAACATGTGTTGAATGAACCCAGCATCACATCTCTCAGTTAAGCAGGTTAGGTACCCAGAACTGCTATTTCTCCTGTCAGTAAGGAAGGGCTTTTGGCTAAGATAATCACTGGCCAGGACACTACAGAAATAGAGCCATCACATCAGAACCTTGAGGCCAGGTGTTTACAAATGGTGTTCTCACCAAATGTTTCCTATAGACTATTACACATGCCAAGAACTTCACTGGGCAAAGTAAAGGGCCTTTACTCAATAGGTCCCCTACTACTCCCCAACAGCCTCACATCACATCTAAAACACAAATCCTTAAAGAAATATCTGATTTGTGCCATGCAAAATTGAAGAATTTGCTGCCAAATGAGATCACTGTGTGAGATAACCCAGTTTGAGTCACACCCTGCGACTCCCCTTCTGAGAACACCCCACTCAAACAGGAGGCTTATCACACCGGTGCAGGCACTAGAATGGCAGCAGCCCTAGTGCCCCCCGCATCTCAGACAGGCTCACTTTACAAGTTGAGGTGGTGAACTTGAAACTCAGAGTTCCACGCAGACCAGCTACATGAGGAATGGCCACAATATGAAGAGGGGCAGCTAACAGTCACAGCTTCCCCCAGTTAGGACATCCAGGCCCTGAGACATGGAGCGAGGCATAATTCACACACACACACTCCGTGGGTCTTTATTTGTCTATCATCTATCTCCATATCTAAAGAGCTTAGCTTTATGTTTCTTAAGAGTCTGATAGCCTTAGGTTCATTCCTATTATTTCTACTTCCTAATTTTCTAAGGGATCATTAAGTACGAATTATTAGTTTATAAAAATGACAGGAAAAAACAAAAACTTTTATTTGGTCTAATATTTGATTCAACATTTTATCTCACATTTTACTATAATACATTCTACTATACAAAATAGTGCTGGCAAATGAAGATTTAAAATAAAATATGGAAAAAATAAAGAAACAGGAATTGTTGCAAAATATTCTTGATATGTTAAGAGAAATGGTAACTGCGAGTCCCCATGCATATCTGCCTTCTGCTTTTATTTCTGAATAGCAGGCTTAGTCTCCATTGTCCTTCTGTAATTCAATGAATCAGATAAACATATGGTAGAATGCTGAAAGTAATTAAGAAGAATGTTTTGGGAGATTATGTAATATTATTTAAAATATTCAAATTATACTAAAAATGTATGTAAAGCATGATAACATTTTCATTAATGTATTTATTAAAAGATGGGAAACATAAAACAACATATTAAATGTGATTATATTTGGCTGGTATAATTACGGATGATGTTTATGTTCTTATTTAACTTTTCAAAGTATGCTTCAAGTGTTACCTATTATTGAGTAAGGAATCTTAAAATTCTACTTTGAAAAGCTAACAAGAGACAAGCCTGTCCATTGCTCAGTTAGTGAGATAGTGGGTTGTTTTTTTTTTTTTAAGCATTGTTGGCTAGACACTAAAGGTGGGGTAGGATGTTAAGCAGCAGTAGTTTTATTGTAATAGCTCTACATTTGATCACATCCCTTCTAAAATCTCTCTTGAAGAAAACCCCAATAATAATCCCCCTTCCTCAGAGTATTGACATATACACACAGATGTTTACAAATGGTGTTCTCTCCAAATGCGAGAATTGTAGTAACCACAGACACCCAATAGCTGTATGTGTCTGTGAAATCATTCACCAAAATTGGGAGATCGTTCTAGGGTAACAAAATCAGGAATGAGTTTGTCTACTATCTGAGAGCCACGTGGATAGAAAGCATAAATTGGCCATAATATGATGAAATTGGAAGAAATGGATGATTAGCAGGACAGATAGTAAGGATAGTAGAATATGGTGATAATGATAGTAACTACCACTAAATTGTTATGAGAAAACAATTAAATCAGAGACTGCATATAAATACTTAGCACAGGCTACAGATAGTGCTCAAAATGCTAAAGTAACACATTGTTAATGAAAGAGATAGAGACAAAATATCAATTTCAAGTTGTTTATGGTTAAGAAAGGTATTTGCTTTCTCTTTAAGATCTTTTATATTATCCTTATTTTAATTGTGTGCCAGAAGTTTTTAGGACAAAGCAAATGCAAATATATGATATGAATGAAGTGGGCAGAAATAATAAGATGGGCTGATCCTGACATTTATTCTTATGTGATAAAAATGAGAGTTAATCTAAGCAGAAATTTAGATCAGTTCCTAGTTGTTTGTACTCTCTAAGACTTTCCTCTGAATTCAGTTAATACAAGAAAATAAATCTAAATACAGTAAATAGCAATACGTGGATGTGTTCATTTGTAAAATATTATCGTATATAGATATTTAGCATTCCATGTGAAAATATGTATAATGTTACCTCCAATTTAGTTTACTGTTATGTGGTTAGCTGTTTAGGACATTAATAAAAAACACTCATTCAAATATCACATTTCTTCTGGTGGCAAATTATCTAAATTTTAGGCTAAATCCTTATAAGAAACTGAATAGCTCATTAGCACTAACCTTCCCAAAGTGAATAGACCTTATAGATTCTACTTGTATTTTCTCTATATGTTAGATCAGAATATTTAAGAGCATAATTTCAAGAGCTATTAGTAATGTAAAGTACTCCTGTTGCTTAATGTTAATGAGATTAAGAAGGACATATGGTAAATGATAGAATGAATCAGACACTTCTCCTCGTAAGAATCTTTTCAAGATAGTGAATGTGCATAGGCTGTGGTTTCCTTCCAAAAAAAGTCAAAAAGGAAAATAAGGAAACACGAACAAAATTGTGAAAAACTTTGAAGAGAAAAAAAACTGTGTGAAATCTAATATAGGGGAGAGCTGAAATTCTACTGTAAGTTAGAAATATATGAAATAAAAGAAACATTATTAGAACAATCAAAACTAACACACACTCTTACAGAGATAAACACAATTTTGCAATATGATCCAGCAAATTTTGATCTAGTACATTTCAGAATATTTCAACAAAAAATAACCTGCGTTCAAATGATTGCAGCAGCTTTATTCATAAATTCCAAGAAGTGTGATCTACCAAGATGCCCTTTAATAAATGAATCGATAAACCATGGTGCATTATACCCATGCAGTGGAACACTATGCAGTGATAACATGGAATGATCTATCAAGAAATACAAAGATATGAATGAATTTAAAATGCAAACTGGTAAGTTAAAAAAGTGTCAGTCTCAAAGGCTACACACTGTTTCTAAAATGGTTCCACTTGTATGATTTCTGTAAAATGCAAAATTACACATCCAAAAAGCACAACAAACTCCAAGTTCAATTAATTCAATGACACCCACACTGAGACACATTATAATTAAATTATCAAAAGAGAGAATCTTGAAAGCAGGAAGAAGGAAGTAAATCATCATATCTGAGAGATCCTTAATAAGTAGTTGACCAAATTCTTATCAGAAGTAGTTTTCAGAATAAGTAATTTTCAATATATCATCCTACTGCCTCCTGATCTCCAAGGCAGTAGAATTCTACGTTGAAAGTGATTTCTTTCAATGCTGTAGAATTCTAGAAAGAAACCACTTTTTTTTTTTATTATACTTTAAGTTTTAGAGTACATGTGCACAATGTGCAGGTTAGTTACATATGTATACATGTGCCATGCTGGTGTGCTGCACCCATTAACTCGTCATTTAGCATTAGGTGTATCTCCTAATGCTATCCCTCCCCTCTCCCCCCGACCCCACAACAGTCCCCAGAGTGTGATGTTCCCCTTCCTGTGTCCATGTGTTCTCATTGTTCAATTCCCACCTATGAGTGAGAACATGCAGTGTTTGGTTTTTTGTCCTTGCAATAGTTTACTGAGAATGATGATTTCCAATTTCATCCATGTCCCTACAAAGGACATGAACTCATCCTTTTTTATGGCTGCATAGTATTCCATGGTGTATATGTGCCACAGTTTCTTAATCCAGTCTATCATTGTTGGACATTTGGGTTGCTTCCAAGTCTTTGCTATTGTGAATAGTGCCACAATAAACATACATGTGCATGTGTCTTTATAGCAGCATGATTTATAGTCCTTTGGGTATATACCCAGTAATGGGATTGCTGGGTCAAATGGTATTTCTAGTTCTAGATCCCTGAGGAATCGCCACACTGACTTCCACAATGGTTGAACTAGTTTACAGTCCCACCAACAGTGTAAAAGTGTTCCTATTTCTCCACATCCTCTCCAGCACCTGTTGTTTCCTGACTTTTTAATGATTGCCATTCTAACTGGTGTGAGAAGGTATCTCATTGTTGTTTTGATTTGCATTTCTCTGATGGCCAGTGAAGATGAGCATTTTTTCATGTGTCTTTTGGCTGCATAAATGTCTTCTTTTGAGAAGTGTCTGTTCATATCCTTCGCCCACTTTTTGATAGGGTTGTTTGTTTTTTTCTTGTAAATTTGTTGGAGTTCATTGTAGATTCTGCATATTAGCCCTTTGTCAGATGAGTAGGTTGCAAAAATTTTCTCCCATTTTGTAGGTTGCCTGTTCACTCTGATGGTAGTTTCTTTTGCTGTGCACAAGCTCTTTAGTTTAATTAGATCCCATTTGTCAATTTTGGCTTTTGTTGCCATTGTTTTTGGTGTTTTAGACATGAAGTCCTTGCCCATGCCGATGTCCTGAATGGTAATGCCTAGGTTTTCTTCTAGGGTTTTTATGGTTTTAGGTCTAACATTTAAGTCTTTAATCTATCTTGAATTAATTTTTGTATAAGGTGTAAGGAAGGGATCCAGTTTCAGCTTTCTACATATGGCTAGCCAGTTTTCCCAGCACCATTTATTAAATAGGGAATCCTTTCCCCATTGCTTGTTTTTCTCAAGTTTGTCAAAGATCAGATAGTTGTAGATATGTGGCGTTATTTCTGAAGGCTCTGTTCTGTTCCATTGGTCTATATATCTGTTTTGGTACCAGTACCATGCTGTTTTGGTTACTGTAGCCTTGTAATATAGTTTGAAGTCAGGTAGCATGATGCCCCCAGCTTTGTTCTTTTGGCTTAGGATTGACTTGGCAATGTGGGCTCTTTTTTGGTTCCATATGAACTTTAAAGTAGTTTTTTCCAATTCTGTGAAGAAAGTCATTGGTAGCTTGATGGGGATGGCATTGAATCTATCAATTACCTTGGGCAGTATGGCCATTTTCACGATATTGATTCTTCCTACCCATGAGCATGGAATGTTCTTCCATTTGTTTGTATCCTCTTTTATTTCATTGAACAGTGTTAACCACTTTCAACCTAAAATTGTACAGCCAGCAAAATTGTCCTTAAAAATGAGGGCAAACTTATGACATTTCCAGAAATCAAAACTTCAGACAGTTCGTTGCTCCTAGATTTTCTGTATGAGAAATGATAAAAAGAGCCTCTCAGGTTGAAATAAAAGGATGCTGGGCCAGGCGCAGTGGCTCACACCTGTAATCCCAGCACGGTGAGAGGCTGAGGTGGGTGGATCACAAGGTTAGCAGTTCGAGATCAGCCTGACCAACATGGTGAAACCCCATCTGTACTAAAAATACAAAAATTAGCTGGGTGTGGTGGTGTGCACCTGTAATCCCAGCTACTTAGGAGGCTGAGGCAGGAGAATTGCTTGAACCCAGGAGGTGGAGGTTGCAGTGAGCCGAGATCGCACCACTGCACTCCAGCCTGGGCAACAGAGAGAGACACTGTCTCACAAAAAAAAAGGATGCTGGAGAGAAACTTTGTGAAGATATAAAGGTATCTGATAGACATGCACAGGTACATAAAAGCCAGCATTATTGTAATTTTATCTTGTAACTCCACTTTTTATTTTCTACAAGATTTAAAATGCAAATGTATACAATTACAAATCTCTGTTAGTGAACTCAACATAAAAAGAGGATGGGGTTGTGTGAGTTAATTTTTCTATGCAATTGGAATTGTTGTTGTTAATGCTAATTAACTGTATATCATAACTAAGATATTATATACAGTCTTCACTGTAACCACAAAATAAATATTTTAGAATACACAACGACAGAAAAAAGACAATTTAAAAAGTTTTACCACAAAAAAAAGCTAAACACAAATCAGGCACTAATGAAAGATAACATAGAGAAAAGAGTAAATGCAAAAAGAGGACCTACCTCATCAGTTATTATTTTAAATGTAAGTGAATTAAACTTTCCCCAGCAACAGAAATTGAAAGCATAGATCTTAAATTAAAAAATTGATTCAACTATTTGCTGTTTACAAGAGACTAACTTTACAACTAAAGACACAAAGAGGTTGAAAGTAATAGGATGGAAAAAGATATTTTATGTAAATGGTAGCCACAAGAGACCAGAGGTGGCTACAATAACATCAGACAAAATTGAGTACTGTTACATGAGACTATAAAAGACATATATATTGATAAAGAGATTTATTCACTCAGAAAACATAGAAGTTATAAACATACATTTCCTAACATCAGAACTCTAAAACATATGAAAATACATTGAGAGAAATTAAAGGAAATTGATAGTTCTATGATAAATGTTGAAAACCTAACTACTTCACTTTCAAAAATGGCTAGAATAATAGAAGTTCAAAAAGAAAATAGACAACTTAAAAATATAAACCAATTAGTCCAAACAGAAAAATACACAACCCTCTACCCACCAACAGCAGGATATACCCTACAATTTTCTCAGGAGAACATGGAACACCCTCCAGGATAGACCACATATTAGGCTAGAAAATAAGTTAATATATTTTAAAAGACTAAAATCATACAAAGTACTTTTCCAATCACTTTGAAATGAGACTAAAAATCTATAACCAACTTAAAACTGGAAAATTCACACATTCGTGGAAACAAACAAACAAAAAAACACTCTTAAACAACCAACAGGTCAAATAAGAAATCACGGGAAAATTAGAAATAGTTTGAGACTACTGACAACAAAAACACATCATACCAAAACTTCAGGATTGCAGAAAAAGCAGTGCTAACAGGGAAATTTATAGCCATAACCACATACATTTTTAATTTAAAAAATTCTCAGATCAATAACTTCATGTTACACCTTAGGAAAATACAAAAAGAAAAGTAAACTAAACCCAAAAAAAGTAAATATGAGAGACTAGAATGGAGATAAATAAAATAAAAGACAAGAAAACAATAGAGAAAATCAGTAAAACCAACTTTTATTTCATTGAAAAGGCAACAAAACTGACAAATTGTTAGATTAACCACAGAAGAGAAAAATGATGTAACACTCAAATAGCTAAAATCTTAAAAGAAAGTGGGGAAGTTACTACTGATTTTACAGAAATGAAAAGAATTTCAAGGGAAAACATAGAAACAATTCTATGTCAGCTTATCAGATAACCCAGTTGAAATGAACAAATTCTCAGAAATATACTGTCTACCAAACCAAATCATAAAGAAATAGAAAATTTGAAGAGATGTATAAAAAGTAAGGAGATTGAATTACTAATCTAAAATCTAACAAGAAAGAAAAGTGTTGACCCAGAAGGATTTATTGGAGAAGTATATACCAATCCTTCTCAAACTCTATCAAAAAAGAAAACTTAAAATAGAGAATACTTCCTGCCTTATTCCATGAAGCCAGGATTACCCTGATAGAAAATCCAGACAAAGACACTGCAAGGAATGAAAACTACACACCAATATTCCTCATGAATATTGATGCAAAAAATGCTCAAAAACATTTAACATACCAGATAATTCCTGTGGCTCTGGGCAAGATGGCCAACTAGATGCAGCCAGGTAGAATAGCTGCCACTGAGGGACAGAGACGACTGGCCCACTTTTAACAGATTTTCAGAGGGGAGGCACTGAGAGTGAAGCAAACACAAAACAGAAAAAAGCAGGGATTGCAATCCCAATTTCAGACAAAAGAGACTTTAAACCAACAAAAATCAATAAAGACCAAAAAAAGCATTGCATAATGGTAAAGGATTCAATGAGAATACCCAACTGTCTTAAATATAAATGCACCCAACACAGGAGCACTTGCATTTATGAAGCAATTTCTTAGTGCCCTTCAAAGAGAATTAGACTCCCACACAATAATAGTGGGAGACTTTAACACCCCACTGACAGTATTAGACAGATCATGGTGGCTGAAATTTAACAAATGTATTCAGGACTTGAAGTCAGCACAGAACCAAATGGACCTGATAGACATCTACAAAACTCTCTACCCAAAAACAGAGACTATACATTCTTCTTTTAGCCACATGGCACAAACTCTAAAATCAATCACATGGTGGGAAATAAAACACTCCTCAGCAAATACAAAAGAACTGAAATCATAACAACCAATCTCTCAGAAGACAGCACCATGAAATTTGAAATCAAGACTGAGAAATTCACTCAAAACCATACAATTACATGGAAATTTAATAAGTTGCTCTTGAATGACTTTTGAGTAAATTATCAAATTAAGGCTGAAATCAAGAAGTTCTTTGAAACTAATGAGAATGAACATACAACATACCAGAATCTGTGGACACAGCTAATGCAGTATTAAGAGGAAATTTGTAGCACTAAATGCTCACATCAAAAAGTTAGAAAGATATCAGTGTAACAACCTAACATCACAACTAAAAGAACGAGGAAACCAAGAGAAAACCAACCTCAAAGCAATCAGAAGACAAGAAATAACCAACATCAGAGCTAAGCTAAAGGAGACTGAGATATAAAAAAATCAAAATATCAACAAATCCAGGAATTACTTTTAAAAAACAATAAAATAAATTGACTTCTAACTAGACTATAAAGAAGAAAAGAGAAAATATTCAAATAAACACAGTTAGAAATGACAAAAGGGATATTGACATATGAATTCTACCAGATGTACAAATAAGAGCTGGTACCATTCCTGCTGAAACTATCCTAAAAATTTGAAGAGGAGGACTCCTCTCTAACTCATTCTATGAGGCCAGCATCATCTTCATACCAAAACCTTGCAGAGACACAAAGACTAAAAAGAAAATTTCAGGCCACTATCCTCAATGAAAATCAATGCAAAAATTCTCAGCAAAATACTGGCAAACCTAATCCAGCAGCACATCAAAAAGCCTATCCACCAGAATCAAGTTGGTTTTATCCCTGGGGTGCAAGAATGGTTAAACATACACAAATCAATAAATTTGATTCATCACATAAACAGAACTAAAGACAAAAATCACATGATTGTCTCAATAGATGCAGAAAAAGCTTTCCATACAATTCAACACCCCTTCATGTTAAAAACACTCAGTAAACTAGATATTAACCAAATGAATATTCCTCAAAATAATAAGAGCCATCTGTAACAAATCCACAGCCAATATGATACTGAATAGGGAAAAGCTGGAAGCATTCCCCTTGAAAACCGGCACAATACAAGGATGCCCTCTCTAACTACTTCTATTCAACGTACTATGGAAAGTCCTGGCCAGAGCAATCAAGAAAGATAAGGGTAGAAAGGGGATCAAAATAAGAAGCAGGAACTCAAACTATCCCTGTTTGCACACGACATGATTCTATATCTAAAAAACCCTATAGTCTCGGAACGAAAACTCTTTCAGTGGATAAACAACTTCAGCAATGTTTCAGGATTCAAAAACAACATACAAAAATCAGTCAATCAATCACTAGCACTCCTATATATCAGCAACAGCCAAGCCAACAGCCAAATCAGGAACACAATCCCATTCACGACAGTGGCAAAAAGAATAATATACCTAGGAATAAAGCTAACCAGGGAGGTGAAAGATCTCTACACAGAGAACTACAAAGTATTGCTGAACAACATCAGAGGTGACACTAATAAATGGAAAAACATTCCAAGCTCGTGAATAGGAAGCATCAATACAGTTAAAATAGCCAAACTCCTCAAAGCAGTTTACAATTTCAATGTGATTCCTCTCCTATCAAACTACCAATGACATTCTTCACAGAACCAAAAAAAAACAACAACAATTATAAAATTATATGGAACCAAAAATGAGCTTGAATAGCCAAGGTAATCCTAAACAAAAAGAACAAAGCTGGAGTCATCATGCTACCTGACTGCAAACTATACTATAAGGCTGCAGTAACCAAAACAGCATGGTACTAGTACAAAACAGACACAGAGACTAATGGAACAGAATAGGGAACCCAGAAATAAAGCAACACACCTGTAACTATCTGATCACTAAAAATGTAACAAAAACAAGCAATGTGGAAAGAACTCCCTATTGAATAAATGATGCTGGGATAACTGGCCAGCCCTATGCATAAGATTGAAATTGGATGCCTTCCTTACACTATATACAAAAATCAACTCAAGATGAATTAAAGACTTAAATGTAAAGCCCCAGATTATAAATACCCTGGAAGACAACCTAGGCAATACCATTCTGGACATAGGGACAGGCAAATATTTTATGACAAAGACACCAAAAGTAATTGCAACAAAAGGAAAATTGACAAATAGGATAAACCAAAGAGCTTCTGCACAGCAAAGGAAACTATCAAAAGAGTAAACAGACAACCTACAGAATGGGAGAAAAGTTTCGTAAAGCATGCATCTGATAAAGGTCTAATATTCAGCATCTATAAAGAGTTTAAACAAATTTGCAAGAAAAAAAACAGCCCCATTAAAAAGTGGGCAAAGGACAGAAATCGACACATTTCACAGGAAACATACATGTAGCCAATAAGTATACGAAAAACAAGCTCAACATCACTGATCATTAGAGAAATGTAAATCAAAACCACAATGAGATACTAACTATTTCACACCAGTCATAATGGCTATTATTACAAAGTCAAAAAACAAAAAGTGCTGGAGAGTTTGCAGAGAAAAACTAATGCTTATACAGTGTTGGGGGAAGTGTCAATTAGATCAGCCATTGTGGAAAACAGTGTGGCAATTACTTAAACAGCTAAAAACAGAACTACCATTCCTACCAGCAATCCCATTACTTGGTATATACCCAAAGGAATAGAAACCATTCTGTGTCATAAAGACACATGCATATGTTATGTTCATTGCAGCACCATTCATAATAGCAGACATGGAATCAAACTAAGTGCCCATCAGTGATAGACTAGATAAAGAAAATGTGATACATACACACCATGAAATACTATGCAGCCATAAAAAAAAAGAGATCAAGTCCTTTGCAGGAACATGGGTAGAGCTGCAGGCCATTATCCTCAGAAAACTAATGCAGGAACAGAAAATCAAATACCACATGTTCTCACTTATAACTGGGAGCTAAATGCTGAGAAAACATGGACACATATTGGGGAACAACAGACAATAGGGCCTATTGGAGGGTAAAGGTTAGGGGGACAGAGAGGATCAGGAGAAATAACTAATAGGTACTATGATTAATAACTGAGTGATGAAACAAGCTGTACAATAAACCCCGGTGACATGCATTTACCTATGTAACAAACCTGCACATGTACCCCTGATCTTAAAATAAAAAATTTAAAAAAATAGCAGATAGTGGACAGGATGCAAAGAAAAAAGAAGCCTATATACTTCTGGTGGGAATGTAAATTAGTACACCCGCAGTGGAAAACAATACAAAGATTTCTCCAAAAACTAAAAATAGAACTACCATTCAATCCTGCAGTCCAACTACTGTGTATCTATCCAAAGGAAAAGAAATCAGTCCATCAAACAGATGCCTGAACTCCCATGGTTATTGCAGTACTATTCACAATAGCAAAGATATGTAACCTAAGTGTCCATTAACGAATAAATGGAAAAAGAAAATATTGTATAGACACACAGTGAAATCCTATTTTGTTGTAAAAAAGAATAAAATCATGTCATGTGCAGCAACACAGTTGGAACTGGAGGTCATTATGTTAAGTAAAATAAGTCAAGCAGGGGAAGACAAATACTGCATGTTCTCACTCATCTGTGGGAGCTACAAAACTTGATTTATAAAGGTAGAGAGTAGAATGATAGTTACCAGAGGCAGGGAAAGATGTTCAGGGGGTGGAGAATGAAGAAATGCGGTTAAATAGTACAAACATAGAGAGACATGAAAGAGGTAACTTTAAATATTTGATAGCGGAGTACAGTGGCTACAGTTTACAACAATGTATTGTATTTTTCAAAATAGCAAAAAGAGAGGAATTAAAATGTTCCCAGGAAAGACAGAAATGATAAATGCTCAAGGTCATGGATTCCCTAAATTTCCTGATATCCTGATGTGATCATTACACATTTGATCCATGTAACAAAATATCACATGTACCCCGAAAATATGTATAAGTATTATGAATCAATTAAAAATAACAATAGGGAGTCTTCTTATTTCCTGTATTAGTTACATCCAAGCCACTCTCTTTCTGGAACAAATATCTTGGTGGTTGTAGCAGGGGGTGATGATGATTATGATGATGATGATGCTTCTGGTGGAAACGATGATATATTGCTGCTTATTAGCAGCAAATTCAATAAAATGACTGCTATTATGTGTCAGGCATTGTGCCAACCAAATTTCAAAATTTCAGATAGAAATTAGATTTTATGACTTAGAATATTTTATGATGTAAATATTGTTTGGTTCACATTGCAGTAAAAAGAGACATTTGGAGAAGGGGAATAATATGTTCTGCAAATCAATCAAACACTAAGAAAAATAAAAGGAGTATAAAATGATAGAGAAATAATACTTGCTATGACCCAAAATTCATATAGCAACAATTGTAAGATCTTCCCTGAGGATCACAGAAAGATAGGAATAAATCTAAATGATCATATCACATTGCTAATAAAGCAGATTTGAAAAGAAACAAAAGATCCATTCACAAATATATATGCATAGATACTTTATTCAGGGAGTGAAAGAAAAGTGACAATTGCACAGGTGGTAGAAGCTCATGCCCAGGTGAAAGACAGACACAGAACACCTCAACAGAATTCTCTGATGATTCCCAGGCACACAGCTGCAGCTCTTTCTGCTGAAGCTCTGGGAACTGACAAAGCCAAGGTTCCTTTGCTCAGTCTCCACCTGGACAGTGGCAGTATGGCAGCCTTAGAAAGAAAACCTTTTGCTATCAGGGATCATCACAGGCAGATCACAGGCTAAGAGGAAAGAAGCTCCCTGTGTATCCATGGTAGGCTTCGATGAGAAGATGCAGGTGAAGCTGTGGAACGAGGTGAGCCAATTATCCTTATCCTTTCATGCTCCTGATGAATCCTGAAGCTGTTACTTGCTCTTGGGTGGATACTTTGGCTGGCAGGGTGGGGAAGGTGTCACAGGAGGACATTTCTGCTGGCACTGCTGAGGTGGGCAGGGCTGTGGACACTTTGGTGGTGGGCACGGCTCAGGGCACTTCGGGGGTGGACATGGCTCTGGGCACTTTGGCGTGGGGCACACAGGAGGTGGCTGGCAGGGCTGCTTGCACTGCTGCTGTTGATAAGACATCCTGCTGGAGTCTCAGGATCTGAAAGAAATGATATGACAGTGTTCACAGGAATGGACTCCTCCAGAGAGAGAAGCCAAAGCTTATGTAATACCATGGCATATTATTTCTCCAATCTCCAAAAATTTATTTAAACTCTTAGCTCCCTTTTCATGACTTCCTGTCTTCTCCTTTCCACTTTAGCAAGTTGCTTCATCAGCCCTAGGAAATCCTGCCTTTCCTCATACAATTTTTCCAAAGAAAACATCTCTGTAATAAAAAATCCAACATGTTAATCCAGGAAATTAACATCTTCAGGAAAGGCAGTCACAAGTTCAGACCCCCTGGGCAATCTCACAAGCTATTCCTATCATCATTATCTGTTGTAAAGTCCCAGTGGGTTGACTTGGGCACAGAGCAAGGGCTGTTCAGGAAGAAGTGCTGGCTCTCACACCTGCTAAGACACCAACTTTTGAAAAGGACACCAGAAAAATATGGAAAAGAGAAAAATACTCCATCCTTTTCTTCCAACCAAAGCTTTCCTATTAACTTCTCTGTCCATATGAACATGTAACTGTATATTTTTTAAAAAGCTGTGTAAAACACTCTATCACATAGTCTAATCCTGTAGTTCCATCCACTAAGTACCATCAAACCCATGATCATAGGTTTGGAGCCACCAAACTTGCTGGACTCAGATTAAATTCAACATTTCAGGGCAAAAAGAAGAGAACTCAAGAAAGCAGACTCACCAGCTTCTCCAAAGCAGATTGGTGCTCGAGTACCAGGAGTTTAGGAGTTGTAGAGCAGAGAACCTCTTTATAGGGCCAGCTACCCCACCCAGCAGGAAGTGGAACTGCCTAAACTGGGCTGGTCCAGCAATGTCCCAACTAAAATGCAAATTTATCCATAACTGGCATGACAGGAATTCTCAAACTGGGAAATATCCTGTTCTGGGACCTCTCCGCAGGATTAAGTGCCCCTGAATCATGGAGGCCCTGCCTTAGATCTCAGTTTCAGTGACTTATAGCAAAGAGGGACTTGGAGGATTCTCTAACTGGTGGTCAAGGGCTCTCTTTCTTGATTGGGGGCAATGAATACTTCCTGTCTTACACATTCCCTAAATCATAAAACTTCCTACCCTGATCCACTTTAGCTGAATGCCATATTATTGTACATGAACCTATCTCCACCCCTTCTTTCCTCGTACAATTTGCCAGTGTGCTAGAAGGACCTAACAAAGGCCTGAGTTCTGGCCCCAGATTTTTTTGCTAAGTTGTATGACCACAGCCAGGTTAACTCTCCTCCCTGGAACGGTAAACAGAGAAGCATCATATCTACCTCTGGTTTTGAAGGCAGTGACCACATTGTGCCATCTGTTGACCCTGTTCAAGCCTGAAATTTTCTACTTCACCTCTGTCTTTCTCTCACAGAACCCCAGATTTTACCTATATTCCTTTTCTCTTTGAAGTTGCCTTACGCACCTCTCATAGAGGCACTTGTGTCCCAGGACAGACACCAGAGTGAGATCCAGTCTCCCCAGTATGTTTGCTACTGCTGCTATCAAGGATATGTACTACAGCCTTTTTATTTATAGAAATCTACTTAGTCACCACATTAAGGAAATGGAAAGAAGGGAACCAAAGTTACAAGCATTCATTTTAAATCTATGTATTGAACCATGCCTATATCTTTGCCTGTGAACATCCTATAGAGAACAAAATGCATAGACTCACAATATCTTATGTAAACAGAGAAGAGAAGGGCTCTTCTCAGAGTAGAGAAGGTCAGAGGACTTAAAGTCTGAAATCTAGGGGAAAATATAAATTAAGTGTGATCCTATATGTTTGCTTTCTCTACCTCTCTTTCCAAACAGGTTTTAGTCTTTGAAAGACGGTATTATTTTATTTGTTTGTATGTTCTTCCTTTGTCTTTTCCCAAAGCCCTCTAGCCCCACAACCTGCTAGATTATCAACTCACACCCCAATGTATACCTCTCATCTGCCCATTTTAGTACACATTGTTCACTCGATACGTATGTTGTCAATGTGAATGTCTTTCACATCTTTTTAAAACTCTTCCTGCAGTCAATGGGGCTTACTAAACATCATATATTAAACATTTAAAATACTGCTGCTGGAGCTTCCTTATCTGGGCCAATAATCAGGAACCTTTCCAAGAATGTGGTTTTATAATTGGAGAAGAAGAAGGAAGAGGAAGATAAGAAAAAAAGAGGAAGAGGAGTGACTCAAATTCTTTGGAGCACTCACCAGCTATGCTCCAGATAGAGCAAGAGCACTGAATCAACCCAGCATCACATCTCTCAGTTAAGCAAGTTAGGTTTCCAGATCTGCAATTGCTCCAGTCTCTAAGGAAGGGCTTTTGGCCAAGATCACCATGGCCAGACGCTACACAAATAGAACTATCATGTCAACACCTTGAGTCCAGGTGTTTACAAACAGTGTTCTCACCAAATGCTTCCACATGCCAAGTACAGTGGGTGCAGTAAAGGGATTTCACTCAATAGGTCCCCTGCTCCTCCCCAGAGCCTCACATCACAACACAAATCCTTACAGAAATGTCTTGTTTCTGCCATGCAAAATTGGAAAATTGGCTGCCAAACGATATCACTATGTGAGATAATACAGTTTGGGTCATGCCCTGAGACTCCTATTCTGAGAACACCCCACTCAAACAGTCTGCTTATCACAGCAGTGCGGGCACCAGAGTGGCAGTAGCCCTAGTGCTCCCAGCATCTCGTGCAGGCTCACTTTACGAGTTGAGATGGTGAACTGGAAACTCAGAGTTCCTCACAGACCAGCTACATGAAGAGTGGCCACAACATGAAGAGGGGCAGCTAACAGTCACACCTTCCCAAGGTTAGGACATCCAGTCTCTGAGACATAGAGCGAGGCATACTTCACACACACACACACAACACGAGTCTTTATCTATCATCTATCTGCATGTCTAGAGAGCTTAGCTTTATCTTCTTTAAGAGTCTGATAGCCTTTGGTTCATTCCTATTACTTCTACTCCATAATTTTCTAAGAGATCATTAAGTATGAATTATTGGTACTTAAAAATGACAAGAAAGAACAAACAACTTCTTTGCGATTCACAAAGTATATTTGAATTTTATTATATATTCACTCATTTGTGCATGTATTTATAATGCTATGAAATTTACATCACATACGTAGCTTTGGCTACTACTACAGTCAAGATACATAACTGTTCCATTACCACAAGGCTCCTCTGCTCCCCACTTATAGCCACTCCTCCTTTCTCAAATACTTACCTCTAGTAAATATTACTCTTTTTTCTATCTCTATGATTTCATTATTTTAAGAATATTTTAGTGAATTTATACATCATGCAACCTTTTAATAATTGTTCTTTTTTTCATATAACAATTTCATGGAGATCCATTCACTTTGTGCACTTTTAATTTTGTGTAATACTTGATTCAACATTTTATCTCACATTTCAATACTATACATTCCACTGAACAAAATAGTGCTGGCAAATAAAGATTTAAAATTAAATATGAAAAAATAAAGAAACAAAATTATGGTAAAATATTCTTGATCAGCTCAGAGAAAGGGTAACTGCAATTCCCCATTCATATCTGTCTTCTGCTTTTATTTCTGAATGAAAGGCTAAGCATCCATTGTCCTTCCATGCCGAATCCAATAAATTACAGAACATTCATATGGTAGAATAGTGAAAATCATTAAGGTGGATGTTTTGGAAAATTGTTTAATATAATTTAAAACACTGGAGTTGTACTAAAAACATAATAAAGCATGACATCATTCTCATCAACATTTATTAAAAGGAAATGTATGAAACAATATATTAAATGTGATTATATATGGCTGGTGAAATTACAGATGATACCTATTTTCTTGTTTTACTTTTCAAAGTATTCTCCAGATGTTACCTATTACTGAGTAAGGAATCTTAAAATTCTACTTTGAAAAGTTGACAAGAGAGAAGCCTGTCCATTGCTCAGTTAGTCAGATAATGGTCTTTTTTTTTTTTCAGCATTTTTGGGCAGACGCTAAAGGTGGAGCTGGATGGAAGTAGCAGTTGTTTTATTGTTATAGCTCTACATTTGATCACATCCCTTCTAAAATCTCTCTTGAAGAAAACCCCGATAATATTCCCCATCCTCATAGCACTGACATACATACACTGAAGCCACAGACATGCAATAACCATATGTATCTACAAAATAATTCACCAGGCCGGGAACGGTGGCTCATGCCTGAAATCCCAGCACTTTGGGAGACCAACATGGGTTGATCAAGAGGTCAGGAGTTCAAGACCAGCCTGGCTAAGACGGTGAAACCCAGTTCTACTAAAAATACAAAAATTAGCCAGCCGTGATTGCAGGGGCCTGTAATCCCAGCTACTCGGGAGGCTGCGGCACAGAGTTGCTTGAACCCAGGAGGCGGACGGTGCAGTGAGCTGGCGTCACGCCTCTGCACTCCAGTTTTGGCGACAGAACAAGACTCCGTCTCAAAAAAATAAATAAAAAAATTTCAAAAAATAAAAATAAAAATGAAACAGTTCACCAAAATTGGCAGATCGTACTAGAGTAAAAAAATCAGGAATGAGTTTGTCTACTATCCAAGAGCCAGACAGATAGAAATCATAACATTGGCCATAATATGATGAAATTGGAAGAAATGGATGATTAGTAACAGGTGATAAAGATAATAGAACAAAGTGATAATAATAGTACCTACCACTAAATTGTCATGAGAAAAAAATTAAATCGGAGACTGCATTTAAAGTATTTAGTACAGGCTACAGATAGTACTCAAATAGTAAAGAAACACATGGCTAATCAAAGAGATAGGGGCAAAATATTGAAGTCAAGTTGCTTATGGTTGAGAAAGATATTTGCTTTTCTTTAAGACCTTTTATATCACCCTTATTTTAAGTGTGTGCCAGAAGTTTTTAGGACAAAGCAAATGCAAATATATGATTTGAATGAAGTGTGCAGAAATAATAAGATAGACTGATCTTGACATTTATTCTTATGTGATAAAAATGAGAGTTAACCTAAGCAGAAATTTAGAACAAAGGATAATGTTTCCGTGTTATTTGGACTCTCTACAGCTTTCCTCTGAATTCGGATAATAAAAAAAATCTAAAAACAATAAATAGCAATATGTTGATTTGTTGATTTGCAAGATATTAACATGTATAGATATATTTATTCTGTGTGAAAAATATATAATGTTTTATTCTTGTGAAAAAATATATAATGTTACCTCCAATTTAGTCTACTGTTACTGTGGTTAGCTGTTTAGGACAATTAAAAAATTGGTCATTTAAATATCACATTCCTTCTGCTGACAAATTACCTAAATTTTAGGCTAAATCCTCGTAAGAAACTGAATAGCTCATTAGCACTAATCTTTCCAAAGTGTATAAACCTTATAAATTCTACTTTTACTTTCCCCATATGTTAGATCCAAATATTTAAGAGCAAAATTCAAGAGCTATTAGTAATATAAAGTACTCCTGTATGCTTAGTATTAATGAGATTCAGAAGAATATGTGGTAAATGATGGAATAATTCAGATACTTCTACTTGTAAGAATCTTTTCAAGATAGTGAATGTGCATAGGCTGTGGTCTCCCTCCAAAAAAGTCAAAAAGGAAAACAAAGAAACACAAACAAAATTGTGAAAAAATTTGGAGAGGAAAGACTATTTGAACTCTTACATAGGATGAGAGTCCTGAAAATTCTACTGTAAGTTTGAGAAAGGTTAAATAAAGTATAAACACTAAGAAAAAAATCAAAACTAACTCACAATCTTAAAAGATGAACATAATTTTATGATACGATCCAGCTACAACACATTCAAAAATTGATCTAGTACATTTTAAAATATGTCAACACAAAATAATGTGCATTCAAATAATTATAGCAGCTTTAGTCATAATATCCACTATCTGTGATCTACCAAGATGTCCTTCAATAATTAAATGGATAAACTGTGGTACATCACACCCATGCAATGGAATACTACACAATTATAACATGGAATGACCTATCAAGACTCACAAAGACATGGTTGAATTTGAAATGCAAACTGGTAAGTTAGAAACGTCAGTCTCAAAGGCTGTAGGCCCATTTATATGATTTCCATAAAAGGCAAACTTATGCATCCAAAAAGCGCAACAAACTCAGTTCGATGAGTTCAGTGACACCCACCATGACACACATTACAATCAAATTATCAAAAGGGAGAATCTTGAAAGCAGCAAGAGGGAAGTGAATGATCATATCTAAGAAATCCTTAAGAAGTAGTTGACCAAATGCTCATCAGAAACCTTGGAGATCAGGAGGTAGTGGGATGATGTATTTAAAGCCATAAAAGAACACACTTTCAACCTAGAATTCTATAGCTGGCAAAATTGTCCTTTAAAATGAGGGCAAAATTATGGCATTTCCAGAAATCAAAACTTGAGGCATTTCATTGTCTGTAGATTTCGTGTATGAGAAATGATAAAAAGAGACTCTCCAGTTGAAATAAAAGGATGCTGGAGAGAAACTATATGAAGATACAAAAATCTCTGATAAATGTACACTGGTACATAAAAGCCAGCAGTGTTGAAATTTTAGCTTGTAACTTCAATTTTTATTTTCTACAAGATTTAAAATGCAAATGAATACAATATAATTACAAATCTATGTTAGCAAACACACAATGTATAGAGATGTAATTTGTGAACGCAAAAAAAAAAAAAGGATAGAGTTGTATGAGTCAAATTTTCTTTCTTTTTCTTTTCTTTTTTTTTTTTTTTTTTTGACACAGTCTCACTGCATCACCCAGGCTGGAATGCAGTGGCGTGATCTTGGCTCACTGCAACCTCCACCTCTGGGCTCAAGCTATTATCTTGCCTCAGCCTCCTTAGCAGTAGAAGTACAAGCATGTGCCACCACACCAGGCTAATTTTTGTATTTTTAATAGAGGCAGAGTTTCGTCATGTTGGCGAGGCTGGATATGAGTCAACTTTTCAATGCAATTGGAATTAAACGGTTGTTAATTCAAATTAGATTACTATAACTTTAGGATATTATACATAATCCCCAATGAAAACACAAAAATATTTTTGAGTATACACAAAAGATAAAGGCAATAAAATCATTTCACTACAAAAAAATCTAATAAACATAAATCAGACAATATTGAAAAACAAACATTATACAGAAAAGAGTAAATGCAGAAAGAAGACCTTTCTTATCAGTAATTACTTTAAATGTAAATGAATTAAATTCTCCCCAACAACACAAATTGGAAGAATGAATTAAAAAAATAGTTCAACTATTTGTTCTTTACAATAAACTAACTTTACAGCTAAAGACACAAAGGAGGTGAAATTAATAGGATACAAAAAGATATTTCATGTAAATAGCAGCCAAAAGAGACCAGAGGTGGCTACACTAACATCAGACATAATTAACTTTGAGAACTGTTATAAGAGACTACAAAAGATGTGTATATATATTTTTTTAAGGAGCTTGCTTTCTTTTTTTATTATACTTTAAGCTTTAGCGTACACGTGCACAATGTGCAGATTAGTTACATATGTATACATGTGCCATGCTGGTGCGCTGAACCCAGTAACTCGTCATTTACCATTAGGTATATCTCCAAATGCTATCCTTCCCCCATCCCCACCCCACAACAGGCCCCGGTGTGTGATGTTCCCCTTCCTGTGTCCATGTGTTCTCATTGTTCAATTCCCACCTATGAGTGAGAACATGCAGTGTTTGGTTTTTTGTCCTTACAATAGTTAGCTGAGAATGATGGTTTCCAGCTTCATCCATGTCCTTACAAAGGACATGAATTCATCACATTTTATGGCTGCATAGTATTCCATGGTGTATATGTGCCACATTTTCTTAATCCAGTCCATCATTGTTGGACATTTGGGTTGGTTCTAAGTCTGTGCTATTGTGAATATTGCCACAATAAACATACGTGTGCATGTGTCTTTATAGCAGCATGATTTATAATCCTTTGGGTATATACCCAGTAAAGGGATGGCTGGGTCAAATGGTATTTCTAGTTCTATTTTAAAAAATATTTTTTATTTTTCATTTTTTTATTTTTATTATTATTGTTATTATTATTATACTTTAGGTTTTATGGTACATGTGCGCAATGTGCAGGTAAGTTACATATGTATACATGTGACATGCTGGTGTGCTGCACCCACTAACTCGTCATCTAGCATTAGGTATATCTCCCAATGCTATCCCTCCCTCCTCCCCCCACCCCACAACAGTCCCCGAAGTGTGATGTTCCCCTTCCTGTGTCCATGTGTTCTCATTGTTCAATTCCCACCTATGAGTGAGAATATGCGGTGTTTGGTTTTTTGTTCTTGCGATAGTTTACTGAGAATGATGATTTCCAATTTCATCCATGTCCCTACAAAGGATGTGAACTCATCATTTTTTATGGCTGCATAGTATTCCATGGTGTATATGTGCCACATTTTCTTAATCCAGTCTATCATTGTTGGACATTTGGGTTGGTTCCAAGTCTTTGCTATTGTGAATAATGCCGCAATAAACATACGTGTGCATGTATCTTTATAGCAGCATGATTTATAGTCCTTTGGGTATATACCCAGTAATGGGATGGCTGGGTCAAATGGAATTTCTAGTTCTAGATCCCTGAGGAATCGCCACACTGACTTCCACAAGGGTTGAACTAGTTTACAGTCCCACCAACAGTGTAAAAGTGTTCCTATTTCTCCACATCCTCTCCAGCACCTGTTGTTTCCTGACTTTTTAATGATTGCCATTCTAACTGGTGTGAGATGGTATCTCATTGTGGTTTTGATTTGCATTTCTCTGATGGCCAGTGATGGTGAGCATTTTTTCATGTGTCTTTTGGCTGCATAAATGTCTTCTTTTGAGAAGTGTCTGTTCATGTCCTTCGCCCACTTTTTGATGGGGTTGTTTGTTTTTTTCTTGTAAATTTGTTGGAGTTCATTGTAGATTCTGGATATTAGCCCTTTGTCAGATGAGTAGGTTGCGAAAATTTTCTCCCATTCTGTAGGTTGCCTGTTCACTCTGATGGCAGTTTCTTTTCCTGTGCAGAAGCTCTTTAGTTTAATTAGATCCCATTTGTCAATTTTGGCTTTTGTTGCCATTGCTTTTGGTGTTTTAGACATGAAGTCCTTGCCCATGCCTATGTACTGAATGGTAATGCCTAGGTTTTTTTCTAGGGTTTTTATGGTTTTAGGTCTAACATTTAAGTCTTTAATCCATCTTGAATTAATTTTTGTATAAGGTGTAAGGAAGGGATCCAGTTTCAGCTTTCTACATATGGCTAGCCAGTTTTCCCAGCACCATTTATTAAATAGGGAATCCTTTCCCCATTTCTTGTTTTTCTCAGGTTTGTCAAAGATCAGATACTTGTAGATATGCGGCATTATTTCTGAGGGCTCTGTTCTGTTCCATTGATCTATATCTCTGTTTTGGTACCAGTACCATGCTGTTTTGGTTACTGTAACCTTGTAGTATAGTTTGAAGTCAGGTAGTGTGATGCCTCCAGCTTTGTTCTTTTGGCTTTGGATGGACTTGGCGATGCGGGCTCTTTTTTGGTTCCATATGAACTTTAAAGTAGTTTTTTCCAATTCTGTGAAGAAAGTCATTGGTAGCTTGATGGGGATGGCATTGAATCTGTAAATTACCTTGGGAAGGATGGCCATTTTCATGATATTGATTCTTCCTACCCATGAGCATGGAATGTTCTTCCATTTGTTTGTATCCTCTTTTATTTCCTTGAGCAGTGGTTTGTAGTTCTCCTTGAAGAGGTCCTTCACATCCCTTGTAAGTTGGATTCCTAGGTATTTTATTCTCTTTGAAGCAATCGTGAATGGGAGTTCACTCATGATTTGGCTCTCTGTTTGTCTGTTATTGATGTATAAGAATGCTTGTGATTTTTGTACATTGATTTTGTATCCTGAGACTTTGCTGAAGTTGCTTATCAGCTTAAGGAGATTTTGGGCTGAGAAAATGGGGTTTTCTAGATATACAATCATGTCATCTGCAAACAGGGACAATTTGACTTCCTCTTTTCCTAATTGAATACCCTTTATTTCCTTCTCCTGCCTAATTGCCCTGGCCAGAACTTCCAACACTATGTTGAATAGAAGTGGTGAGAGAGGGCATCCCTGTCTTGTGCCAGTTTTCAAAGGGAATGCTTCCAGTTTTTGCCCATTCAGTATGATATTGGCTGTGGGTTTGTCATAAATAGCTCTTATTATTTTGAGATACGTCCCATCAATACCTAATTTATTGAGAGTTTTTAGCATGAAGGGTTGTTGAATTTTGTCAAAGGCCTTTTCTGCATCTATTGAGATAATCATGTGGTTTTTGACTTTGGTTCTGTTTATATGCTGGATTACATTTATTGATTTGCATATATTGAACCAGCCTTGCATCCCAGGGATGAAGCCCACTTGATCATGGTGGATAAGCTTTTTGATGTGCTGCTGGATTCAGTTTGCCAGTATTTTATTGAGGATTTTTGCATCAATGTTCATCAAGGATATTGGTCTAAAATTCTCTTTTTTTGTTGTGTCTCTGCCAGCCTTTGGTATCAGGATGATGCTGGCCTCATAAAATGAGTTAGGGAGGATTCCCTCTTTTTCTATTGATTGGAATAGTTTCAGAAGGAATGGTACCAGTTCCTCCTTGTACCTCTGGTAGAATTCGGCTGTGAACCCATCTGGTCCTGGACTTTTTTTGGTTGGTAAGCTATTGATTATTGCCACAATTGCAGCTCCTGTTATTGGTCTATTCAGAGATTCAACTTCTTCCTGGTTTAGTCTTGGGAGGGTGTATGTGTTGAGGAATTTATCCATTTCTTCTAGATTTTCTAGTTTATTTGCGTAGAGGTGTTTGTAGTATTCTCTGATGGTAGTTTGTATTTCTGTGGGATCAGTGGTGATATCCCCTTTATCATTTTTTATTGCATCTATTTGATTCTTCTCTCTTTTTTTCTTTATTAATCTTGCTAGCGGTCTATCAATTTTGTTGATCCTTTCAAAAAACCAGCTCCTGGATTCATTTATTTTTTGAAGGGTTTTTTGTGTCTCTATTTCCTTCAGTTCTGCTCTGATTTTAGTTATTTCTTGCCTTCTGCTAGCTTTTGAATGTGTTTGCTCTTGCTTTTCTAGTTCTTTTAATTGTGATGTTAGGGTGTCAATTTTGGATCTTTCCTGCTTTCTCTTGTGGGCATTTAGTGCTATAAATTTCCCTCTACATACTGCTTTGAATACATCCCAGAGATTCTGGTATGTTGTGTCTTGGTTCTCGTTGGTTTCAAAGAACATCTTTATTTCTGCCTTCATTTCGTTATGTACCCAGTAGTCATTCAGGAGCAGGCTGTTCAGTTTCCACGTAGTTGAGCGGTTTTGAGTGAGATTCTTAATCCTGAGTTCTAGCTTGATTGCACTGTGATCTGAGAGATAGTTTGTTATAATTTCTGTTCTTTTACATTTATTGAGGAGAGCTTTACTTCCAAGTATATGGTTAATTTTGGAATAGGTGTGGTGTGGTGCTGAAAAAAATATATATTCTGTTGATTTGGGGTGGAGAGTTCTGTAGATGTCTATTAGGTCCGCTTGGTGCAGAGCTGAGTTCAATTCCTGGGTATCCTTGTTGACTTTCTGTCTCATTGATCTGTCTAATGTTGACAGTGGGCTGTTAAAGTCTCCCATTATTAATGTGTGAGAGTCTAAGTCTCTTTGTAGGTCACTCAGGACTTGCTCTATGAATCTGGGTGCTCCTGTATTGGGTGCATATATATTTAGGATAGTTAGCTCTTCTTGTTGAATTAATCCCTTTACCATTATGTAATGGCCTTCTTTGTCTCTTTTGATCTTTGTTGGTTTAAAGTCTGTTTTATCAGAGACTAGGATTGCAACCCCTGCCTTTTTTTGTTTTCCATTTGCTTGGTAGATCTTCCTCCATCCTTTTATTTTGAGCCTATGTGTGTCTCTGCACGTGAGATGGGTTTCCTGAATACAGCACACTGATGGGTCTTGAGTCTTTATCCAATTTGCCAGTCTGTGTCTTTTAATTGGAGCATTTAGTCCATTTACATTTAAAGTTAATATTGTTATGTGTGAATTTGATCCTCTCATTATGATGTTAGCTGGTTATTTTGCTCGTTAGTTAATGCAGTCTCTTCCTAGTCTCGATGGTCTTTACATTTTGGCATGATTTTGCAGTGGCTGGTACCAGTTGTGCCTTTCCATGTTTAGCGCTTCCTTCAGGAGCTCTTTTAGGGCAGGCCTGGTGGTGACAAAATCTCTCAGCATTTGCTTGTCTGTAAAGTATTTTATTTCTCCTTCACTTATGAAGCTTAGTTTGGCAGGATATGAAATTCTGGGTTGAAAATTCTTTTCTTTAAGAATGTTGAATATTGGCCCCCACTCTCTTCTGGCTTGTAGGGTTTCTGCCGAGAGATCCGCTGTTAGTCTGATGGGCTTCCCTTTGATGGTAACCTGACCTTTCTCTCTGGCTGCCCTTAACATTTTTTCCTTCATTTCAACTTTGGTGAATCTGACAATTATGTTTCTTGGAGTTGCTCTTCTCGAGGAGTATCTTTGTGGCATTCTCTGTATTTCCTGAATCTGAATGTTGGCCTGCCTTGCTAGATTGGGGAAGTTCTCCTGGATAATATCCGACAGAGTGTTTTCCAACTTGGTTCCATTCTCCCCGTCACTTTGAGGTACACCAATCAGACGTAGATTTGGTCTTTTCACATAGTCCCACATTTCTTGGAGGCTTTGCTCGTTTCTTTTTATTCTTTTTTCTCTAAACTTCCCTTCTCATTTCATTTCATTCATTTCATCTTCCAGGGCTGATACCCTTTCTTCCATTTGATCGCATCGGCTCCTGCGGCTTCTGCATTCTTCACATAGTTCTCGAGCCTTGGTTTTCAGCTCCATCAGCTCCTTTAAGCACTTCTCTGTATTGGTTATTCTAGTTACACTTTCTTCTAAATTTTTTTCAAAGTTTTCAACTTCTTTGCCTTTGGTTTGAATATCCTCCCATAGCTCGGAGTAATTTGATCGTCTGAAGCCTTCTTCTCTGAGCTCGTCAAAGTCATTCTCCGTCCAGCTTTGTTCCATTGCTGGTGAGGAACTGCATTCCTTTGGAGGAGGAGAGGTACTCTGTTTTTTAGAGTTTCCAGTTTTTCTGCTCTGTTTTTTCCCCATCTTTGTAGATTTATCTACTTTTGGTCTTTGATGATGGTGATATACAGATGGGTTTTTGGTGTGGATGTCCTTTCTGTTAGTTTTCCTTCTAACAGACAGGACCCTCAGCTGCAGGTCTGTTGTTGGAGTACCTGGCCAGCCATGTGAGGTGTCTGTCTGCCCCTGCTGGGGGGTGCCTCCCAGTTAGGCTGCTCGGGGGTCAGGGGTCAGGGACCCACTTGAGGAGGCAGTCTGCCCATTCTCAGATCTCCAGCTGCATGCTGGGAGAACCACTGCTCTCCTCAAAGCCGTCAGACTGGGACATTTAAGTCTGCAAAGGTTACTGCTGTCTTTTTGTTTGTCTGTGCCCTGCCCCCAGAGGTGGAGCCTACAGAGGCAGGCAGGCCTCCTTGAGCTGTGGTGGGCTCCACCCAGTTCAAGCTTCCAGGCTGCTTTGTTTACCTAAGCGAGCCTGGGCAATGGCGGGCGCCCCTCCCCCAGCCTCGCTGCCGACTTGCTGTTTGATTTCAGACTGTTGTGCTAGCAATCGGCGAGACTCCATGGGCGTAGGACCTGCTGAGTCAGGTGCGGGCTATAATCTCCTGGGGCACCATTTCCTAAGCCCGTCGGAAAAGCACAGTATTCGGGTGGGAGTGGCCCGATTTTCCAGGTGCCATCTGTCACCCCTGGAAAGGGAAGTCCCTGACCCCTTGCACTTCTCAAGTGAGGCAATGCCTTGCCCCTGCTTCAGCTGGTGCACGGTGCACTCACCCACTGACCTGCGCCCACTGTCTGGCACTCCCTAGTGAGATGAACGCGGTACCTCACATGGAAATGCAGAAATCACCCGTCTTCTGCGTCGCTCATGCTGGGAGCTGTAGACCGGAGCTGTTCCTATTTGGCCATCTTGGCTCCTCTCTCCTGGTATTTCTAGTTCTAGATCCCTGAGGAATCGCCACACTGACTTCCACAAGGGTTGAACTACTTTACAGTCCCACCAACAGTGTAAAAGTGTTCCTATTTCTCCACATCCTCTCCAGCACCTGTTGTTTCCTAACTTTTTAATGATCACCATTCTAACTGGCATGAGATGGTATCTCATTGTTGTTTTGATTTGCATTTCTCTGATGGCCAGTGATGGTGAGCATTTTTTCATGTGTCTTTTGGCTGCATAAATGTCTTCTTTTGAGAAGTGTCTGTTTATATCCTTTGCCCACTTTTTGATGGGGTCGTTTGTTTTTTTTCTTGTAAATTTGCTTGAGTTCATTGTAGATTCTGGATATTAGCCCTTTGTCAGATAAGTAGATTGCAAAAATTTTCTCCCATTTTATAGGTTGCCTGTTCACTCTGATGGTAGTTTCTTTTCCTGTGCAGAAGCTCTTTAGTTTAATTAGATCTCATTTGTCAATTCTGGCTTTTGTTGCCATTGCTTTTGGTGTTTTAGACATGAAGTCCTTGCCCATGCCTATGTCCTGAATGGTATTGCCTAGGTTTTCTTCTAGGGTTTTTATGGTTTTAGGTCTAATATGTGAGTCTTTAATCCATCTTGAATTAATTTTTGTATAAGATGTAAGGAAGGGATCTAGTTTCAGCTTTCTACATATGGTTAGCCAGTTTTCCCAGCACCATTTATTAAATAGGGAATCCTTTCCCCATTTCTTCTTCTTGTCAGGTTTGTCAAAGATCAGATGGTTGTAGATATGCAACATTATTTCTGAGGGCTCTGTTCTGTTCCATTGGTCTATATCTCTGTTCTGGTACCAGTACCATGCTGTGTTGTTTACTGTAGTCTTGTAGTATAGTTTGAAGTCAGGTAGCGTGATGCCTCCAGCTTTGTTCTTTTGGCTTAGGATTGACTTGGCGATGCGGGCTCCTTTTTGGTTCCATATGAACTTTAAAGTAGTTTTTTCCAATTTTATGAAGAAAGTCATTGGTAGCTTGTTGGGGATGGCATTAAATCTATCAATTACCTTGGGCAGTATGGCCATTTTCAATACTGATTCTTCCTACCCATGAGCATGGAATGTTTTTCCATTTGTGTGTATCCTCTTTTATTTCACTGAGCAGTGGTTTGTAGTTCTCCTTGAAGAGGTCCTTCAAATCTGTGTATTGATAGAGATTTATTCACCAAGAAAATATAGAAGCTATAGACCTACATTGACTAAACATCAGATCTACAGAATATGCGAAAATACAGTGAGAGAAATTAAAAGTAGTTCATAGGTCTATAATAAATGTTGAAAACTCAAATAATTCACTCTCAAAAATGGCTAGAATAATAAAAGTTTGAAAAAATACAGGGCTTAAATATATAAGCCAATTGGACCAAATAGACAAATATAGAACACTCCACCCAACAGCAGCAGGACACACCTTGCAGCTTTCTCAGGAGAACATGGAAGCACACTCCCCAGGATAAACTACATCCATTAGGCTACAGAACAAGTTAATATATTTTAAAAGACTAAAATCATGCAATGAACTTTTCCAATCACAATGGAATAAAACTAAAAACTTATAATCAAATTAAAACTGGAAATTTCACAAATTTCTGGAAATTAAACAACACACTCTTAAAAAGTCAATAAGGAAAACAAAGAAACACAAAATTGTGAAAAAAATTTGGAGAGTAAAGGCTGTTTCAACTATAACATAGGATGAGAGTCCTGCAAATTCTACTGTAACTTTGAGAAAGGTTAAATAATATATAAACACTATGAAAAAAATAAAAACTAACTCACAATCTTAAAAGATAAACATAATTTTATGATATGATCCAGCAACACCACATTCAAAAATTGATCTAGTACATTTTAAAATATCTCGACAAAAAATAGGTGCATTCAAATAATTATGGCAGCTTTAGGCATAATATCCACTATCTGTGATCTACCAACATGTCCTTCAATAATTGAATCTATAAACTATGGTACACACTCATGCAATGGAATGCTGCACAGTGATAACATGGAATGACCTGTCAAGACTCACAAAGACATGGTTGAATTTGAAATGCAAACTGATAAGTAAGAAAAGTCAGTCTCAAAGGCTGTAGGCCCATTTATATGATTTCTGTAAAAGGCAAACTTACACATTCAAAAAGAGTAACAAACTCCAAGTTCAATGAATTCAATACACCCACCATGACACACCTTATAATCAAATTATCAAAAGAGAGAATCTTGAAAGCAGCAAGAGGGAAGTGAATCTTCATATCTAAGAAATCCTTAAGAATCCAATGAATTCAGTGACACCCACGATGACACAAATTATAATCAAATTATCAAAAGAGAGAATCTTGAAAGCAGCAAGAGGAAAATGAATCATGATATCTAAGAAATTCTTAAGAAGTAATTGACCAAATGCTCATCAGAAACCTTGGAGATCAAGAGGTAGTGGGGTGACATATTTAAAGCCCTAAAATAAAACACTTTCAACCTAGAATCCTATAGCCAGCAAAATTGTCCTTTAAAATGAAGACAAAATTATGGCATTTCCTGCAATCAAAACTTGAGGCTGTTCACTGCCTCTAGATTTTCTGTATGAGAAATAACAAAGAGAGACTCTCAGGTTGAAATAAAAGGATGCTGGAGAAAAACTATGTGAAGATACAAAAATCTCTGATAAATGTACACTGGTATATAAAAGCCAGCATTATTGAAATTTTAGCTTGTAACTTCACTTTCTATTTTCTACATGATTTAAAATGCAAATTAACACAATATAATTACAAATCTGTGTTGGCAAACACACAATATATAAAGATGTAATTTGTGAACTCAACATAAAAACAGGATAAGGTTGGTTGTATGAGTCAATTTTTCTTTTCTTTTTTTTTCTTTTTTTTTTGATACAGACTCACTCCATCACCCAGGCTGGAATGCAGTGGCAGAATCTTGGCTTACTGCAACCTCCGCCTCTGGGCTCAAGCAATTATCTTGCCTCACCCTTTTTAGTAGTGGAATTATAGGCATATGCCACCACATCCAGCTAATTTTTGTATTTTTAGTAGAGACAGTGCATCCTGCCCTGTCATTTCGCCATGTTGGGCAAGTTGGATATGCAATTGGGGTTAAACGGGTGTTAATTCAAATTAGATTTCTATAACTTTAGGATACTATACATAATCCCCGATGAAACCACAAAAATATTTTCAAGTATACACAAAAGATAAAAGGCAATAAAATAGCTTTACTACAAAAAATTAAATAAACATAAATCAGACAGTATTGAAACACAAACAATACACAGAAAACAGTAAATGCAGAAAGAAGACCTTCCTTATCAGTAATTACTTTAAATGTAAATGAATTAAATTCTGCCCAAAAACACAAATTGGAAGAATGAATCAAAAAAATTAAAATATAGAACACTCCACCCAACTGCAGCAGGATACTCCTTACAGTTTTCTTAACAGAACATGGAAGAAGACTCTCCAGGATAGACCACATCCATCGGGTTACAGAACAATTTAATATATTTTAAAAGACTAAAATCATACCATGGACCTTTCCAATCACAAGGAAATAAAACTAAAAACTTATAATCAAATTAAAATGGCAAATTTTACAAATTTATGGAAATTAAACAACACACTCTTAAACAACCAACAAGTCAAATATGAAATCATAGGGAAAATTAGAAATCGCTTGAGACTACTCACAACAAAACACATCATACCAAAAACTGTGGGTTGCAGCAAAAAGCAGTGCTAACAGGGAAATTTATAGCCATAACCACATACATTTTTAATGAAAAAAAAAGATCTCAGATAAATAACCCCATATTGTACTTGGGAAACTACAAAAAGTAAATGAAGCTAAACCCCCCAAAAAGAAAATACGAGCCTAGAATAGAGATACTAATAAAGGACAAGCAAACAGTAAAGAAAAATCAATAACATTAAGTTTTATTTCTTTGAAAAGTTCAACAAACTTCACAAATCTTTAGACAGAATAACTGCATGAATAAAAACGATGTAAGACTCAAATAGCTAAAATCTTAAAAGAAAGGAGGAACGTTACACTGATTTTACAGAAATAAAAAAATTTGAAGAGAAAGCTATAAATAATTCTATGTCAGCTTATTGGATAACACAGTCGGAATGAACAAATTCTTAGAAATATACTGTCTACCAACTCGTGAAGAAATAGATAATTTGAATAGATGTATAATAAGTAAGGAAATTGAATCACTAATGTAAAATCTCACAAGAAAGAAAAATGTTGAACCAGAAGGATTTACTGGAGAAATGTAAAACAATCCTTCTCAAAATATTTCAAAAAAGAAAGCTGAAAATAGAGACTACTTCCTGTCTTATTCCATGAGGCCCACCATCACCCTGATACAAAAGCCAGACAAAGACACTACAAGTAATTAAAACTACAGAACAATATTCCTCATGAATATGATGCAAAAAAGACTCAAAAACATTTAGCATACCAGATCATTCCTGTGGCTCTGGGCAAGATGGCCAACTGGATGCAGCCAGGTGGAACAGCTGACACTAAGGAACCAAGATTACACGTGCACTTCTAACAGATATTCAGAGGGAAGGCACTGAGAGTGAACCAAGAGAAGACCCAGAAGTTAGGCTGTAAAGAGAGAAAGTTGGGAGCCCTGCACAGGGTCACTACACACCAGAACTCGTTCCTGGCCTCCAGTGACTCCAGGGGAACAGCTGAGTTGAACCAGCAGGGAGGAACCCACTCCCGCCATGGGCCTCTGGAATCCCAGCAGGAGGAGACCCCCTCAACCACCAGGGACACTCCAGTTGGCAGGCAGAACTGCTTAGAGAAGTGACAGGGGCAGCATGCCAGCTGACATGGAGCCCAAAGGGTTTGGTAGGGGAGTGTCTGTAATGGAGCAGGGCCAGGGATGGCCATCTCCCTAGGCTCAACTTGCTCACGTAGGAGACTTTAACCCTTGGGGAGCTGTTGGACCTGAATTCTGCAGGGCAGTCTTGCCCTTCAGATGGGGCCAGTCTGACCTGAGCATTCTCTGGTCAGCTGGTGTCTCCTGGGGTACCAGCCTGGATGCACTTCCTTGCAGAACAAACTCGGGTGACTTTGGGACCCATATTTTAGCCTTTGTGCTGGCAGATCACAGCTAACAAATGGAGAACTCCAGCGAGGCGGCTGCCCGTGGTCACCCACCAGCCCATCTGCTCGCTTCACAAACCACAGCTTCCCCTGGGCCCAGAGCAACACCCCATATCACTTTGCCAGCATGTGAGTGCATGAGTGGGTTTTGCTTTCCTCTCCCCACCAGTATATGTGAGAGTGTGCATCCTGCCCTGTCACTGCTGCAGCGAGAGTACAGTCAGCTTCCTTCTCCCTGGTGATGGCCATTGCAGTCACATAGCCAGCCAGCCCGAACCTTCATGCCAATGTATACCCTTGTGCCAACACTGCCATGGGAGGGAAACTAGGCACTGAAAACAACGGAAACTCCTTCACCCCAAACAACCATCCCTAACTGTTGCACACAGAAAAAGCACTCAGGCCTGCACCCGTCAGCACCCTACCCACATACCAACAACACTAAAAGTGTGACAACACACACAGTAACCAGCAGGGACCCCCTACAGCCCCAAGCCACATTGCCTTCACCACTGTCATGAACGTCCCCACAGAGGCAGGTACCCTAGCACCTGCAAGAACCCTGCCCCCAGCCCAATAGTATGCACCCTGCCATGCTGCCACTGTTCTTGACACATACAAACAAGAATGGACCCCACTGCCACCACACTGCAAAACACTTTGGCTGACACCACCCATCAAAATGTAGTGAACAGGGGTCAGGGAGCACCTCAGCCTCCATAGCACAGTGGATTCCTAACCTGGGGGAGCCAAAGAACAAAGTCAAGCCTGACACACTTCCCTCAGAGTTATGGCATGCAGTCCAGGATTTGGGAGCTGAGTGCTGGGACCCTAATAGCTTTCAGAGATGAAGCCAGTCATCTGAATTGATGTTATACCACAATCAAAACCTCAAGGTTATCAAATGAGATAAAGAAATTAAAACCCATCCAAATGTCAGCAACTTCAAAGATTGAAGGAATATAAGCACATGAAGATAAGAAAGAATCAGCACAAGAACTCTGACAACTCAAGAAGCCAAGGTGTCTTTGTTCCTCCAAACAACCACACAGCCTCTCTAGCAAGGGCTCTGTACTGAGCCAGGATGGCTGAAGTGGCAGAAATAGAATTTCAAATATGGATAGGAAGGAAGATCATTGAGATGTAGGAGTATGTTGAAACCCAATCCAAGGAAGCCAAGAATCACCATAAAACAACGCAGGAGCTGACAGACAAAATAGCCAGTAAAGTAAAGAACATAACTGACCTGATAGAGCTGAAAAACACTACAAAATTCATTTTTTGTTATGTTATAATGCAATCACAAGCATTAATATCTGAATAGACCAAGCAGAGAAAAGAATCCCAGAGCTCAAACACTGACTTTCTGAAATAAGACAGCCAGACAAGAAAAGACAGAAATGAATGAAAAGGAATGGATGAAGCCTCAGAAAAATACGGTATTTCATAAAGAAATCAAGTTAGTGATACATTGGTGTTGCTGAAAGAGAAGAGAAGTGTGTAACTAACTTGAAATGTATTTCCAGATATTATCATCCATGAGATCTTCCCCAACCCAGCTAGAGAGGTAGACATTCAAATTCAGAAAATGCAGAGAACCCAAGTAAGATACCACAGAAGAACATCATCTGCAAGACACATAATCATCAGATTCTTCAAGGTCAAATGAAAGAATAAATGCTAAAGGCAGCTAGAGAGAAAGGTCAGGTCACCTACATAGGGAAGCCATTGAGACTAAAAACAGACCTCTCAGCAGAAACCATACAAGCAAGAAGAGATTGGGAGCCAATATACAACATTCTTAGAGAAAAGAAATACCAACCCAGAATTTCATATCTGGTCAAACTCAGTTTCATAAGTTGAAGAGAAAAAAGATCCTTTTCAGACAAGCAAAGGCTGAGGGAATTTGTTAGCACCAGACCTACCTTACTAGAGCTCCTAAATGGAGCACTAAATATAGAAAGGAAAAACAATTACCAGCAACTACAGAAACATACTTTAGTACACAGACCAGTGACACTATAAGGCAACCACATAAACAAGTTTTTAGAATAACCAGCTAATACCATGACACAATCAATTCCACATGTATCAATACTAACCTTATAAGATACACATCTTATAAGGCAGCATTACTGCAAACATGTCTCGCCTCCCACCATAGGGTGGTTTTTCTCTGATCTCAGAATTGAACAAATGTACAATCGGGTTTTATACCGAGACATTCAGTTCCCAGGCGCAGGCAGGAGACAGTGGCCTTCCTCTATCTCAACTGCAAGAGGCTTTCCTCTTTCACTAATCCACCTCAGCACAGACCCTTTATGGGTGTCGGGCTGGGGGACGGTCAGATCTTTCTCATCCCACTAGGCCATATTTCAGACTATCACGTGGGGAGAAACCTTGGACAGCACCCCGCTTTCAAGGGCAGAGGTCCCTGCGGCTTTCTGCAGTGCATTGTGCCCCTGGTTTACTGAGACTAGAGAATGGTGATGACTTTTACCAAGTATACCACTTGTAAACATTTTGTTAACAAGGCACATCCTGCACAGCCCAAGATCCCTTAAACCTTGATTTCATACAACACATGTTTTTGTGAGCTCCAGGTTGGGGCAAAGTGGCTGGGGCAAAGCTACATATTAACAACATCTCAGCAAAGCAATTGTTCAAAGTACAGGTCTTTTTCAAAATGGAGTCTCTTATGTCTTCCCTTTCTATATAGACACAGTAACAGTCTGATCTCTCTTTCTTTTCCCTACACACAAGAGAAGAAAGCCCTCTCTCACCACTCCTATTCAACATAGTATGGGAAGTCCTGGCCAGAGCAATCATGGAAGATAAGGAAAGAAAGGGCATCAAAATAGGAAGAGGATAAGTCAAACTATTTCTGTTTACATACGACATGATACTATATCTAGAAAACCCTATGGTCAAAGACCAAAAGGGTTTTTCAGCTGATAAAAAACTTCAGCAAACTTTCAGGATTCAAAATCAACGTACAAAAATTACTAGTACTCCTGTACACCAACAACCAAGACAAGAGTCAAATTAGGAACACAATCCCATTCACAATTGCTACAAAAATAATAAAGTACCTAGAAATATAGTTAACCAGGGAGGTGAAAGATCTCTACAACAAGAATTCTAAAACACTGCTCAAATAAATCAGTGGTGACACAAACAAATGGAAAAGCATTCCATACTCATGAATAGGAAGAATCAATATCCTTAAAAGGGCCACATTGGCCGGGCACAGTGGCTCACACCTGTAATCCCAGTACTTTGGGAGACCGAGGCAGGCAGATCACGAGGTCAGGAGATTGAGACCGTCCTGGCTAACACAGTGAAACCCCATCTCTACTAAAAATACAAAAAATTAGCTGGGCCTGGTGGTGGACGCCTATAGTCCCAGCTACTCAGGAGGCTGAGGCAGGAGAATGGCATGAACCCGGGAGGCAGAGCTTGCAGTGAGCTGAGATTGGGCCACTGTACTCCAGCCTGGGCAACAGAGTGAGACTCCGTCTCAAAAAAAAAAAAAAAAAAAAGAAAAGAAAAAAGGCCATATTGTCCAATTTACAAATTCAATGTGACTCCTATCAAACTACCAATGACATTCTTCACAGAACCAGAAAAAAATTTTTTTAATTCATATTGAATCAAAAATCAGCCCGAATAGCCAAGGTAATTCTAAGCAAAAAGTACAAAGCTGGAGACATCATGCTATCCAACTATAAACTATACTGCAAGGCTACCATAAAGGAAACAACATGGTACTAGTGGAAAAACAGACACATACACTACTGAAACAGAATAGGGAACCCAGAAATAAGACAACACACCTGTAACTATCTGATCTTCTAAAAACTTTTCAAAAACAAGCATGGGAAAAGGACTTCCTGTTCAGTAAATGGTGCTGGCATAACTGACTAACATATGCAGAAGATTGAAACTGGATACCTTCTTTACACCATATACAAAAATCAACTCAAGATGAATTAAAGACTTAAATGTAGAACCCAAAACTATAAAAACCCTGGAAGACAACCCAGGCGATACATTTCTGAATATAGGAGCTGGCAAAGATTTCATGACGAAGATGTCAAAAGCAATTGCAAAGAAAAGAAAATTGACAAATGAGATCTAATTAACCTAAAGAGCTTCTGCATAGCAAAGGAAACTATCAAGAAAGTTAACAGACTTTAGGTCTAAAGAATGGGAGAAAAATTTTGCAAGATACACATCTTATAAGGGTCTGATATCCAGCCTCCATAAGGAATTTGAACAAATTTACAAGAAAAAAAAACAGCCACATTGAAAACTGCACGAAAGACAGGAACAGACACTTTCAAAAAGAGACATACAAGCCATATGAAAAAAAGCTCAATGTCACGGATCATTGGAGAAATGCAAATCAAAACCACAATGAGATACAGTCTCACACCAGTCAGATGGCTATTATGAAAAGTCAAAAAAAAAAAAAGAGGTGCTAGAGAGGTTGAAGACAAAAATAAATTCTTATACACTGTTGGTGGGAGTGTAAATTTATTCAAATGTTGTGGAATACAGTGTGGCAATTATTCAAAGAACTAAAATTAAAGAACTACCATTAAAACCAGCAATCCCACTGCTTGGTGTATACCCAAAGGAATATAAACCATTCTACCATAAAGACACGTGAACATGTTATGTTCATTGCAGCCCTATTCATAATAGCAAAGACATGGAATCAAACTAAGTGCCCAACGATGATAGACTAGATAAAGAAAAAGTGGTACATATATACCATGAAATACTATGCAGCCATAAGAAGAAATGAGACTGTGTCATTTACAGGTACATGGATGGAGCTGGAGGCCATTATGCTTAGCAAACTAATGCAGAAACAGAAAACCAAATACGACATGTTCTTACTTATAACAGCAAGTTAAATGATGAGAACACATGGACACATAGACGGGGACAGCAGACAATGGGGCCTACCACAGGGTGGCGGTTATGGGGAAGGAAAGGATCACAAAAAATAACTAATGAGTACCAGAATTAATACCTGGGTGATGAAATAGCTGTATGATAAACCCCTATGACACAAGTTTAACTATATAACAAACCTGCATATGTACCACTGAACTTAAAACAAAAACTTTAAAAAAGCAGATGCCAAAGAAGATGCAAAGAAAAATGTCTTATATGCTCTTGGTAAGGATGTAAATTAGTACAGCTGCTGTGGAAAACAGTAAGATTTATCCAAAAAACTAAAAATAGAATTATCATTCAATCCAGCAATCCAATTACTGTGTATCTATCCAAAGGAAAAGAAATCAGATTATGAAAAGAGTGCCTAAACTTGTATGGTTATTGCAGCACTATTCACAATAGCAAAGATGTGTAACCTAAGCATCCATTAATGAATGAATGGACAAAGAAAAGATAGAATATACATGCAAAGAAATACTATTTCGTTGTAATAAAAAGATGAAGTCCCATCATTGGAAGCAACATAGATTCAAATGGAGGTCATTATGTTAAGTAAAATAAATCAAGCAGAGATAGACAAATATTGTATGTTTTCACTCATATGTAGGAGCTGCAAAATTTGATCTATAAAGGTAGAGAGTAGAATGGTAGATACCAGAAGCAGGGAAGGGAGTTCAGGGGATGGAGAATGATAAAACACTGGCTAATGAGTACAAACATAGAGATATATAAAAGGAGTAACTTTTAATATTTGATAGCAGAGTAGGGTGACTACAGTTTACAACAACATATTGTATTTTTCAAAATAGCTAGAAGAGAGGAATTAAAATGTTTCCAACAAAGAGAGAAATGATAAATGCTCAAGGTGATGAATGCCCTGAATTTCCTAATATCCTGACTTTATCATTACACATTTGATCCATGTAACAAAATATCACATGTATCCCAAAAATGTGTATAAGTATTAGGAACCAATAAAAACAGAGTCTTCGATAGCATTAGGAGATATACCTAATGCTAAATGACGAGTTAATGGGTGCAGCACACCAATATGGCACGTGTATACATATGTAACAAACATGCACATTGTGCACATGTACCCTAAAACTTAAAGTATAATAATATTAAATTAAAAACAAAAAAACAGAGTCTTCTTATTTTTTATATTAGTTACATCCAAGCCACTCTATTGCTGGAACAAATATGGTAGTGGTTGTCATGGGGAGTGATGATGATGATGATGATGGTGGTGGTGGTAATGGTGGAAACAATGATGATATGTTACTGCCAATAAACTTCTAAAATGACAGCTAATTATGTGTCAGGCATTGCACCAACAAAATTTCAGATAGTAATTAGATTTATCCCGCGACTAGTTTGTTAAGTAAATGTTATTTTGCTCGCTTTGCAATAAAGAGATTGACATTCACAGAAGTTGAATAATATGTTCCTGAAATCAATCAAACACTAATTAAGGAAAATAAAAGTGGTTTAAATAATGCAGACATAATCTTTGGTATGACCCAAATTTTAAGATTCTGACTGGTTGAAAGAAAGGTGGAAATAAACCCAAATGATTATATAATATTACTAATAAAGCAGATTTGAAAAGAAACAAAAGATCCATTCACAAATATGTATGCAAAGATACTTTATTCAGGGAGTGAAAGAAAAGTGACAATTGCACAGGTGTTAGAAGCCCATGCCCAGGTGACAGACAGACACAGAAAACATCAACAGAATTTTTTGATGGTTCCCAGGGACAGAGCTGCTGGTCCTTCTTCCAAAGCTCTGGGAACTGACACTGCTGAGGACTTCCTTTCTCAGTCTCCACCTGGACAGTGGTAGTACGGCAGCCTCAGAAAGGAAACTTTTGCTATCAGGGCTCATCATGGGCAGATCACTGGCTAAGAGGAAAGAAGCTCCCTGTGTATCCATGGTAGGCTTTGATGAGAAGATGTGGGTGAAGCTGTGGAACAAGGTGAGCCAATTATCCTTATCCTTTCATGCTCCTGATGAATTCTGAAGCTGTTACTTGCTCTTGGGTGGATACTTTGACTGGCAGGGTGGGGAAGGTGTCACAGGAGGACATTTCTGCTGGCACTGCTGAGGTGGGCAGGGCTGCGGACACTTTGGTGGTGGGCACGGCTCAGGGCACTTCGGGGGTGGACATGGCTCTGGGCACTTTGGCGTGGGGCACACAGGAGGTGGCTGGCAGGGCTGCTTGCACTGCTGCTGTTGATAAGACATCCTGCTGGAGTCTCAGAATCTGAAAGAAATGATATGACAGTGTTCATGGGAATGGACTCCTCCAGAGAGAGAAGCCAAAGCTTATATAATACCATGGCATATTATTTCTCCAATCTCCAAAATTTTATTTAAACCCTTAGCTCCCTTTTTATGACTTCCTGTCTTCTCCTTTCCACTTTAGCAAGTTGCTTCATCAGCCCTAGGAAATCCTGCCTTTCCTCATACAATTTTTCCAATGAAAACATCTCTGTAATAAAGAAGCAAGCATGTTATTCCATGAAAATGACATCTTCAGGAAAGGCAGTCACAAGTTCAGACCCCCTGGGCAATCTCACAAGCTATTCCTATCATGATTATCTGTTGTAAAGCACCAGTGGGTTGACTTGGGCACAGAGCAAGGGCTGTTCAGGAAGAAGTACTGGCTCTCACACCTGCTAAGACACAAACTTTAGAAAAGGACACCAGGAAAATACGGAAAACAGAAAAATACTTCATCCCTTTCTTCAAACCAAAGCTTTCCTATTAACTTCTCTGTCCATATGGACATGTAATTGTACATTTTTTAAAAATCAATGCAAAACACTGTATCATGTAGTCTAATCTTGTAGTTCCATCCATTAAGTACCATCAAACCTATGATCATAGGTTTGGATCCACCAAACTTGCTGGATTCAGATTAAATTCAACATTTCAGGGCACAAAGAACAGAGGAACTCAAGGAAGCAGACTCACCAGGTTCTCCAAAGCAGATCAGTGCTCAAGTACCAGGAGTTTAGGAGTTGTAGAGCAGAGAACCTCTTTATAGGGCCAGCTACCCCACCCAGCAGGAAGTGGAACTACGCAAAACTGGGCTGGTCCAGCAATGTCCCAACTAAAATGCAAATCTATCCATAACTAGCATGACAGGGATTCTCAAACTGGGAAATATCCTGTTCTGGGATCTTTCCACTGGATTAAGTGCTTCTGACTCACTGAGGCCCTGCCTTAGATCTCAGTTTCAGTGACTTACAGCAAAGAGGCACTTGGGGGATTCTCTAACTGGTGGTCAAGGGCTCTCTTTCTTGATTAGGGGCAATGAATGCTTCCCATCTTACACCTTCCCTAAATCATGAAACTTCCTGCCCTGATCCACTTTAGCTGAATGCCATATTGTTTGTACATGAAGCCATTCCACCTCCACTTTCCTTGTACAATTTGCCAATGTGCTAGAAGGAAGGAGAGACCTAACAAAGGCCTGAGTTCTGGCCCCAGATTTTTTTGCTAAGTTGTATGACCACAACCAGGTCAACTCTCCTCCCTGGAACTGTAAACAGAGGAGCATCATATTTACCTCTGGGTTTGAAGGCACTGACAACATTGTGCCATCTGTTGACCCTGTTCAAGCCTGAAATTTTCTGCTCCACCTCTTTCTCTCGCAGAACCCCAGATTTTACCTATATTCCTTTCCTCTTTGAGGGTTGTCTTCCACAACCCTTGTCTTCTACAACCCTCAAAGAGGCACTTGTGTCCCAGGATAGATACCAGAGTGAGATCCAGTCTTTCCAGTATGTTTTCCACTGCTGCCATCAAGGGTGTGTACTACAGGGTTTTCATTTGTAAAACTGTACTCTTATTCACCACATTAAGGAAATGGAGAAAAGGGAACCAAAGTTACAAGCATTCATTTTAAATCTATGTATTGAACCATGCCTGTATGTTTCCCTGTGAACATCATATAGAGAACAAGATGCACAGACTTACAGTATCTTGTGTAAATAATTAGAAGTTTTCCAGAATAGAGGTCAGAGCACTTAAAGTCTGAAATCTAAGGGAAAATATAAACTCAGTGTGATCCTATGTGTTTGCTTTCTCTACCTCTCTTTCCAAACAGGTTTTAGTCTTTGAAAAACCATATTTTTTTACTTGTTTGTATGTTCTTCCATTGTCTTTTCCAAAAGCCCTCTAGTCCCACAACCTGCTAGACTATCAACTCACACCCCAATGTATACCTCTCATCTGTCCATTTTAGTACACATCGTTCACTCGATACATATGTTGTCAATGTGAATGTCTTTCACATCTTTTTAAAACTCTTCCTGCAGTCAATGGGGCTTACTAAACATTGTATATTAAACATTTAAAACAATGCTGCTGGAGCTTTCTTGTCTGGGCCAATGATCAGGAAGCTTTCCAAGAATGTGGTTTTATAACTGGAGAAGAAGAAGGAAGAGGAAGATAAAGAAAAAGAGGAAGAGGAGTGACTCAAATTCTTTGGAGCACTCACCAGCTATCCTCCAGATAGAGCAAGAGCACTGAATCAACCCAGCATCACATCTCTCAGTTAAGCAGGTTAGGTTTCCAAATCTGCAATTGCTCCAGTCTCTAAGGAAGAGCTTGTGGCCAAGATCACCGCGGCCAGATGCTACAGAAATACAACTATCAAGTGAGCACCTTTGCGCCAGGTGTTTACAAAAGTGTTCTCACCAAATGCTTCCTGTAGACTATTACACATGCCAAGCACAGTGGGTAAAGTAAACAGACTTCACTCAATAGGTCCCCTACTCCTCCCCAGAGTCTCACATCACATCTACAACACAAATCCTTAGAGAAATGTCTGATTTCTAACATGCAAAATTGGAGAACTGGCTGCCAAATGAGATCACTGTGTGAGATAATACAGTTTGGGTCATGCCCTGAGACTCCCCTTCTGAGAACACCCCACTCAAACAGGCTGTTTATCACAGCAGTGCAGGCACCAGAGTGGCAGCAGCCCTAGTGCCCTAGTGCCCCTAGCATCTCAGACAGGCTCACTTTACAAGTTGAGGTGGTGAACTTGAAACTCAGAGTTTCTCACAGTCCAGGTACATGAAAAGCAGCCACAACATGAAGAGGGGCAGCTACTAGCCACAGCTTCCCCAAGTTATGACTTCCGGGCCCTGAAACATAGAGTGAGGCATACTTCACACACACACATACACATACACACTCACACACACACACCATGAGTCTTTATCTGTCATCTATCTACATGTCTAAAGAGGTTAGCTTTATCTTCTTTAAGAGTCTAATAGCCTTAGGTTCATTCCTATTACTTTTACTCCATAATTTTCTAGAGGATCATTAAGTATGAATTATTAGTACTTAAAAATGACAGGAAAGAACAAATACCTTTAACATTTTGCGATTCAGAAAGTATATTTGAATTTTATTAATTATATATTCACTCATGTGTGTTTGTGTGTGTTTATAATGCTATGAAATTTACATCACATATGTAGCATTGGCTAACTACTACTACAATCAAGATACGTAACTGTTCCATTACCACAGGGCTCCTCTGCTCCTCACTTATAGCCATAACCACCCCTCCTTTCCAAATATTTACCTCTAGTAAATATTACTCTTTTATCCATCTCTATGATTTCATTATTTTAAGAATATTTGAGTGAATTTATACATCATGTAACCTTTTGAGAATTGCTCTTTTTTTTCACATAACATAATTTCGTGGAAGTCCATTCACTTTGTGCAAACACTTTTAATTTTGTCTAATACTTCATTCAACATTTTATCTCACATTTTAATACGATACATTCCACTAAACAAAATAGTACTGGCAAATAAAGTTTTAAAATTAAATAGAAAAAAATAAAAAAACAGGAATTATGGTAAAATATTCTTGATATGTTCAGAGATATGGTAACTACAACTCCCCATGCATATCTGC